>NW_019154119.1:6184608-6579218 GCF_002288905.1 Enhydra lutris kenyoni | reverse complement strand
GTGTGTGTGTGTGTGTGTGTGTGTGTGTGTGTGTGTGTGTGTGTGTGTGGTTGTTTTGTGTGTGTCTGTTCTTTGTATTGTGTTCTTAGTAATGTGTCACCTGGCAGCAAGCTTTAGAATGGGACCCTTGAATAATAGATGAGATTTTTCACTTAGCGGAAGGTGCAAGGATTCTGTCTTTTCTGATTCTCACATTCTGGGTCAATGGACCTAAAAGAGACATCAGTAGTCCCAAAGGGTAATTTCTGCTTCAATCTCATAAGAGTCTGAGGATAGACTATTATCATCAGTGTTCCTCCATTGGAGGAGGCTGAGTGAGAATGATGTTAGTGGGGATCCAGTGCTTGTCCTCAGGTGGCTCACAGTGTTCTTGGAGAATCCAGACTCAGGCTCAAATTATTTAGAGATTGACATAAGACATTATGGAATTAGAGTGAAAAATGGTGGCTCTACTTTTTTTTTTTTAAAGATTTTATTTATTTATTTAACAGACAGAGATCACAGTAGGCAGAGAGACAGACAGAGATGAGGAGAAGCAGGCTCCCCGCTGAGCAGAGAGCCCGATGTGGGACTCAATCCCAGGACCCCGAGATCATGACCCGAGCCGAAGGCAGAGGCTTAACCCACTGAGCCACCCAGGCACCCTGGTGGCTCTACTTTTAACGTATAAACCTATTCCCAAAACGTGAAGCTTACTATGGTATGCAGTACCCTGCCCAGAGCATTGCATTGGTGTAGCTCAGCAGCGGCACTGGGCATTTGAATATATGAGGAGTCTTTCATTTGAAATATTGAAATATTCTTTCATTTGAATATATGAGGAGTCCCTCTATTGATTCTAAGACAGCTAGTTTTGCCTTACTGTATCAGTACGAAATGCATGCTATATATCCAGTGGTAGAACAAGACAATGTTTCTCACAATGTCATCTGAGAACATTAGTTGACACACAGATTAAATTTGTAAGGAAGAAGAGAATGAAGTTTTATGCTTTATGTTGTAGATTCATTTGTATAAGTGATTAAGTGATTGTATAAAAAGAAAAGTGTGAATCAACACATCCAAGATAACTTAGAGCTCCTATCTCTATGTCTTTTTAATCAATGCCATATCTGGAGGCAGATTAATTACATTTTCATTTGGCCCCAAGTTAGGAGGGTCAATTTAATAAGCTCTTTGACAGACAAGGTTCAAATAATCTTGCTAAGCTAGAATAACAGCCCTAAACATATAAAATCATAAATAATTATTTAACATCTACTATTTGTTAGGCGCAGAAGAAAGTGCTATACACGCATTACCTCAAAAAATGCTATGTACTATGTACCCAAAAAGCTATGAAGAAACTTCTGATTTCCTGCCCAGGATATAAGAAGCTTGGAAGTCACCATTTCATCCTAACAACAAGTAAAAAGCAGAACAAACTGAAAATTAAAAAACTCTTTCTAGATCCCTAAAAGAAGTGAGGTCCTAGGGCAAGCTGCCATTCCACAGACTGGAGGGGCTGGCAGGCAAATACAAAGAATCAGAATCTACCAGAGCAGAAAGAAGGCCATGAGCTGAAACCTCCCTGGGAACCAGTGCTGGGATATGAAAACTGGAACTTTAGTTCCTTACTTTGAAATATACCAAAGCATTCTCTTCTTCTTAACAAGATCTGCCTTTAGGAGAAACTATTAAACCAGGGCCTAAACTACCAGGGTTTTATCAGAGACTAACTGATCCAGGGGAGGGTAATAGCCAACTCCAACCCACTCTAGCTATCCTGTTCCACCTAAGGGAGGGTAAGAAAAACTAAGAAGTACTCCTGAAGTTCACAGTCCAGAGGCATAGCCCCCTAAAAGACTGAAATCTAGTAGGACCATAGAGTACTTCCCCTATCACCACACCGTACCACATCCTAAAGTTCTGTTTATATCAGTTCCTTTTACCTACTACATTACGTACAGTTATCAAGAGTCTGTAAAAACATTTTCCTCATTTTATTGGGTTGATTTTTATCATTGAATTATGAGATTTTTTCACCTATTCTTTGCAAAAGCCTTTGTCATGTATTTTGCAAACAAAATGCCCAATTAATAGATAAGGAGACTGAGGTTCAGAGAAGTTGGGCCCTGTCTAATATTCACATAGCTAGTAAGTGCCAGAGCCACGATTTGAACCTGGGTAGTTAACCAACCTACTATATAAATTGTTTAGGTCTTCATATAGCTTTATATTACCTTTTATATATACCTTAAAATATGCTTTATAGTTTAGGTAAAATGTGTAACTGTTGTTCAAGATTGGGAAAATATAAATGCTAATATTCATGAGAAAGGACTTTCGTATATCAGTAACTTTAAGGTCAACCTGAACCAAAGGCATAAGATGGCTATTTGAAAAATCAAATGCAAAAAAAAGAAAAGAAAAGAAAAATCAAATGCAAATCTGAGCTACATAATGTGTAGCTCAAGGGAAGCAATAATCCCACCACACATCAAGACCCCATTTGGGGTGGTATTAATTTTTAAGAAGAGGCTTTAAAACACAGTGTGTCCAGAAGAAGACAATAATAAGATTTACGAAGGCCCTGGAATATATTGCCAGATTAATTCAACAGTATTAATTGTATTAATTAATTAATTGTATTAATTGAGTACCCTGTGATAGATATTATGGTATGATGCTGAACAAAACAGTGCTTATCAGAAGTTGAGGTTCAAGCAATTTCGGGTATTCATCCCAAAGAAGAGGTAACTTGAGAGTAGGATAAGAGGATAAGGTGTGATTCAGTTACCAAAACCATTTAAGTACATCCTCTGTCTTCCACATTATGTTTGAGAACAGGGATACAGGGATGAATAAATATAACACGATGACCATTCTCAAGGAGATCATGGTCTAGTAAATGAGAGATGGACCACATATTCAACTGTGATAGGATGAATAATGTACTAGTAAAATATGCAGTGGGCTAACACACTATGGGATGCAGCGGAAGTCAGCTGAACTGCTTCTGTTTGAGGAGAATCACAGAAGAGGGTAACTTGATCGCTTTCTGCAAATATTTTAGGAGCTGCTATTTGACACAAGAAACAGGTTTGTTAAACAAACACAACCCACCAGAAGGAGCATAAACATTTGGAAATCGTAGAAAAGAACATCTATTAATAGGTGAAAAAATTTTTTTCTAGCAATAAAAGATGAGATAATAGGTTACCCTGAAAAAAAAAAAAAAAAAGTGAATTCCATACCACTGAACATGTCCTGGCAGAGTCCAGCCCATCATCTGGCAAGGCCATTATGGACCAGATTCTTGCCTTGGTGCAAGGTTGAGCTAAGTGATTTTAAGGTCACTCCAAATTCTGAGAATCTGTTACTGGCATGAGCAGCTTCCTAAATTGGAAAGCTACTTACAGGAAATGTTGATTGGTTTGTTCTTTAGATATTTTAAAGCATTAGCTTTTTCCTGACGTAAGTCCAGCATAAATCTTGTGGGTATGACCTCGTACCTGTATCTTCATATTATCTGGCTAGAGCTTATTTTAGGATTGTAGCCTGTTAATTATCCTGTACATAAAGAAATGGTTTTTGTTCAATGAGCATACACTCCAAAAGACCAGAGCAGAGGCACAGAGTTATAGTTTCTAGCCAAAGCAGTGCTGATTTCCCAGCTTTCAATCTTGAAAAGGGCCAGGCAATTTTTTACTTGGTCCTGTCAGTCTGTGATCTGGGAATCCTACCTACATCATGTTAGCTGGGGACATCCACACTTTCCTGGGGAGATTTCCTTTAATCCAGATTACTGAAGAAATGTTTATATTCTTTCATTCCTCTCTTTTTGGAGTAGTGGGAAATATAAGGCACTAGGATTCAGGAATGCTGGATTCAGTTCTTTGCTTTGTTGCTTAATACCCATATAAATAAATGTTTGGAGATTTAGATTCCTATAAATCATGAGAGATGCATTGAGTCTGTAGTTTCTAGATATCAGTTTGACTTTTTAATTTTTTTTTTTTGAGAGCTTATAAACTATTCAATGTGGAGCCTCAGCTTCAGGGAGTCTGATTCAATAGATCTTGAGTAGGTTTAAGAAATAATATGTTTCTTTAAGTTTTTCCAAGGATCCTGATGGTATAACCCAATTTTGCAAGTGGGTAAGATGATTTCTAAGGTCCTTTTCAGTTCTAAAAGTCTCTGAGTTTGTGATTCTGTTTTTCTCTCGTCAAAACGTCAGTGATTTTATACAGACATAGATATATCTTAAAAAGAAAAGGCTTTTACGCACCACAGCCCAAGTGGAAAAATTCAATTCACTTGTCATTATAGGCAACATCATTTTATTTTAACAATTTCCCTTTCTAATGCTGTTCAGGTAGTTTGAAGAAGTGTCCAAAAAATGAAAAAGCTGAGAGGAATTAAATAAACATTTAGCCAAGTCATTGTACAACCTTCCCCCCACCCATCTGCCCACCCTTCTAATTCCTTCCCTTCTTTCTGGTCTCAAACATTTAAGCAACACATAAGAGAAAAACGCTCTCCCTTAAGCCCATTTCTGAAATGATTCTATTTTTAAACACTGCAGTTCATCTCAATTGTGCTCAAATTCAATTCACTTGTGATTGTGTGCTATATTATTTTCTTTATCAATTTCTCCCCAGACTCAGTGGGGCAGTGATTGAAATTTGAAAGCTTATGGGGGGAATAAAGTCCAAAACAGTATTGAGGAAAATGTGTCTTGAGTCTGTTGGCTGCAAGAAGCCCTTGCTTTCCCTCAACACCCAATCCACTTTCATCCATAGACTCTCGATAAACCCCATCCAGCCAAAATGACTTAAAAAATAAATTTGAATATATTCTTCCATCATCAAAAGAGTTCTTTTCTCCCTAGTCTTAAAACATTTTATTTTTTGTTGTTGCATCATGTGCTTAATGCTTTGGCTAAGATTGCCTTGCTTTTGGTTGCTAAATCTTTGCTGTGCCTTAGGTGAAGTCAGCATGTATCCATCTAAGGCATTAGGAATGTTGGCTGTTGGAATCTTCTTGGAATGGAAGGATAATGCTCATTCTGTTCCCAAACTACCTTGGCTTTTGAACACAGTGAGAACTTATTTCAAATATAACCACCCTGATTAGTATCATATTTGCAAAACATTTGATATCATCTAATTATTAATTACATTCTAATTTCTTTCTCCCACAATTCAGTGGAAAAGCAATCACCAAATATGTTAGGGGCAATGAAGGGAACAGGAATTAACAAGACCAGGGTCCAAACACCAGTGTAAGGATGTACAGGTCTCGTGTTTGTTCATGTTGCCCACAAGATAATTTTTTCATTCATGTCCGACCCCTCATCTGATGGTGGAAATGCCACACTCAGGTCATTACCTCCTCTGGTATACAGCTCCATGTTTGCCTATGACTTCTTCATTATACACTTTCCTAGCGTATTGTTTTGCGTCCCATTACTTTTAAAATATTGGTTTCTTTGTGTCATTGGCCACTTGGGTTTACTTATACTCTTTTGGGCACTGAACTTGGAAGAGAGTACAATGATCCACTGAAGCACATTTATTTTATGGGTGGGTAGAATATAAGAGGCCGAAAAGTGCAATTTCTCCCAAATATATTGCGCATGTCCAGATCTTTATTCAAAATTCTGCTAACCCAACTCTGCGTTCATGAATTTCTTTTCTCTTACCTATACCACTTAGTAAAAATAAGCCCTTTCTTCAAAGTCTGCCTCCTCCAAGAAGTCTTCTCTGACCACTTCCATTTCCATTCAATGTATACTTCCCTTGTGCTCTTATTTACTTCTCATGCAACTTAATGTTTCTAGTATGTATATCACCTTAGACTATATAGATCTATGCCCCTGCATGGCCACACTGTGTCCTAACCTCCTTATCACTGTCTGGCACAGAGTTGGCACAGGCCAATTGCTTAAGCAGTATTTGTGAGACATAAGATAGTAATAACATTTTGTTGAACACTTACATGCTAAGCACATTATATGTTATCTCATAACAACTCCATGAGTTAAATACCATTACTATTCCATTTTTAAAAATGAAGAAATTGAGAAATTAGATGGTTTAAACAGTGTGCTTAAATAGTGCTTAAATAGTGTCAGAGCTGGGATATGAAGTTGGGTTCTGTCTTAGAGCAAATACCCTACGATGCGATGATGTTTCTCTCCAGGGCTTTGCTCCGTGATTTATTCTTTTATTTCTTCTCTGTTTAATCACCATAATCATCTCTGGAGGGTGGGGTGGAAAGTGGTATTTTATGGTTTAAAAAAAGATGTATAAATAGTCAGAAATTCTCCATGGAGGAGCTTATAGGGGATTGATGTTGGGAACAAGGAGTGTATAAAGTCACATTATACAGTTAGCTGAGGTACTTGGATTCTAAGTGATTTAATTCCATAATGATGGTAGTATTTCTTAAAAGTGGAAGAGGCACCAAAGGTGGAATCTTCACTTCCAGTATGACAAATGGAGTGAGAGACTACGGAGTTTGTTAATGCTGTCTAATCAGGTCACTCACCTGGGCCCACTTGACACCCAAATCTCCATCCCCTTCTGCTTTCACAGCAGAGGAAAGGGATGATAGTACTTCCCCTCTCATGGATTTACATAATTGTAAAGCATCAATGACGCCATTGCTTTTTCAAAATGATTGTTGGAAAGTGATTAGCTACTACAAGTCCCAGAATAAAATACATCTGTATATTTCCTGCCTTTATGAATGTCTGAGAACAGACAATGGACTGGAGAAACATCTGAGAGAAGCAGGCGAACATCTGCTAGATCAATAGCCCTTATACAATTACCCTCCTTAGAAGGCAAACCCTAAATGACCCAAAGCAAGAATTTTATTCATAAAGAGACTGAAACAAAGAAGACATTGTTTAAAAAGTACTTTCAAAATTATAAGAAACTGTCCAAATGTGAGCTATTTTGTTTAAACAGTTCATTAAAAGACCCCCTACTCAGGGTCTTCAGTATTTCTGGGGTAGTGAAAACATAAAGGAAGATGCCTGTGGTTTCAACATGTATTGGAAAGAACTGAGACCTATTAAAATAGAAAAGAAAAAAATTGAGTGAATGAAAGATCCTAATCTGATTATCACTGGAATGATCTATGCATTGAACAAGCCTCTGAAATGTTCTCTGCAGTCCTTTGACAATGCAGCCTCCTTATCAGAGTCTTTCTTATTTGAATTTTAGAGTTTAGGTCGTAGAGACAACCTAGTTTCAGGAAAGTAAATGTTCTATCCTACACCTGGCAGTGGGAACCCCACAGGGAACTCAGCAGCATATATTGGTGTGGAGCCTAGAGAGGGGTGATGGGACGGGGTGAGGATTGTAAACAGCAGGAACATATAAAAATGTATGCAGTAATATTGCCTTTCTACAGTTCTTCTAAATACTGCAGTGGCCAGGAAAGAATTATGATATCCCCTGAGTAATCTAAAAATACTAAGGACATGTGATTATCTGTTACTTTTCTTTTCCTTTTTTTTTTTTTTTTAAACAGTCATCTTTTATTGGTTGTTAATTCTGAATTATGGTATGAAAGGATTCAAGGGTGCCAAGCAAAGGTCATGGTCAGGAATGCCACGTGTGTCTCCACACTGGGCCCTCTTCAGTGTTACTTGCGTATCTGTTCATGCTTGAGTTCCTTGTAACAAGGAAAGTAGTTGAAAACCACATAAGCTGCCAGCACCATAAAAATCCCAGCGATGCCCCCTTTCTTCACCTTGACATACTTGTTGTAATACCGGTAGTAACTTCTTTGAAATGCACCAGAAGTGCCTTTAGGGGTGAAATCCTGCATCAGTATCCAGCTGGGCAGCTCTCCTAGTTTCACATCCATGAGCTTCTCCTTCACTGGTATGACTGACACCATCTTGGAGTCCTGGGTGTCCGCTCCCCTGTTACTTTTCCTTTTTTTTTTTTTTTTAAGATTTTATTTATTTATTTGACATCACAAGTAGGCAGAGAGGCAGGCAGAGAGAGAGGAGGAAGCAGGCTCCACGCTGAGAAGACAGCCCAAGGCGGGGCTCAATCCCAGCACCCTGGGATCACAACCACAGCCGAACCACTGAGCCACCCAGGTGCCCTGCCCCATTACTTTTCTAAAGTGACTTCCTTGTGGTGTACAGAGATGTGGATTGTATTCACACACACACTCAGCTAATATTTATACGGCTTTTAATTTGTGCCAGTTACTTGGGAGTGTTTTTCCAAAATACCGAGAATAGTATGGGTTCCAACTGGGACTAAAAAGTTTAATGGAGATAGGATTACTTCAGTGATTTATTGCAACATAACCCACGTCCCAATCCTAATGGCCCCAAACAATGACCATTTATAATCTCTCATAATTCTGTGTTTGGCTGGTCTTAGCTAGGCAGTTCTTCTGATGGATTTGCTATTGGGTGGGGCTTCTTCTGAAGGCACAATGAGATTTTTTTTTTTGTATGACTTTAATGTCCAGGATGACTAACTCCTGTAGCTAACGGTTGGTGCAGCATCAGGTCAAGCTCACCTGGGCTGTCACCCAGAGCATCTTGAGTCTCCTCCTCTCCTGTGGCCTCTCTGCATGGATTGAGCTCCGCACAGCATGATGGCTGGGCTTCCAGTAGAAATCTAACTTAGATAATGTGGCAGTTGAAGATCAGTTTAAAGCCTACCCTCAGAAATTAATGGAGGTACTTCTGTTTCTTATTGGTTACAGGGACTCACAGGACAGACCAAGATTCAAAGTAGATGGAAATAGACCGCACTTTTTGTGTGATTAGATGCAAAACAAACAAATGAACAGATTATTATGACCGTCTTTCATCTATACCATACAGGAAGGAATATACCTGGGAGGAACTTTAGAAAAGGAAGTGCCTCAGCAAATTACTCATCAGGGTTTAATTCTGTGTGTCTGTGTAGTGGTTTGAGGTGGATGTCGGGGAGGGAGTTTTATTTTAACTTCTTACATATTCCATGGGTAATTTTAAAGGCAGTGAAAGGTCAGTGATCCATGTGTAAAAATCTAAACTGTGTGCACTCCATTTACAGAGAAAGCCAAGGTACATGTCCCTCATGCCTGTGGTTTTGTGGTTGGGGATAGAGGGCTGGCTCTTCTTTGCTTCCATGCCAAGGCTCTGGGCGATGCCTCCATCATCAAGGACAAGAGGATCCTCTTCATAGGGGATGATATTGATCTTAGCACAGGAATTACAGAAAACTTGAAATACATATCTCACTTTTCATTTTCCTAATTTCAGTTCTTTCTATTCTTAACTCCTTATTACACATGAAGATCATGTTCCCAATTTCTCATAATACTAGTCCTTGTATTAGACCACGTATATTGTAAGAGCTTAGTCAATACTTTTTGATTGATTGAATGTATGCATATTTTTAAATCCAAAGAATAGTTTTCTAGTTTCATTTTTGTGATGTATTTGATTATTTATGATAATACATATTGAATCCATGGTAGAAATAAAGTAAAAAACCACAATTTTCTCTCTTTTTTTTTAAAAAAAACCACAATTTTGTTTATGTACAAGTTCAGTTTGTTTTCCTTGGATACAGCATCTATTTTTCCATAGCTATAATGAACTGTAACTACCACCCTCAGCACTGGCCCAAAGCTATACTATTGGTTATAAGCGGAATGTGGTATGAATACAAATGATTGGTGGGACTCAAAATGCCACAGGAGAATGTTTGTGTCATCTTTGTATTCAAAGGAATAGATACATATTCAAAGAAATACATCCTTATATATGTATGCATGGTGATAGATAGATATTTACATAATGTCTTGAGAATAATGATAATCTAGGAAATATTTGTTAAATCATTTAAACTGAGCTACTTATTTGCCTTCAGTTGACTCACATCACAAGAAAGGTGATTAACCTCTGACTCAAGAATTAGTGTCCTGAGCTTTGGTCCCATTTCTTACTCTGAATAAGTCATAAAGAAATGCCCCACTTGTCCATAGGTCATGTTTCCAGGCACCCCATCCACACAAAGCACTTGAAATTAGTTAAACAGATTTCTAAGAAGCAAAAGAGTTTCACAAATAATATGCTCTTTCGCCTTTTGGTGAGATACAACACGACCTTCAGAACAGAGGAGACTTAGTATGGCTAGTAACGTTAAGTTTCTTAGGAGAGATCATTAGAAATAATGGAACAGTGAAGGTTTTGGTGTATGGATAATTCAGTAGAGTGGTTAAAATCTGTGGTAACACAATGCATAAGTAGTTTCCAAGTCCAAATTTGTTTTACCTCTCTGGCCTCAATTTCCTCATATGTGAAATGGGGATACTTCACAGGGTTTGTATAGACTTTACTTCACATGGTGCAGCACCATGGGACAGAAAAAAAACAAATTACACTTAACTATATGGAAAAGTCACATATATGAAATAGATAATTTTCTAATAATATTGGAAAAATGAGTCATCTCTCTATATATCTACATTTCTGTATTTTATGTTAAACCTAATTCTGAAATTCCAATGACATGCATACAAGATGCATAAATTCAGCTTGCGTCTCTATGCTCCATATAGAAGGTGATATCATAAAATGCATAAACATGCATTCAGACAAACATACTCAGATACATAAGCACACACATGAAATTGTTACCATCTCAGGAAGTATGGAAAGAAGGAGCCTACAAACTTTTGTTTACTCATGAATTCTGTTCATTTTCTGCAAACAGAATAATGATTGAAGAGAGGAACTTTCACTGTTCTCTCTGTCTGAAATTCTAAAGCCTGGAGGCCATCCGAGTTCTCCTTTTAGGTTTTGACAGTTATTTGAGAAGTGGCATAGGAGGGTAAGTAATCACAGCAGGTTCTAAGGAAGGAAGCACCACCTGAATTGCTATTCTAAGGTAGTAAACAGGATTCCAGCAACTTCTGAGAGTCAGATAACTTCTAAGAGAGTAAGCCCAAGACTGAAGTGGTATGTGTAGCCCTGTTCTGTGAGCTTCACTCTGCTCTATTGTTGACGAATTTATTATTTTTCTCTTTGGAGAGTAAGTACAGTTTCTGCCTCTTGAACTAGGTTATTTTAGTCTGCAGGTTGCAGGAGTGGGTTAGTGAAGAACTTCCCTAAGTTTGGAGAATCAAGGTTGGGTTGGGACAAGTATGAATTGAAGCTTGGATAGTGAGACTGGGAGGTCAGGACTAGTGGAGTTGCTGGACATTTTGCATTGTTGGTGTGTTCAGCACAGGTTGCAATCCTCATGTAATTGGCAGATCTCTCTGAAAAAAAGCTCAAGTCATGGTCTTAGTCTAGACTCTGTATCTGCACTTTCCCATATAGTAGCCACTAGCCACATGTGCCATTCAGTGCTTGAAACATGGCTAGTCCAAACGTATATATCTGTAAGTATAAAATGCATACCAGGGTTCAAAGATTTAGTATGGAGAAAAGGATAGAAAACACTTATTACTAAATTTTTATATAGTTTGCATATTGAAATGACAGTATTTCGGATATCTGGATTTTTTTTTTTTAACATCTTAGTGTGGCTCCTAGAAAATCTAAAATTGCAGATGAGGCTTACACTATATTTGTGTGTAGAATATTGCTGTTCTACATAGTGGCAGACTCAAAATATAGGTAAGACTTACCCAGCCAGCTAATGAGCCTACTAAATAGTCACATCCCTTCTAAGAACCTGTTTTGCTGATTGTAACATAAGGTATATTGGTAGTAGATTGGAAAAAGTTGGGATTTGAGAGGGGTAGTAAGAAAAGTAGACAGAGAAGGAAGTAGGAAAGTGGGTACAACAAGCAACTATGTATATGTATGGAGTTATACACATATAAATACACATAAATTTTATAATCTATTTACATATGTGTAATTATTTACAATACAGTTTTGGAAATAGGAAAAAAAGAGAAGTAGGGAAAAAAAAAAAGCAGAGACCAAGTCCACTTAAGCTATCTATTAGGGTGGGAAGATTAAGATACGGATGAGAATCTGATGGATTTGTGTCAAAGCAGGCAGCAGACTTTGTCAGAGGGAGAAGTTATGCTGTGATAAAGTTTCCATCCAGATTTCTGCTGACCACACAGAGATCTCCAACCCTGAGATGGCCTTTTAGAGTTTTCCAGAGATAGAGTAAAGGGCTGGGCCTTTAACCTTACATTAGGCAGTCAAAGGATGTTGTTTTCATTGGCAAAGGGATGCATCTTTGCATAAAGCAATTCTCTTTATGGAAGCAACTCCTGAAGAAGGTTGCTGATTAGCAGCACTCCCCATAGCTAGGAGCTAAGGTCTTCACTTCTGAAAGGAGCATTGGGCAGACATGGCAGCATCCCCTATACTCATCATGACCAGCTCTATCATTTGGCAAGGAGCGTCCAGTATCCTGTAAGGCAATATTGTCTGCTGGGTTTCGAGGGGGTATTCAGCAAAAACAGCCTCTTTAGTTTTCTCCTGAGTTTGAAGCCACTTGAGATGCAAAATAGAGGAATCATACACTTGGAGTTAGATGTATTACTGATAAAGGTGAATTGGAGAAAGTACAGTTATTTCATTCAATAATCACCCTATATGATATGCTTCCTCTCTGGAACTGGACATAGTCTCAAAACTGTAGGTCTCCCTCTACAGCATCTGGGGCTGGCACTGTCTGAAATGCATACCACTGGGCTACCAGAGGACACCCGTGTCCTGAGGGCAGTCCAAGTGGAAAGAGGAAACATCCCCAGAAGCAACTGAGCTTTATATACTCAGTGCCTTCTCTTCATTTCATCAGAGGTCATGGAAGAAAGCAGAAAGTGTTTCTATGCCCTTCTCTCATGGGGAGCAGAAAATGAGAACATTTCTCATTCTGCAAAAATGAGGAGTGGGATTTAAGCATTCCTTCTTAATTCTGCTGCTTCCTCTGGCTTCTTGTGGCCTCCCCCAGAGGCTTTACATCCTCAAAATAGCTCAACAGAAGATGTTGGTACCTTCTAACAAGGTCCTTCTGTCCCTGAGGCTAGCTTCAGGCTTATTGAAAGAGAATGTGTAGTTATGAGTCTGAACTTTGTAGACATGCAATACATTTTTGTATTTCCCACAGAACACATAGTTTAAGACACAAATTCAACCAAATTAATTTTGAGAAATATGATAGTCTTTCCACCCCCAATTACTCCTCCAGAAACTGGCAGCTTGCAAATATTTTTGCTTTCCTTTGTTATCTGACTTCACATTAACACCACCCTTACACTGACACTTCTTGATTTTACCATTTTTAAAGCATTATCTGTTGACTTCCCACTGTGGAAGAGAAAGCGCCAGTGTGTTTTCTTTGTTTGTTTGTTTGCTGCTCACCTTCCACTCCATCCTACCATCAAAATTATGACTTAATTTTGGCTAGATCAGAATTATGGTTGTGTTAGTGTTATTCACAAGGAAGCCATGTACTATATCATGACCACTTTTTCTTTCTTGAAAAACTTCTTGGTTTCTCCGGAATTAGGAATACTCTTTTTTAATGTTTAATGTTCCATGGTCTTACCACTAATTCATCATTAAACTCTTATCTGTGATGTATACATCTCTTCTCAATATGTCAAAACACATCATTTATCATATATTTGGTCACTTTTCATCTTCTTGAAGAATATATTTTTTTGGGGTGGTGTTATTTTGGTCCCTCTAACCTGCTCCAATCTGAGCAGATTTATCTCTAGGACTGAGAAACATCTTTTATTACCACATCTCCTCCCATTATCAGATTGGGGATTTCCTTTTTCTGCCTTGATTCCTAGATCCCATGTGTTTTCATTTCCTGGTTTGCTTATTTTGGTGTAACACCTCTTCTAGCACTTTCCTGAGAAAGGGTATATGGAAGACAAATCTCTGATATTACATGTCTCAAATGCTTTTATTTATACTCCTGTTTCAGTGAGAGTTAAGCTGATTAAAGAATTCAAAATTGGAAATAATTTTTCCTCAAGGTTTTGAAGGCTTTGTTCCTTTATTTTATAAATTTAAGTACTACTTTTGAGAAGTGTGAAGCTTTTCTTATTCTCCATTCTTTGAAGTCGCTTACTTTTTTTCTTTTTTTCTCTTCAATTTTCAGATTTTTCTTTTTTATTTCAGTGTTCTAAAATTTCATGATGTTGTAGTGTATTTTATTCATTTTTTTTGCAGGGAACTTGATGACACTGTTCATTCTAGGAGCTCAGATAATCATGTCTAAGAAGCTCTTTTGAATTATTTTATTCTCTATTTTTATTGTTTATATATGAAACCTCTTGTAGTAATCTTAACCTAATCATAATCTTATTTTTTTTTAAATTTTCTTTTCTATTCACTGGTCCCCATCCTCTCTTCCACTTTCTGGAGGAAACCTACAACTGTTCATAACTGTGTAGTTCAATCCATTTATTTAACTTCTAATTTTTCCCTTCTTGCATTCATTTTCAGCTATTCCTTTCCTCTGGTTATCCTCTCTGTATGATAGTCTGTTACTACTTAGGGGATGCAGTATTTTCTTTTATTTCACTAAGGATATGATTAGAGTAGTACTTTTTTTTTCTTTTTCAAGTTTTGCTCTCTTAGATGATTTTTTTATTTCCTCCAATGTATTTTTACTGTTTGTTTTGTTCTTTGTCTTCTGCATGTTATTTTACTTGGATTTCTTGGTCCTTTTTTTTTTTTAACTACATGTTCATTTACGAGAATGACACAAAAAACCTGATTAGATGTTAATAAAGTGTTCATGTTGGTAGGTTTTATTATAGGTGGAACTGGTTAAGCTTTTCACTGGAGCTTTAAGTTTTTTCTCCAGGACTGAGAATTTTCTGCCTACATTATATAATTCTGGCTGCCTTCAGTCTTAGAGCCTTGTGGGAGGAGAGTAGCATATCACATCTTTGCTCTCATCTCTTTCTGGTCTTTTACCATCTCCAGGGCTGATGCCTCCGCCTCCAATCTGCTAGCATGGTATGGGAGGAAAGTTGCTCAGCTGATCCAAGAGGAGAAGGGAATCTCTGACCTAGCTTGATAAAAAATCTTTTACCTAATCTTTTTTCTCTTCGTCCCTTCTAGATGGCTTATTTTGGCAATTCTTAAGCTTACGGGAGACTTTTTTGTGGGAGGTAAATTGAATCTCTTCTCTATTTTCCCTACTACGAGTTGAGTATTCAATATGCTCACATCTGATAAGTTAGATTCACTCATTCTTCTGCTTTCTTGTTGCAGCATTTGGTTATTATCATCCTTTCTCCTATTTTCTATCTGGGGTACCAATGGTCCTCTTGCTGTTGCTTCAGTTGGATCTGTAGAGAGGTAACAGAGACAAATGTGTTTGCTCAATATGCTGTCTTTAACAAAAAATGTCTTCTTTAATACATCAGTGCTGTATTCTCCCCAGATGCACACATTTATTCCCTTTTCTTTATGTCCCATACATTCATATCTTCATGTTTAGTAAATATGTGTTCACAAATCTGGACATTCTGTGAATCTTTTAAAATTCATACACAAAACAGAGATTGATTTCCAACTGCTATCTCCCTACATACTATCCAGAACAGGTCTTACACATTTCATCTTAATGACTACTTTAGACCCAAAATAATTTTTATTGATAACAGTAATATGGTAATTCATTATGGTATGCTGTTACCCGAGTGCTAATTAAAAGGAAAGATAGTTGAAGGATAAAGGAGGGCTTGAAAGCACATCACACAAAAGTTCCTTCCTAATATATTTCCTGTCTATCACACTTATTACTGCAGGGTGGGTTGACAGGTTAATTATGTACTAGGCAGGAGAGCTGGTACAGAGGATGTTACAATCTCAAAAGCAAACACTTATAATCATTTTATCTAAATATAAGACAAACTCACCTTGATGAAGGACTGCATTTAGTGATTATATGTAAGGCGACCTCCCTACCTATAGATTACAAATGGCACCTAGTTAAATGTTATACCATAGAGTTAGTACATAAATGCTGACCCTGCAGCAGCTAGCTATGACTCGTATCTAGGGATTCTGTCAAAATTTGCAAATTTGCTTTATTCTTTCACTGTTGAGGATTCTGCTTTCCCTATTTCCTTTTCAAGCCATAGTTTTTAATAATATCTTCCATATGATATTCATAAACATATCATTGAAAAATATGATATTCACAGTGCATGTTTATTTTACAATGCAAGAGTTTATTATTTTACTTAGGGAGGACCTTTGCATCATGAAAGAATCTTCTATTAACATCCTGCCAGGTGCCTCCATCTTCCTCTGTCCTGTACTAAAATATATCTGGGGCAAGAAGCTCATTTCTACCTTGGACAGTTCATTGCACCACCTGAGATTCCCCTTGGAAAGTTATGGTTACTGTTGTTTTATTTTGTTTTATATTGAAAAGGTACTTCCTTATTTTTTCTTTCCAGTGACATTAATTCTTACTTTCTGGACTTGTGCATCAACTCTCAACATTTTTCACAGGAAAGTTTTCTAATATCTGAATATAGTTGACATATCTCTTGAAAATCTGTTTTCTCTTTTGTATCCCTATTCAATTTCGTCTTTTATTCCTACTTGTCATTTTTTCCCCAGAATCTTTTTTTAAGTTAGTTGCCATTCTACGTAAAGTTCTCCATGATCCTCTAAATGAATAGCTCGTAGCTTAATATGTCAGATGTACAAATATACAGCTTAGAGTGAACCTATTAAATTTATTCCTATGAACATTATGCTTTCCCTGTGCATTTCAAGATCCCAATGTCTGTGCTGGCAGTGACTTTCCATTGTAGTGGCTTATAATGAAGCACAGACTCCTTCCTGTCCCCACAATTTTACTGACTACTCCCAAATAAACATGACTTTTCTATTTTCTATCAAGATATTTTCAGACTTCAAAAAAATAGAAACAACACACAGCTTTGTGACATTCTCAATTTATTTTCTGTCCTAAAAATTCTACATTTTCCCAAAATGGGTACATTTTTTCTAATGTGCAGACCACATGTAGAATTTAAGTCACTGCTCTTCATTGTTTAGCACTCAGAATATGGAGAATGGTTAGTAATACTTAATCCATTTCAATTTAACAATAAAATAAATATTTATGGAACAAATACAGACCCAGGTACAGTGCTAAGTTCTGCTGAGATACATATTAGTAACCAAGGAAGATCTAGTCTGCAATATGACGGAGCGTGGACCAGGAGCTCTAATAAACTGATCAGTTCGGTAGAAGTTATATTATAGATATAATACAATGACAATAAGGCAGAATGGTTCCCCCAACCTTCCAGGCTATCTTTAATATGCTATGTCTTTGAGTGGCCAAAATCATAGGCCCATGAGTTGATATGATGCTTTGACACATCTGAATTACTTGACAGTTCATAAATGATAATGCTTCCTCGATAAGCCTGCCAGCTTGTTGATATTGTTTTATTGGTATCATCAGATGCTCAACTCTGAGAAAAATGGTAATCAACTGTGAACAAAGCCAAATAAAACTCATTTAGGTTTATTAATCTCTAAAGTGCAAGAACAATGTCATTCTTTCTCTGATCATCCTTGACCTGAGTACAGTGCTCTGCTCCTCACAGAACATTTTCGTATCTTCAATTCTGTTTGATCCTTATAGTAACGTGATGAGGTAGGAGGAATAGAGATTGCTTGTCTCCACTTTGCAGATTAAGAATACTGAGGAGGGGGCGCCCGGGTGGCTGAGTCGGTTAAAGCCTCTGCCTTCGGCTCAGGTCATGATCCCAGAGTCCTGGGATCGAGCCCCGCATCAGGCTCTCTGCTCATCAGGGAGCCTGCTTCCCTTCCTTTCTCTCTGCCTGCCTCTGTGCCTAGTTGTGATCTCTGTCTGTCAAATAAATAAATAAAATCTTAAAAAAAAGTACTGAGGAGATATGACTTGCTGGGCTGAAGATTTAGGACCAGTAAGAGCCACAGTTTTCTGCATCCCAGCTTTTTGATTCTATCAAAAGCCAATCTGAGGGGCAATCTTATCTGTATGTATGTTGGGAGAGAGAACATTTGGGTGATGCCCACAACTCAAAGGGGTCATGCATAGCTTGTGAACTTTACTGAGCAAGTACTCAGCACAGATCCAAAAGGCAGATTTGTGAAAGGGAGTGCTGGGCCAACCTAATTTAGACCTTCCTTCGTGAAAGCTAAGGCATTCAAACCATGTGATGGATTCTTTTTAATATGGTATTATTGTCAGGGAATAGCTTCAATATGCACTGTAAGCATTAAATGCTAAAAATAATAACAGCAATTATGGATTGTTCTGACACCAGAAGAGTAGAATTATACTTCTTAACTGCATTGTCTTCAGCCAATAAAAATGCAAAATCACTTTTCTAGAAACTGTTTCCTCTGTGCTAGATTACCAAGAGATGGCAGCATTCTATCCATCATTCAGCAACTATATATTTCTTGTTGAGAACTAAGATTTCCTCTTTTCTCAAGAAAGTGTTGAGAACAAAGAATAGAATTTAAAATATGAATTTGTTTCATAATCATCCATTGTCACACGGTCATGCAGCTCTCGATTGCCAACATCTAAGTTTAGGAGCTGATGATAAAGAACTGTAGAGATTCCAGTGACCTATTTTAAAATAATACATGGCATTTAGTTGATGGTAATATACAAAAGCCACTAAGTAATGATTCGAGAAAGTAAATGGTGATATATGAGTCCACCTTGGATGCACCTGAAGCCTTCCATTTGAGGGTTTCCTTTTTCTGCAGAACTTGGTAATCCAGAGTCAAATACACTGTGTTAATAAAGTCAGGGACAACTCTTTGTTATCTTGTTTGGAGTTTGATGTTATATTTGGAGTTTGGCAGAAACTCCAGAAAATAGAAAATTTTAGGAAATGTACCATTACAATCCTCTAGTATATGCTAGTTGATGCAAGAAGCCCCAGATATGTGATCATTTCTGGGGAGAGGTGGAAGAAATTCTTTATTAAGGAGGATTGAGAAATGGTCATAAATTTAAGTATTTCCAAAGTCATATTTTCAGTGCTCAGCTTGTCGTAAATTTTAAGGGTTTTTTTTTTCATAATTGAGTTATTATTTCATGACAGAGGCCAATGGAAAAATAATTTTGATATATTTCTCATACCAAAAGTGGATACTTTTAAAGTATATGGATACATTGCTAGTGTCCTGTTTTCTTTTTTGGAGGGTAGTAATTATATACTTTTTTAATAAGAAATTGTCTTTAGTTGTCAAATACCACAGATTTGTCATAGAGTTAACTTGTCAGCCAGTGACCTCTTACGGTGAAGTTCCTTAGACTTAGGTTTGGAAACTATAGAATCTCTGCTAGAGATCTCCTTGCCTGAAGCTTTTATGGAGGTCATTATATCCTCACCTGATCAGAGAGCCATGGATCTGGGAAAGCACCTGCATTATTTATCTTCATCTCACTCTGAAGTGATGAGTCATTCTTCCCAGAGTTGGAGAAATGTACTGAAAATCACACAAATTAGTGGTAGATGCAGCCACACCCATCTCTAGTTTCCTGACTTCCAAACTAGCATATTTTCTATCATATCGTGATACATAAAAATAAGTTCAGAAAATGACACCTTTGGTTTTTAAGGTGAGCCAGTGCCACTGTCCCCTTCAGGTATCCACGTTAACTGGAATGGAGGTATTTGAACCATCATTAAAAGAAGGTTTGGGCCTGGCGATTCACAGACCTGTACCCCTGGGGCTAAAAATACATGATATGTTTATAAAAAAATAATAATAATAAAAATAGATGGTTGAGAGTAAATTTTTCAAAAAAAAGAAGAAGGTTTGGGGCAAGCTGATGCAGCAGAAATAAGTAATGGATCTCTGCATAGCTAGGGAATCTGCCAGTGATTTCTGCGTGCTCACTTGGAAGGCATAGGTCCACTCTCACAGACAAGAGGTCTGAGTATCCTCAGCTTTTCTCCATGTCTGGGGCAGGAATCTTAATCTTTTATAGGAAACCCTGTGCTCCTGTTTCTATACACTCCTAAGAGAGAGAGGGTCAACCAAGCAGGACCTCAGAGAGCTTGCCAGTTGTTTCCTGAGGATAGGACATTTTTCCTAAGCAAACTGGTACCTTTGATGGGAGGGATATCCTTCTCTCTTGGGGGAGCCCAGGATAGGTTGCACACAGATCGGGTCCTGGGCTTAGAGTTGTTGAAAAGTGTCACAGGTACTATTGCAATCACGGGAGCCTGAAAGAGGGCTCTTACGTGGCTGTCGAACAAGTGAACTGACAGTCTTTCAGCTTCTGTCAACAGTGCTCCTGGTGGGGACCTCCAGTGATATGGGGTGTTATTGGCAGATCACATAACCTATCATCTTGGTTTCCGTGGGTATTCCTATAATAAACAGGACAACATTGAGAAAGGAGCTGACTCTTAAGAAGCATTTTTTTTTTACTTCTACAAAGAAATCATGAGAAGATATTATCCAAAGGCCTGCATAGGTGGACCTAGCTGTCATTTTCCAAGGCCCAAATTAGGAAAAAGGTATGAACAATTTTCGGTAATAATGGTAACCTTTTGTTATGTGTCAGATATTATTTGGAGTGCTTTTTTCATATATTTATATTTCTTCCCCATAATAACTCTGTGGAATTGCTACTATCATTACCTCCATTTGCATGTGAAACTGAGGCTTAGAGAGATTCAATAACTTCTTATGGTCACCTAGGTAGTAAGTGCTAAAACCAGGGATTGAACTCAGGGAGGCTGACTTCAGACTCTTTGCTCTTAATCATACTGTCCCTGTGCCTGTGTCTGTAACACAAAGACCATGAAGGTGTGAGCCTGGACAACTACAGAGTTTCTTCCTGGCTTGGAAGTTTCACAGGCTGCCTGATAGGACCATAGGTGGTGCTCAGCCCTGGGGACAGCAGCCTTCTTGCTGAAGCTGTCCTTCTTCAGATGGCTGCGAAGAATCCACTAGAAGGGAAGCTGCTCCATAGCAGGTTTGGCCCCTTATGTGGAAAGGTGACCTGCCTGGGCTTGCCCTCTAATGAGAAGGATCTTATGGGCATTGATTTTCCAGCAAGCTCCAGAGTCATTCTGTGGGGAGCCTTTACCTATTTGAGTCCATCAAATTTATCTCATTTTCATTTATTGCTGGAAATAGAAATGTAACTCTGATGTATACTTCTTGCAGAAAGTAAACTTTTCAGCCATTGGTTTCCAGAGAGCTTCCTTCAGGAGATATTCTCATGGAAACATTCACCTAAGGACTTTTCTCCACCTCCCCACCTAGTTCATTCTGGACTAAAGAGAGACCCCATAAACATCTTGCTCCTGTTTTAACCTCTGGCGCTTCACCAGTTTCTACACCCCAGTAGTTTTGATCTGGTCTCTGCTTCAGGGTCTCTACCTGCCTATCTTTCTTCCATAATGTTGAGTTGAGTCTAACTGTTCATGAATTCCTTAGTTGAAGAAGTTTGCCAAGGTAAATTCGGCCATTTCTATATTTCATCTGTAACCGTCTTTAAGGATCCTTCAAAATAACTCATGCCTCTGTCCCCTGTTATTAACAGCATGGCTTATCTCCAGATATGTAAAATAGTTTGCAAGAGGACTTTTACTACTGTGCAAAGCTTCCAGAGACCTAGGAAATATTTTATGGCAAAAATTTGACAAAAGTCTTAGGAACCCCTTAATTACTGAGTGTCAGCGATGCAGTAGAAAATGATGCCCTTTGTAGGAGTAAGGAGAAGAGGCCTCAGCCTTGGACAAGAGTCAGGATGACTAAAAGCGTTAGGGCAAATGGATAGGTCATGAACACACTACCCACCTTCCCTATTTCTGTATCTTTGGACTCAAGGCAGCCTGAATTCATGCTGTGTGCTGTGCATTGACATAGGAGAGAAAATTAACCATTTAAGTCAACCAAATCTACTTCTAAGATACATTTACTTCCTCAGTCACTGTAGGGGTTCAGTCATAAGGCTCCATATATCTTAGTAGCAATATCACTGACTAGAAGAATTCATTTGTTCTGTTAGATTCTATTATCTTGTAGGTGACTGTGGTTATCCTGCCTTGGAAGAAGATGCTGAAAGGACCTCCATTAGACTGTGTGCTTCATTTTAATAAAAGAATAATATCATTTATTAGTACTCAATATCAGTTTATAACTATACAAGGGTTTTAACCATATTCTCATATAAATACATACATACATATATACCTTATGAGGTAACTAGTATTAATTATCCCCATTTTACTTGCCCAAAGGCATGTTTCTGGTAAGGAGAAGAGCAAAGTTTTGAATCTGGCAAATCTGCCTAAGAGGGCTACACTAGAAACAGTTATGCCTCTCTCTGTGTGTCTCCTTGGGGCTTTAATTTTGTCCTGGAGTGTAGACCCCACCTGTCTTGTTCTTTACATCCTTGAAGCCTGAAACATGGAAGGTGCACAGGAAATACTTAATGGTGTTGACATATTGGATTTAATGGCTCTTCTCAATGAAGTCTTCCCAGATGTGATGTATAGTTATAGTTGAAACAGTTTTTAGACTGCATTCTACTCCTTTGACCTTGCCTAGCTAGACTTCATACCATATTTATGTTTTCTCAATAATGATATTATATGCAGACTTTAAGTTCCTTAGGAGTAGGGATTTTGTCTTTTGCTTCATTTACCGACTAAATCTTTTGAACAGGGATGACTTCACAGTGTGTGTGTGTAGGTGAATATGTACATATATATCATTATATTCAAAGATGACATTGACTTAATGGATAAAGCATGGCTTGGAATGTGTCACAGAAAATCATGCTGGGGCCGACTTCTCATAATGAGTGATGTGCCATATGCTTTCATTTCACTCTGTACTGTGCCTTTTGCAGTATCTGGTGTATTTTACAGTAATTGTGTCTATTCACTTTTCTGTCTTTCTGGCTGGACTATGATCTCTAGAAAGGCAAATACCATTTATCCACAGAACTCAGCACATGATTGCTCATTAAATATTTGAGGAATGATTGAAAGTGCTTATCTGTGGTTATCCACATCTTCAGATGCTAAATACTAAGTATGAGTCATTTGGATTGGACAAACTAAAGCACAATCCTGAGACCTGGGGTTGGCAAGCACGTAGAATCCTCAGAAATAGGTGGACTTGTGGCATTCTCAACAACAACAATAACAACAAAATGGGATGAATTTAATTCTGTGTAGAAGAATTTTGAATGCTCATCCTTCTGATCAATCCTTTTAAGTGGCAATTAGAGAATAGGAGCCTGAAATCCTGCATATGGCACCAACATTGAGGTCCTCCAAATGCAGTGGACTGAGCCTTCTTGACATATAGGTCTTGACCCATTCAGTACATAGATGTGACTGAGACAGAGTCTGTGGAGTTTGTGGGCCACATGCAAAGGTCACAACCATAGAGCTGCAAGATACAAATTGAATTTGACAGATATTAATGGCAGAGCCATGTGCTTGATTCCTAGAATTCCACAATTCAGAGAAAAGCTGGAGAATCTTCTTTTTTCAAGCTAATAGTAGATAAAGGGTTTAATAGGCCTCCCTCCATCTATACAGAACTCCGGTCAGGCTGTGAATGCTTTTTCTCCTGTAACACAGATCCCTGCAGGAACTAGCTGCTTGCTTAGAAATGCCAGCACCAGAAAAAAGCTGCTCTAGGCTGAATAATTATTTCATGTCTGATCCCTAAGTCTAATACCAAGTGAGTGAAGCAAACCCTTTAGTAAAACAAATACCCACATTAGGCCAATAGGAACAAGGAGACAAATAGGAAGAGGCAGCCAATCTGCTGCAGATGCGGGCACCAGGCACTAGGGAGGACTGCCAGAGGGCATCTGCCCTGGTTAACAACAAAGCCCATTGCTATGTGGAATCCAGGGGTGCTCCTTGCTGCTAGCCAGTCCCAGTCCCAACACAGAAGGCAACACCAAAGGGGATATTAGGGCAGCCCCGCTTCCAGCATGGCTGTGGGGTTTGGTAAATTGATTTCCATTTTTACTAACTGAAAGCCAGTAGCTAATGGGAGAATAATTTCTGGGTGCCATATGGGCACATGGATATTTTCTAATTTATTTGCTCGAATGTTATCTCTTCCTCTTTATATTAAGACATTTTATTATAATTATTTATACTGCCCCCCAGCTGAAACAAACAGAGCTATTTGTTGAAAGATTAAATGAGGAGAGTTGATGACTGCAGTTCATGTTTGGGGAATCAAAAGAGATATGACACCCACATTATTTCAATTATGTTCCAGGAAGCACAGCATGTCAGGAAAAAGTATGGTCTGCAGCATTGATCAAAGGATGGCAGGAAAACTCAGATCTCATTCACAACCCTAGAGCTGTGGGCTGACAGAGCTGGAAGCACCTTAGGGATCATTTATTCAAAAGCTTTTATTTTAGAAACCCAATGCCTGGAGAAGGGAGGTGACTATCCCAAGATCACACAGCTATTACAGAGATTTAAAAATGTTCCAGGTCTTCTGAAGCTGTTCTGTGAGCTCTCCAATTAACCCCATTGCTCTGCCTCCTCCTTTCACCTGGCCTTGGTTCATTTTCTAGATATGATGTCATGATTACACTGGTTTCAAAACTGGAAAATGTGCTACAACACATATTTTTTTTTGTGATAAAATCTTTAAAGATTACTCTCTTAGCAAGTTGTATATATACAATATAGTATTATTAACTATAGTCACCATGGTGCACATTATATGTCTATGAATTCTTTATTTTATAACTGGAAGTGTATACCTTTTATATATTTTTGAAGAAAAAGATCAGAGTCAATAACTTACTACTGGAATGTGGTTGATATAGCACTTATGCGGTACAGACAATTAAAAATGTTCCATCCGTACTTACAGCTGAGTTTCCAGAGACACTCAGTCCTTGACCTTGTTCTCTGGGCTGCTGAGGGTGGAAGAGCAGAAGAGATGCTAAAGTGAAATTCTTGTGTGATGGGTACCTGTCATCTGCTGCCAGGTCAAATTCTCATACACCGGAATCTCTCTCGCTTGCTCACTTGCTTGCATGCATGTATAATTGTGTAAAGTTAAATTAATCAGGTGTTATCTGACAATCGCTAAATAATTGATTTCCTGAATACTATAGAATTTAAGCAAACTGATAGATTTCTTTTCCTCAGAGAAGCATTCTTGGAGCCGGTGGGACTTAAATTGGATGTTGAAAGATGAAGAGAATCTGGATCATAATCAGAGAAGAGGATATATGATGTAGGATGAAACATGATGTATTAGTGATGGGCTGTGGCTGGGATTAGGTGAAACAGTTGGCATTGGACTCACTGGCCCCAGGGGCATGGGGCATGTGTAGAGGCAGAAGTAAAATATGCTTTCAGGGAGATCCAGGAGATTAAGATTATTGAGAAGACATACTAAGACAACACACTATAAAGTTGACACTATACACTATGTGTAGGAACAATACTTTTTTTTTTTTTTTGGTCAAGAACTGAACTTGATTCTATGTAAAATAGCTTTCTTTCTCTTTGATTGGTGCCATAGAGGGAGCTATCTCTTCCCTGACTCCCACATCCATCTGGCCCCAACCTCTTTCTCTGTCACTCCAAGTCAAATTTAAAGTAAGGAAAAAAAAAATCCTGTAATTGAAGTTGTCTATTTTTTGCTAGTTATATCTGGCTCTTCACTGCTGTCTATGATTTAATCAAATGTTCAAATAGCTGCTAATAGGGATAGTTTAGATTAAAACTTTTTAGTCTCATTCAACACATATTCAACAAATATTTATTAAGTCTTACTGTGTACCTGAAATTGGGTTGGGACTTGGGATTTGAAACAAGAACAAAATAGGGTCTTAGTCATTAAGCAGCTTGAATCTAATAGGACAAATAAATGTTAGAAAATATTCCCAATGTGATACCAGAAATCCGTGCAATGAAACATGGCACATAGGGAGCATTTAATAAATGTCTGTGGAATAGGAATCCCTCCTCTTGTGCTCTAGACTCCCTTCTTTCTTGCCTTTCAAGGACTTTTCTCCAGTATTTCTCTCCCCTCCCCCCAATTCACTGAGGTTTCCCTTTCTGTAAGATCAGTTCATTAGCATACAAACACATTCTGATTATTCCTATCTAAAAAGTAAGATGAGCAAGCACCTCTTTTGACCTCAAATCCTCCATCAGCTGTTGTCATCCCCCTGCCCCCTTAATAACCAATTCTGCTTCTTCACTGTATGTGCTTTCTCAAATTTATTCCAGGGAGGTTTCCTATAGTCTCACTCCTTCATTAATGTTGCTACTGTAAGAAGCATTCTTTATCCCATTGTCACCAGTCCAAGTGACTTCTCTCCTCTTATCTTACTTGATCTCCAGTAGCATTCAACAAAATGGACTCTGATTTCCTGGAGCTGTTTTCTCTTGGCATCATGGCACCAGACTCCCCTGGTTTTCCTCCAAGCTGGTTTGTTGGCTCTTCCCCTTCTGCTCTGCCTCCATTTTTACCTTCCATTTTCTCTCTTTGGACTCTCCCTGGGCAATCGAACCTGAACTTTGGTTTTAAATATGACCTATATGCCAGTGACTCTCAAACTGTATCTCCAGTTCTTATCTCTCCCCAATAACCCAAGTACAAATATCCTCCTCCTCCTCTCTATTTGACATTTCCACATGGATGTCATATACATATCTCCAACTTAACAGAGTGAGTATAATTTTCTTAAATTCCCACTTCACCACTGCTCTAACATAAATTCTTTACCTCTCAGTTTATGGCATTGTCATATACCTAGTTTTTCAAGTTAAAACTGAAAAATTATCCTTGTTTCCTCTCATTCCTTCAGTTCCTACATCAAATCCATGAACAAGAAGTATCTATTCTACTACTTCTATACCAATAAGTCTCAAATTTTTAATTTTCTTCATTTTTCTTTAGTACATCCTAGTCAAAGCCACTGTGGCTTCTCAAGCAAATCAACTGATTTTTCTATTTCCCCTTTTTTCCTACTTTCAGTTTTCTGCAACACAGCCTGAACTGTCTTTTAAAATGCAAATCAGATCACATCCTTGTCCTACTTAAGACCCTCTAATGGCTTCTCATCACACTTAAAATAAAATAAAAAACTCCTTTACCCTGGCTTATAACGCCTTCAGTGTTTGGTCCCTGGTTACTTCTCCAGTTTCCTCTCATATCCACCCTATGGTATGCTGGTAAATGTTTAAGAACAGGCTCTATAAATGGGGTGTTGAGTTGGAGGAGGGGGCTGGGAACTGTAGGGAAGCTTGATTTACAGTGTTTTCCAATTTCTTTCTTGTAAATTCTCCCACCAAGGCCAGTTACAAGCTACCAAAATGATGTCAGCTGATTCAGAAATACCCTGGCGATGTAACAATTGTCTCTCAGTAGCCAGTACAAGTCAGCCCCACCACCTGGTATAAATCTTCATCACAGTGCTCTAGCCACTCTAGCCATTTATTTCCCCCAACACATTATTCAAGTTTCTGGTTTAGGCATCATTTCTCTCTCTGCCTGAAATGCTCTTCTACTTGATCATGATGTAGAACAAGAAGAATTCTGTTTATTTAGGTCTTACCTGAGCCCAAAGTGCTCCTCAGTGAGGTTTTCCTTGAATATCCCTTATAATTACCATTTAGTCATTCTGTGGTACATAGCGATATTAATTCTCTCCATGAGACTTGAATCTATCTGATGTTTACCTAATGTATACATTTATCTATATTCAATTTGCCTCACAAATGTAATATCTACAATGGCAAGGTTTTTGTCTTAGCACCCCCAGCATCAAGAGCAGTGTGTAACACACCCTGGATGCTCAATTTGAAAAACAAATCAATGAATAAAATAACATTTCCAGCACAATTGATCTCTGCTTGTTTATCCAGTCCTTGTAATATACTAGATAGTCAAATTTCTCAAGCACATCTCGCTTTTCTTCTGTTCTGCCATTTTGCAGTCACTGATTTCCTAGCCTACAATGTTGTACCTGTCCTTTTGCTCTTTATCTATCGGGATGTTTTTTATCAAGCAAGGCTCAAATCATGGCCCTTCTATTAAGAAGTGTTTTATGGTCATTGTAGGCTATAGAGTTCCTCACCTCTGATGGCCACCAGCACATTTTAACTGTATACATTGATAATTGTTCACATACTGCCAAGTGACACTCTGTGTTGCTCTCTTGTCCTCTGATTTATCACTTCTCTTTTTATTTAGTGTTTCTAATGCCCATATAGTCTCACCCCTCTTCCCTTTTTGATTCTGACCTCTTATAGTTCCAAAATAGACTTTTACCCCCTTCAGTGTTCACTAAGATTCCCAGGGACATTCCGTGAACAGAGTGTGTCTTTAGTAAATGTCTATTTGTTAGATTTGTTTTATGGGTTTTGATTATCCATGAGCTGGCTCTTCTTTTGTTTTTCTCTGTAGATAGACTCTCCATCCCTCTTTCTCTTCCTTTGTGCCCTAGGAGACTGACATGTATGTACTTTATCAAACAACCCTCTTGCCTTCTGGCTTTGAACTGAGGTAAGTCAATAAGGAGCATAGGTCAGAGATCTGGAGGAAGAAGGGAGAGTGAGGGAAGAGGTTTCGTTCTCTGGTTCCTCCTCAGCCTGCAGGATCATCACAGACTCTTTAATTTGTTGAAATGCCTTGCTCCACTCTCATCACTTTCTCTACACACAACACTATCTAAATTCCCGGGGCTATTTCCTCACTTCAGTGCATCGATCCTAAGGGTGGTCACTAGATCTGTGGCTCTTCACCATTGCTTATGATTTCTATATCCATTGCCCATATCCTTACAAATATTCCTTTACTTAAACCCTCCTTAAATTACCCAGTTTGAGGGTACCTCCTGTTTCTTGCTAAATTCCACAGGAATCTTTTCCTTTTTCATAGAACCTGATCTATTCTTTAGTACATAGCTTAGGTCCTACCTCTGCTGTTAAGGTTTCTCTAATTACTTCTGATAGAAATGTGGCTCAATAAATTTTAGCTCAATTATATTTGCCCATGTCATGTTTTTTATATATTTAAATTCCTTTGCCTGTAACAAAAAAATTCCTGCCTCTGACGGAAATTAAATTTCCTGAAAACAGAACTGTGGCTATACACCTAAATATCTCTCAGACTCTCCCGTATATCCTTCATCACCAACCTAACATAAGCTACCAACCTCTCCCTCACTGCCCCTGGTTCATGCCCATTCTGGAGACTTTTGTAATTAATTTCCCTGTGTCCTCTTTGGATCTTCTCAAATCTGCTCTCCACACCAGGGTCAGGATTATGCCCAAACAATGCAATTCTGATCATGCGTCATCTACCACATCCCAAAGACACTTACATATAGATACTACATCCATGTACACTTGTAGACTTCCCATGCTTTGAGAAAAAAAGACAAAACTCTTGCATTTGATCCCATATCACATAATCTGGTCCCTACCTGTTTCTCCAGTCTCTTCTCTGACTCTGGCTTCCTTGCTCCTTCCACATAAAGGGAACTGAACTTGTAGTGTCTCAGATGCCCCATACCTCCTCCTGGATGGAGGCTTTGCTGTGGAGTCTCCATTCTTTCCTTTTCTCTCTTCCTCATTGAATTCCTGCTTCTTGCTCAGGTCTCAGCTTAAGTGTCATTTTGATCCAGGAAGTGTTCTTGATTTTTCTAACTTAGTCACAACTTTTTAATTCCAAGTTGCTCTCGTTATAGCACACATTGTAGTTGCAACTTTACATGTATTTGGGTGATTACTGATGTATCCATATTTCCCACAAGCTCAGACACTGCACAACCAATGTCCAGATGTTCTTACTCCATACCTCCAGTTTCTGGCAGTACTGGGCAGTAAATATTTGCAGGACAGACATAGAATCCTGATCCAGTTGGGGAAGAGGGTCACCTCATATCTAGGTGACTTCCTCCACAGTTATGTTTGTTATTCTTTTGACAAGTACTTTTCTCTTAATTAGATAAATCATCTGACAAAATCATTTTGGTCAAAATATTATGTGAATTTTGACCAAAATATTATAATGCAGTGGCAAATGCAGAGAAGGAAGAGAAAAAAAATAGAGATAAATACTGTTACTATATCAGAGTATATTATTCAAGAATATATTTCTGTGTTATTCAGGGGTCCTTTGGGTACAAACAACAGTAAGTGGACTGTGAGCTTGGATAAGAAGTAGATTTACTGGAAGGATATCTGGTAAGGTCATAGAATCGAAGGAGAGGGTAATATTCCAATTTAGGAAGGCCAGGGAGTAATTGGAACCCAGGTCTCAAATTCCATTAACATTTTTGCTCTTTGTCCCCCTAACTCACTGTCCCATTTCCAGGGCTGTTAGCATCATTATGTCTTTCTCTAACACAGCTTGTTGTAGATAGAGGAAATTCTGACTCTGGAATGGACTTTACTATTACAAGTCTGAGAAGAATTCTTATTCTAGGGAAAAGTTCTCATTGGTCATATTAGCTAGAGTCTGATGCTAAACAAGAGAATTGGCATCTATAGGAATATGGTTGGACTTGGGGCACAGTCACAAAAAGGATAGAAGTTCTGGAGAAGGTTGGTGGGATGTATGCACTACTCTGTGTGTGTGTGTGTGTATGTGTGTGTGTGTGTGTATGTGTGTGTGTGTGTGTGTGTGTGTGTGTGTGTGTGTGTGTGTGTTGGGATGTGCATCCATGTGGCATGTTGTTTCATATCCTCTTACCTCATGTAATGATACATCATGACCATCTTTAAAAACATGGCTCTGTGACTGTAACAGATCTGTCATCCTGATGGGCCAGACAAAGCAGGGCCTGGCCTGGGCTGGATGGCAGGGGAGAACAGTTTTGGTCCTCATTTTCATTCTTTCAGTTAAGGTACCACTGATGAACAAAATATGGAGGTGAGGAAACCACAGGGCAGAGTAGGAGGCCTAGACGCATTTTGAGCAAAAGGATCCCGGATTTAGGCCACAAGGAGGAAAAGTCATTCAAAGAAAAGGCAAGCAGCCCAAATGAGCTCATTTCTGAGAGAGGAAATGGGAGTTAATGAATAAAGATAGAACTAAGAATCCAAGGAGATAATTGGCCTTACTAGATATAGGGTCTCTTGCCAGAACAGTACATCCTAAAAATGCTAATTCAGAACCCCAGAAGATTGGAGAGCCTTAGATAAGAACAGGCTCATCAGACCTATTTGCAGAAAAGTCCGGAAGGGCTTAGAGAACAGGGATATATATCAGCATCTCGAGTGCAAGAAGAAAGATGTATGTCACTCATTTTGCTCTGGCTGGGCCTCTTCATAAAGTCTCCTGGGTTCAACAATTCCCCTCTACTATTCTTACACATCGGCGGAGGTGACAAGATCGGGTCTCAGGTTCCTACTCATCATGTTCACTGCAGATGTGCCCTTCCATCCTGAGGTAGCTGTGCTCCAAGAGCTGTTCATTCCAGAATTTTCCAGAAGTCCTGAGTGCATATTTTTAGCTACCTGTCCCAGTCCCTCAGGGATGCTTTCAACCCCAGGGTCCTACAACCCTGACTTTTTGGACCTAGACAATGCCAGCCACCTCCTGAGCAACCTTACCATTATTTAAATACCAGTTCTCATTTTATATTCTCTTGGCAGATAACATGATCTTGAATTCATGAAGCATCTGCTCTCTCCTCATCCATCCACTCTGGAGATAATTTTTAAAAGATATTTTTTCTAATGACTTTAAATTTAAAGCTTTTTTTTTTTAAGTGGAAGTTTGGGAGACTTTGAAAAGTCATGCTCAGCAAAAAAAAAAAAAAAAAAAGTAATTTATACTCTTTCTAGTTAATAACCTCTTATGTGCTTTAATAATTTAAACCAATTATCAATGGGAAGGTCTATAGTGTATACTTCAATGATTGCTTTTCGTATATTTCCTCCTTTCTTTCATGCCGTATGCCACATGTCCTCAATGTGTCTCCAGTGCCTATTATCTCTGCTACACACATAAAATAACTGCTTTAGCTAGGAGAACATGACCTTGACACTGAGGAAAGCAGTCCTTTAAAAGATAGCTCAATTAAAATCTAAGGCCTCTGTTCCTGATTGGATTTCATTATTATTCATAAGACTATGTAGCACTGAGTCACGTGTTTGCAGGGTCCTCAAGGCTGGTTTCAGAAAAGGTGTATTAAAGTCATCAGTGGGATGTCTGCCTGGAGCCTGATCATGCTTAGTCACCAACAAGCTCATTAGCTTGAGTTGGTTTGTGAAGGCTTAACCCCCAAATGAATATATTTGTCCCCCTGTTAGACTGTGAACACCTTGAGGGAGACTGTGCAGTGACCTAGTGAGATTAGATTCACACACATCTAAGTTCAAATTAAACATCTGGAATTTAAAAGTTGGGTCCTGAGCAATTTACTTAAATTCTCTGAGCTCAGTTTACTCCTATGGAAAATGGGAATAATAACATGGTTCTTACAAAATTGAGGTGGTACATCTAAAATGCTTAGCATGATTCCTGGCTCATGAAGAGCACTGAAACTCTTAATAATGATGAGATGTTGATGATGATGATGATGATGATGATGATGATGCAGGACAAAGTCTTTATTTCTTTTTATGTTCCTAGTGCCCTTAATAACCATTCATGGCTAAGATAAGATTTATATCATCAGTAACCACTGAGCACAGGTAGGGGTATGAAGGCATTCCACACGCAGTTCTGTTTCTCAGAAAAAGGAGAGAAATGTGAACTAGAGCAGGTAGGGGAGGTTACCCTGAAGAGATAGGATGTGAAACAGGTCACAAAGAAAGGCTATGACATGCAACTTCTTAGAGCCTAAAGGGCTAATGATTTGTGCCAAGTTGACAGGAAGTACTTCATGGATGAATCACACTCAGTCCTAAGGATAAGACATCTGAACTAATCAGAAAGAGGCCAGAGAGGGTATTACCAACAGAATCTGTTCATAAATTATCTGAAGGCTTCAGAGAGGAGGGCCAATGCCGAATTATATGCCAAGTTCAAAGCAGCAACTTTAATATTTTAAAAACGAGCTCTGACTTTTGTTCTTCTATGTAGCAGGCCCTTCTTCCCCCTTAAGAATATTATGGGAAGTTGAACATGCATGGAATGAATATGTAGTGCGAGCACATATTGGAGGATGGAATAAAGACCAACGTCTTAAGGTGGATGTGTCAGTGAGGGAGAGACCTGAGAAGAGTCTAGAAACCTGCCAGTTTGGTTAGTGGGGTGTCATGTGTCCCAAGAACAGCTAGAAAATCTTTTTAGCTCTACAATACTCCAGTGATTCCAGGGCAAGGCTTGTCAACTTTGACACTATTGATATTTTGGACCAGATAATTCTTGCTAGTGAGGGACTGTTTCATGCCTTGTAAGACATTGAGCAGCATCCCTGTCCCCTTTCCACTAGATATCAGTAGCAACCCCTCAACTGTAACAACAAAAAAATGTCTCCAAATATTACCTGGGGGTGGCACCTCATTCCAGTTGAGAACCACTGCTCTAATCTGAGCAATGATAATAAAATGGGCGAGAGGCATTCCTAGACACGTACAAACCTGTTGCTCAGCATCTCTCATCTGGACCCTTTTTAATGTTGAGGCTCATCTCTGGCATTTCTGAGCCGAACTGATGTTAGTCTTTTGACATATGGACAGCTACCAAGATGTGAAGTCATATGCCTTGGTCTAACAGAGTCAAGGAAAACCTAGTTACGTACTAAAGAACTTTTCAGATGAAGAAAATCATTTCCCCAAGTTTAATTTTTTTTTTTTTTCCCTCAGACTCCATTTCAGCACTGGGGTAAATAGCAAACAAACTTGCTTTATTTATACTCCCAGAACGTAGAACATATGTTAGGGTCCATTCCACTTGCAACAGAGATGTGACTGACATCACAAGTTTGACCTGGATTTCTAAATCTTGCGACCTTCTCCATTCTGACTATGGAAAATTCACTTAAGCTCAGATGCAATCATGTGTGGTATAGGAGAAACACATTTCAAACAGTGCTAGCTTTTTAGGCAATGTTGGGGGAAGTTAAATACAAACTTCCTGCCATTGTTCTAACGATCCCCACCCAGTGGGGCCATTTAAAACCATGGACAATTTCTCCCATCATCCTGGTCCCCTATACACATACACATCTTAAGTGCTCTTTCCAAGGCAGTGTGGAACCAAATTCTGAAGTCTTAACTACTTGCTAAACATAAATCACATCATCTTTCTTTTTCATATGAAACTCTTCTACAGTTGTCACTCTTGGCCAAACACTTTTGGAGGTTATCCATTTTGCTTCTCCTCAAGAGTGTCAGGGTCAGCTGCATAACCAATGGAGTGTGACTTTGCCTCAAAGCCACTGGCAACAGCATTAGGTACCAGCTCTCAAGATGCCTGTTAGCCTGGACCATAATGGGAATACCAGGCACAAAAACAGAGGCTAACCAGCCTTCATTTTATGGGGATGAGATGATCCTTTGTAAATTGCTCTCTTAATTCGTGTTTTTCTCTTTTTTCAGTAAGGTCTATTTTTCTTACAACATTGCAGTCTACTTTGCTGTCCTCTTAAGCTCAGCACCTTTGGCAATGACCAAAATTTCTGCTCAAGAATAAATGTCAAACCCAACAGAAACTACAGATGAAATAAAAGGTCTGTAGCTCAGTCTTTTCTCCACTCCAGCCTTGCCATTTCCTGATATTCGTTTTGAATTTATTTCCTTCTCTTTGGGTTCCCCATCCAGGTGGGATTTAGAGATGAGCTTAAATACTGAGACACATTTGCACATAGTACTTAGACCTCTAGAGTCAAAATTTAAAACGATGAATGAAATATTACAATGAAATATCATAAAGAGTTTCAGTATGCAAACCACATATGAGCTTTGAAGCACTGGATATGTTGCTCTTGAACCTTGAACTTCCAAAGACTGAAAGATCACTAACACTATATTGACCTTATTTTTAGCTTTAAATAATGATTTAAAAAATATATATCAGAGATAGACTGTTGATCTATATAGAAATTAATTGCTTCAATACCATGAGGGTTTTTTTTTTAAGATTTTATTTATTTATTTGATAGAGAGAGATCAGTAGGCAGAGAGGCAGGCAGAGAGAGATGGAGAAGCAGGATCCTTGTTTGCGGAGCAGAAAGCCCGATGCGGGGCTTGATCCCAGGACCCTGAGATCATGACCTGAGCTGAAGGCAGAGGCTTTAACCCACTGAGCCACCCAGGTGCCCCAATACCATGAGTTTTAATGTAAAAATTCCTTTTACCATTGCTGCTCTTTAAACATAAATAGAATTAAAAGTGTACATCCTTTCTTATTAATTGATCAATAAGACCTACTACTGTCTTTTACAGTTTAATGTACAAGTCCTGGGTTGCAGTCATCAAAATGGAAAAAGAGGGGTAGTCATAGAAATTGTGGAGTTGATAAAGGGTAGAAGCCCACTGTAAGTGATAGAAATGACCTGAAAGGGAGTGTAAGTATTCCTTGCATAACATGCATGATTAGGTCTCTCCTCCCACCTGAGCAAAGCAGTTTCACTTTCTCACTGGTCAGTGTTTCCTTACACCTCAACAGGAATATGTGGACAGACTGAGGACATACAAGCACCATGATGGTGTGAGCGGGGGGAAGAATAAGCACACTATCAGCTTTGCAGAAGACGCTTGTTACTGACCACTACACTGTTGGTCATCTGATCCTGGTGAGAGGGTAACTAGGGGGTAGTGTTAAGCTATTTGGCTCAAAAGTTCAAAGGAAGAAGAATCACAGCTGCTTCCCTTGTAAACCATAAGGGCGAGATCACTGCAAAAGGCAACTTATGAGAGTTAAGGGACGTCTAAAATGAACGTGGAAAATTGGAGCTGCCTTAATGTGCTGAGCCAGCATATGCTGCTGAATAAATAAACTGTGAGGGCAAAGCCCAGACCACACAGAGAAGCTCCCACCCCTAGCCAGGCCAGGGTCTTGAAGAAAGACCTGCACATCTGTCGGCCTGTCAGCTGCCGGTCTGAGCCCACAGACCTTCTGCAGCCGTATTTTTGGAATGTGGCTCTCTTTGGGTGTGAGAATCTCCGTGGATGAGAGAGAAAGACAGATGGGAGGTCTCCCATGGATAGGACAGGGACCTGCACATCCCGCAATGTAATGGGCTTATCTGATGCTCAACATGCCTGAGAGCTTTTTGCTTCTGCCAGTGTTTCTTCCTTTTGTTATCATTAATACACAGATTATCTTTTGCCAGCTCCCATGAGCTTCCTGCCTGTAAGGAAGAACGTTTCTTTCATCATCAGCTAATGAGGACATTTTGTCCCTGTAATCCCTAAAGAAGTATACTCCTCCCCTAATTAATCAACAAATATTTATTGAACAGCTTTGGCACAGAATCCTACCGCCATGCCTTCTGAACCTGCCCTTCTTTCATAAAGCTCACTTTGCTTGTACTTTTATAACATGTTTACCACAATGTATGATCATTACAGGCCTGCATAGCTGATTCACTCACTAGACTGAGAGCTCTCAAAGTCAGGAACCATACTTTATCCATCTCTGTAACTCTAGTGCCTAGATTAAATCCTAGCATAGAGTGGGTGTTCAGTAAATGCTTGAGGGATAAATGAATGGACGAATGCATAGTTTCCATGTCCCTGGACATAAGAAAAATGGAAGCCACATCCTCTACCTCTTGAAGAGCTCAAAGTCTGGATGTGGGCCAAAAGAGAATAGACACAACAGACAAGGAATTACTAAATAGACTCATGTAATATATATTATAACTGTTTAGAGGGGATAGTTAGGATGGGCTATAGAGAAACCAGGCAAGGTGCACAGAGTGGTAGGATTTGAGATAGGTTTGGAAATTGGAAATGATGGCTCTGAATTCCAAGAAGACAATAGGGAGGATATCCATCCCAGCCAGCCTACCAGTCATTCCTCCAGAGGATGCAGTTTTCTCTAGTGTGTAAAATACATGGCCTCACATTGTGTTTGGTCTAGTGGGAAATCAAAGTTTGTGATTTTCTTTTTAATGGTACACAGTTTCTCTGGAAAAATTAATGAAAGAATGAAACTATTAGGGAAAGCCATCTATTAGGGAAAGCCATTCCTCATCTGCTAAAATCAGAGAGCTCCTGTGCCCCTATTAAGCATCCTCAGAACATTACCTGATGCTGGTCCCTTCCTCAAACCTCCTGTTCTTTTCCCGTTTCACCTTGTTGAACTGAGGAGACATTCAGGGTGCTTCTAGCTAAACACAAGCCATAACCAAGAGCATGTGGAAACCTTGAAGGTAGAAGCTGGACAGAATGAAAAATGGAAAAACTGTGGTAGGTAGTACATAATTTCAGTGAAGACCGGCATTAGTTTCTCCCTCCATAGCTATCCCTGCTACTTTCTTTTCCCTCATGGGGTGTTGCTCAAACTAGTAGTTTAAATATCCTCTCTGGGATGTCCACTCAGATCCAGGACTAATGTATTCCTGTCTGCACCATCCTATGCTTGGTCAGTGACCTATGGCTGTAGTGCTCCGTCTGACCAGCCCAACAAGAGGGCTTTCCCTGCTTCCCTCTCTGCTCCTCCTCATGCTTGTGCCCCTGGACAGATACTTATAGAAATGAGGGCTTGATTAAAGGAAGTCAGAGCAAGTTTAGAAAGCCAGGCTGTAGACCTAAAATAAGACATATGGCTTCTGCTTCATTTCATGTTTATGTGGTTTCCATGGGGATTGTCATCTGTAGGATGATGTCATCATTTTCAGTAGAGAGGTTGCCTTTAAACTGAAAATTGGAATGAGGGTAAGGGCTATGGGATTTGGGAGGGAAGAGAAGGAGGAAGAGGAGTAGCCGTGATAAATGATGTGGACTGATGATCCTAATAGTCTTATGACCCCAATAACACCTGTGAAATGTTTGTGAACATACAGAACAGTCCAGAAAAGGAAGAAGGTGTAGAGATATGCTTCCTTCCTCATCGCCCAGGGAGTTGTGGGTACAATGGCCTCTTCTGTCTTTAGAAGAAAGAGATGAACTGGCAATTGACAATAAAGAACTCCTGTCTAGATTTTGGGAACCCTGGGTCCTATATCACCTAACTTAATATGATGTTGAGTGGGCTCTGCCTTTATCTGAGTCTTTTATCATCTGTAAAATTAGAAACAAAGAAAATGGTCCTTGCGGGTCCTTGCAGCTATGATGATCTGTGAATCTGTGGCTTCATGTTAAGTCATTTGAGGAGAGAATGCTGGTAGGGCATATTTTAGGTTAACATGTGGAGTCTCAAAAGCAGGATAGTTTACACATTATACTTAGAGAGAGGTCTAGGTAGTAGCTACCCCAGTTACTTGTCAGGACGGCTGGCTGGATACCAAATTTCTGGGACATCTATGTTCACTAATAGAGTCCAATCCATGGGTTTCAGGCAATACATATTAATGGGAAGATGGGTTTTATTTTTCACTTATTCTGTCATTAATTGACCCATCTATTCAGTAAATGTTCTTGAATGCCTTCTACAACTGGCTCTGTGTTGGGGATAGAAGAAAAACAGAGAAAAACAAGATGCTATTCTTGCCTCAAGTTGTTCATTGTCAAATGCACAGAACAGGAGCAATAGCTCAGGAGAGGCCCCCAGTCCAGAGTGGCAAGCCAGAGGAAGCTCCCTAGCAGAAGACTCTCAGAGCTAACTTTTGAGGACTGATTGAATTTTTATGGAATAGGGTGTTGGAGGGGAGGTAAATAAGGCATTACTGGGGATGGTGCCTTCGCTGACATAAAAGGAAAATAAAAGTAAGATTCCTGCCTCACACATAGGACAAGATAGACAGTGAGAATTGAACCACAGAGAATAAAGATACCTGACTCCAACATCCATCCCTGTTCCTGCCATGTTTTGTGGCTTTGTGCATCCTGCCTGGGATACATTCTGCAGCTTGTGGACGCTTATTATCCATAATAATCATAATAATTAATAAAACCTTTTAAAGGGGGCTTTAATCATGCTTGTGCTTTGCTTCCAAACACATAATAAAAAGGAATTACTTATAAAAGTGACAAATTTATTCCTAATTATACCATTATTTTGTTATGCAATACAAGTAAAGCAATCTTTGAAGCTGGAAAAATGTCTCATGCAGAATTAATTAGAACAGTACACGGTTTAGAATTAGGCAATTATTTTATTGATATTTCACAACTGGAACTTTGTAAGAGCACCTCAAATATTTTCATTATTACCAGTAAATAGTTATTTTAAACACTTACTGGTATGAGTGCAAAGATAAACTTTGGACTGTTTTTGGACCTCGTGGAAATGTTTTTTAGTCTGAGGGAAAATGTCTAAGACTCACGAGTCACTGTGCCCTGGGGAAGTTGTGAGAAAGCAGATATTGCACTGTTCAGTGAATTCACTTGTTGTTCAACATGGTACCACAAGGGAGGGGCTGCCGAGACACAGTAGTGTTCCCTCAGCTGAAAAAGACCCAGGTGTCCTCACCGAGCAGGTGAGGGAATCCAGGGAGGGAGAGTGATTCCTAGGACATGTGGTAAATTATGGGCTGAGGTCATAATTTTCATCCTTGTACACTCATCCCTGTGTTCTTTCTTTGAAATTTTAGACTTGTTTTTTAGTAAAACTATTCACATCCAGTGCTTTTTCTTACTGCCTTCTGACCCAAATCCACACTGACTTCTTTATTTCATTTTTGCAGTAAATTAAAAGCCCGTAGGCATGTCATCTTACTTTGTCTCATGCATGTTAAAACTTGCCTCCTTACTCTTCTACTACTACTAGGCTGTAGATAAATCAAAGGCTAAGTTCCCTTTCAGGCTTCTGCCTTCACCAGTCCATGTTCAGGGCTAGGCACATAGGACAGGGACTATGAAGATTTGCTCAGGAGATTCCCAAGTTCACGGAACCTGAGCAGTATACAAGAGGCTGTATTCCTCATGAGATTCCTGTGGGCTAATGAAGGGATTCTGGTCAGCTGCTTTTACTTTTGGGAGGCAAGTCTCCCTATACCAGCAAGCAATGCTCTGGACACCACGTAGGTGTCCTGTAATTCAACTCAATTCCAACACTATCTTCCCAGAGGTAACATCAGATTCCACAGGTTAATATTTCAGTCCTATGAGACTCCCCTCACTCACTTACCCCCCTCAGACATTAGTCACAAACCCAGGCTGTCACCTCTGCTTCTGACCATCTGGCTATAGATTGGAGGTTCCAGTGACCCCCTCCTTGGACTTCCAAAGTCTGTTACAGGTCCAGGTTGTTGCCTATACATTTGACTGATGGTCTATGAATCAGAGATTCCCACACCCCCCTTCTTTGTTGATTCTAATTTGCTAGAGTAGCTCACAGGACTCAGAGAAACATTCTACTTATTAGATTACTAGTTTATTAGAAGATGATATAATTTAGGACCAGGCAGGTAGAAAAGAAGCATAGGGCAAGGTATGGAGAAAGGAAACAGAGCTTCCATGCCCTCCTAGGCCTGCTACTTTCCCAAAATCTCCTTGTATTCACAAACCCAGAAGCTCTCCAAACCCTGTCCTTTTTTTTTTTTTAATTGCATTTATTTATTTGACAGAGAAAGAGACCACAAGTAGGCAGAAAGGCCGGCAGAGAGAGAGGGGGAAGCAAGCTCCCTTCTGAACAGAACAGAGAGCCCGATGTGGGGCTCGATCCCAGGACCCTGAGATCATGACCTGAGCCAAAGGCAGAGGCTTAACCCACTGAGCCACCCAGGGGCCCCAAACCCTATCCTTTTTTATGGATGTTTCATTACGTAGGATTGATTAAATCATTGGCTCTTGGCAATTGATTCAGCCACCAGGCCCTCTCTTCCTCATGGAGGTTGGGGGTGGGACCAAAAATTCCAAGCTTCTAATGACTTTTTTGCTTCTCTGGGCAACCAACCCCCATCATTAGATATATCCCAAAGTCACCTCATTAACATAAAACAAGACACCATGGTTATCACAGGAAATTCCAAAGGATTTAGGAGCTCTGTACTAAAAGCAGGGACTAAAGCCAAATATCTCTATTTCTTATTGTCAGTCACAACATCACAACTAACATCTTGGATTCAAAGAGGTGTGGTGGGGAACCACTTCATGGTCAGGTAACCACTTTCCGAGCAGGCCCCAGCAAGCAGCAAGACTGCCATGAGAAACACCAACCCCCCCCCACCCGCAATTCCTCTCCCCCAGGAGAGGAAGCTGTTTCAAAAAATAGAAATGGAAGGAAAACTTCCAAACTCTTTTTATGAGGCCAGAATTTCCTTGATCCCAAAACCAAAGACCCTACAAAAAGAAGGATTGCAGACCAATATCCCTGATGAATACAGTACAGTACAACAGTACATTAAAAGGATTATTCACCATGACCAAGTGGGTTTTATTTCTGGGCTGTAAGGGTGGTTCAACATCTGCAAATCAATCAATGTGATACACTATATAAATGGAAGAAAGGACAAGAACTGTATGATTCTCTCAATAGATGTAGAAAAAAAAATTGACAAAATACAGCATCCTTTCTTGATTAAAACTCTTCACAGTGTAAAGATAGATGGTATACACCTCAATATCATAAAGGTCGTCTATGAAAAGCTCACAGTGTACATCATTCTCAACCAGGAAAAACTGAGAGTTTTTCCCCTAAAATCAGAAACACGGCAGGGATGTCATTGTTGTTCAACGTAGTACTGGAAGTCCTAGCCTCAGCAAACAGAAAACAAAAAGAAATAAAAGGCATCGGAATCAGCAAAGAAGCAGTTAAACTTTCACTCTATGCAGATGACATGGTACTCTATGTGGAAAACTGAAAAGACTCCACCCAGAAATAGCTAGAACTCATATAGGAATTCAGCAAGGTAGAAGGATATAAAATCAATGCACAGAAATCAGTTGCATTTCTATACACTAACAATGAGACTATGAAAAAAGAAAGTAAGGAGTTAATCCCATTTACAATTGCACCAAAAACCATGATACTTAGGAATAACCTAACCAAAGATGTAAAGGATCTGTACTCAAAAACTACAGAACACATAGGAAAGAAATTGAGGAAGACACAAAGAAATGGAAAAATATTCCACAGTCATGGATTGGAAGAACAAATATTGTTACAATGTATATGCTACCTAGAGCAATCTATATACATCTAGTGCAATCCCTATCAAATTACCATCAACTTTTTTTCACAAAACTGGAACAAATAATCCTAACATATATATGGAATCAGAAAAGACCCCAAATAGGTAAAACGTTGAAAAAGAAAACCAAAGCTGGTGGCATCACAATTCCGGACTTCAAGCTCTATTATAAAGCTGTAATCATCAAGACAGTATGGTACTGGCACAAAAACAGACATAGATCAATGGAACAGAATATAGAACCCAGAAATAGACCCTAGTCTCTATGGTCAATTAGTCTTCGACAAAGCAGGAAAGAATATCCAATGGGAAAAAAAAAAAAAAAAAACCCAGTCTCTTCAACAAATGGTGTTGGGAAAATTGGACAGTCACATGCAGAAGAATGAAACTGGACCATTTCCTTACACCACACACAAAAACAGACTCAAAATGGATGAAAGACCTCAATGTGAGACACAAATCCATCAAAATCCTAGAGGAGAACACAGGCAGCAACTTCTGTGACCTTGGCCACAACAACCTCTTGCTTCTACCTCTGAAACTAATACATTACGTTAATTAATTGAATGTAAATTAAAAAAAGAAAACACAAACAAACAAGAAACAAAAACAAAGAGAGGTTGCAGATGGGGAAACAGCCATCTTTATGAGACTCAAAATTTAGAGATGATTACCAGCCCCTCCTTAGAATGGATGTGCTCATTTAGTGTCCATAACCTCACTCCTGGGCCGTGACATTGGAGCCTGCTAAGAGAGCAGAGGTCCTTTAAATTCCTTGGGTTATTGGGAACAAAACAACTTTTTTTTTTTTTTTTAATCGGATGCCTATAATGCTGGGAATATGTGGGCACAGAAAACACCCTGTCAGATATGGTACTGGCTGTCAGATCAGTTGGTTCCACACTCTAAAGGAGGAAGAAAATAAAAACCTGGGGAGGCAGAGAGTGAACAAGCCAAAGAACTATGAGAAGTCTAAGGACTGCATGGTTGCTGACCAGCTGAGTTATGTTACTCATTCTGCACCTGAAAGTAAGGCAGTATTTGCTTTGAGCCTCAGTTTCCCAAACTGTGCAATGCAGACACTGGGCTAACAGGTACCTAGGGCTTTTCTGAGGCACACCGTAGTTATCAGCCATACCGCACAGGTGGCTTCTTTTACCAGAAGCGCCGACACAGTAAGTTTTGTAGAGTTAAAATAATAAAACATTGTCTTCAGTCTTCCATGTCAGCTTGCTCAATCACTGTAGCCCTCTCCCGGCTCAGCTTTGCTACCTAATATTTAACCTAAACCTTTTCACTTCTTTTGTTTTAGTTCATCATCACTTGTTCGGTTCTATCAATCTACCTATGCATTTCTATGCCACCTCTCACCAGAGTGCTTAGCACCTGTCCTCTCTGAGCAATGAGGTTAATATTGAAGGTAAAATCCATTTCGTAGAGATAATGTACTATAGACCTTTCAGAAGAGCTCTCTATGATAATGAGGAATGAGTTACCATGCTGAGGTTGTTTAAATGTCATTTATTTTAACAAGTGACACTCTGAATTTATTTAAAGTTGACTACAATGAAGGAAGTGTGGAAAGTTTTAAAGTTTCATGAAACAATAATAGAACTGCAAAGCAAGGAGCCCTGAAAGATGGATCTGAATGGTAATTCTGATTACGAGCTCCATGGGAGGGCTGGTTGGGTTGAATACTTCCAGTGGATTGTGAGAGACTCTGGGGGTGTGGAGAATAAGTATGTCACCGAGGGCAAGAGTTTGGATTCTGAACTTCCCTCTCTTTCCCACTGTGCTCACATGTGTATATATGTGCTCATGTGTATACAGTTATCTGGGCAGGTACATGTGTGAGTGAGCTAGGGTGATCATTCTCTATGCCCCTTAACTGCACTCTTACCACCACAAAATCAGGGGCAGGTATCTTGAGGCAACTGCCACTTAGTTGCCCCTGCTTTCTTGTCTAGATCAGTATTGACCAAGAACGAAGACCATGTTCACTACTCATTTCTACCAACAGAGATTAACAAAGTTAGATATAGTGATTTATTCTTGTTCATTGAAAAATGGAATTTAGAGGGTAGCAGTGGACAAAGACTGCGGAGTCTTCTTGGGAAAAACATGGTATAAGGCAGAGGCACCTTTTAGCTGAATGAGTTAAGTATTCTTAAGTGTCTAGGAAGAGATTCTTTTGATTGCAAGCAACAAAAACCAGTTAGAACTAATTTAAGGAAAAAAGCTGGTCGGATGAAAGTGGATTTATTGTCAGGTTGCTGGTGCTTCTTGTGGGACACATGTATAGGATCTTTTAAAGGCAGAAGGAGGAAATGGGAAGCCATCAGTAAACCATTTAGTGGGGACTTCTCTGTCCTTTGTCTCTACTGTTCTGCTTCTCTTCTTTTCTTCATTTATCCTCTCTCTGAGACTGTCCTCTGTTTTTCTCCGTATATACTGGGCAGAAGATGGCTACCCAGCAATCTCCCAGTTCTATTCTCTTAATTCCAGCCACACTGGCTGAATTGAATCCCACTTTCGTATTCCTAGGAATGATCATCTGATGGATTTGACTTAAGAATCCTCTCCCAATGGTTAACTAACTCTGTGTATTCATCTTGTTCCTTTGGCTGCTGGTGTAAATAAAGTACATCTTCCCATTGGTAAACAGTAATAATGATTTTTTAAATAATAAAAAAAAGATCAGCCTTTGAACCAGCCGTTTATGAATTAACAAATATGCACTAATGGGGACTTGTTCCTGTGTGTGGAGGAAGCAGTCATGGAAACTGCCATTTTGAGCTGGGCAAATAGCGCCGAATATTTCTAATACACCAGAGAACTTCAGAGCATACATAAAGCTGCACTCAGTATTGACTTCAATCTTGTCTTCCTTGAGATAGAACATGGCAAATGGTAGTTTGCCTATCTAAGTGAAATGATGTCTGAAGGTGGGTGATTTTATTAAGAGTTAGATCATAACAACATTTTTAAACTTAAATAAGTTATTTTCTTTTCAGTCCAATCAATTCCCTTATTTGAACATTTAAGATAATTATAGGTTACAGGTAAATTATATATTATGCACATGCTAAATTATAACCCATCTCCACCAATTAATATTTATTGAGCAATGAATGGGCAAAATATGCTAACTTGGAGATTCAAGACCTGCGTGTAATTAGGTATTTCTGCTAGGAAGGATTATAACTGCGTCTTCCCAATCAGCCCTCCCTTTTCTCCCCAATGCATATCAAGGGAAATGTAAGGATAATATGCTAACCCTTAGCTTATCTCTGAAGTTGTTTACACAGGAAAAAAAAATCAATTACTTTAAATATTTTAGGTTCTGTTTTCCAGAACTAACCAATGACAAGTTATGATGGTCTTAAGAGCCAAGCAGAGGACTCAAATATAATGTCTTATATTTTTTATTTCCATTAGGGTTTCTTGTGGGTCTCTCACTTAAAGGCCTAAAGAATACTACAGTGAACTTGACAGATCCCACTGCTCACGAGCTTAGGATTTAATGTGGTAGACAGACTGGTAAGTTGGTACTTGGTACTGCGGATGGTTCAGTCTGGTTCAGAAAAACAGGTTATGATTGGGCAGAAAGTAGAAATCACAATATATCTACAGCTTTTCCAGCCAACTACAAATAAAGCTCAAGAAGTATTTAGCTATTTATATTTTTGAAGCACTTTGAAATATAGAACTTCAGATTTCAACCATGAAACACATTTTTTTTTTTTAAAGTAAACTTTACCTCCAACCTGGGGCTCAATCTCACAACCCTGAGATCAAGCGTTGCATTCCTCACGGACTGAGTCAGCTAGCTGCCCCAAATACAGTTATTTTAAAGGGATTATTACAACATGCAGGATGATAGGGTGGTGCCCAGCAGTTCAGCATTTGCCAAAGCTCCATGGTGATTATTCTTCACCAAAAGGATTGACACACAGACCTTAAGGAGGATCTGAGTCTCTGTGAACTCCTTGGGCAGGAAGGGAGAGGGGGCAGAGATGATCAGAGTCGGGTGAAGGTGATCCGAGGAAGATGTGACAGAGGCGGTGGCTTAGGTAGAAAGTACACTGATCATCAGATCAGCCTTACAGAACCGATTTTCTGGGCTGAATCTGAGAAATCTAGAACTCTACTGATCGTAGGAGTCCATGCCCCATTTGCCAGGACATTTCAGGTTTATGCCTGTTTGCATTTGGATGATGAATTATTTAGCCCCCTATTGGCCCCAAGTATCAGCTCACACAAAGGATTTAAAACCTACCATGTGTAATAGGCTAGTTCACCTTTCAAGCTGTATGTATTAGTGGAGTCCTTTCTAAGCCTACATATTTAGTGTTCCACCCACATGGGTACCTCAGACAGCTCTAAATATCCCTACTGTCACTACAGATGCATACTTTTCGTGCAATACCTACTTTCCAAGCTCCGTTCTGTGAGTTTTCTCCTTTGAATCTCACATTCGCCAAGGGATAGGCAGAGACTGAGCTATTATTGCCGGGAGATATTAAACTACTTGCTCACAGTGATCATAGTTGTCAGGGGCAAAATCCAAGGTAAAACTAAGGCTCCCAATTCCCAGGTCAATGCTTTTCCTGACATAGAAAGGGCAATGCCATTTACAGACTAAAGTCTCCAGGGTAGAGCCCATTTCTTCCTACCTGGGTATTCTCATCACCGAGCACAATGTCTGGTATACGGTCAGCATCCCCCGTGCTTATGTAACTAGAAGAAAGAGCCCAGAACTACCAGTGAACAACCCGGACTGTAGTTCTACCACTAAGCAACTGTATTATGTGGCTCCTCTCCCCACTTTAAAAACACGTCTGGATCTTTATTTCTCTTCTGTAAAACGAGGGCAGTAAGATTAGCCCTGTGTACTCAGGAGTTACAATGATAAATGTAATAAAGAGTGGGGTAATGTTTAGGAAAAAAGGAAATGTTCAATATTTAAAAATAAATAGATGTAAAAATATAATGAGTTCTATTCCCGGGTAGGGGAGCCTCAAATGATCTTATGGAGAGTGATACCTTATAGCCTTTGTTTTACCACATTCCAGGTACCCTCCAAAATCTGAGAGCTCCTGGTCACTTTGCCACTCTGCGTGTGAAGCAGAAGAAGAGGTGTGCCTGGCTACTTCAGAAAAAAAAGTGAGTAGGAGATGTAGCGGGTATAAACCAAACAGGTACTGTCTCTTTAAAAGAAAATTGAGGCCAAGTCCTAGGCACAATACCCATAATTCGCATTTTGGAAACGAAGAAGGCATATTTGTGCTTATTAGACCATATACAAACTTGTTTGAGTGGCCGTGGGTTTCCCTTTCACTTCCTAACTGCAACTGTTGGGTGTGCTGCTGTTTTGTGCTAGAGAAGGCATATCAGAGTCCAAAGGAAATGCTGGCAATTTAATAGGAGATAAAGTGATCCAACACAGCTCACACACACAACAAATGAAATGAGAGGCGACAGACTTGTAATGTGTCTTTAATGTAATTACAACTATAGTCCAAGAATGAAGGTGTGATCTCAATTTGTAGGGATGCACACGGGTTTCTTATTTGAGATCATCATTAGCGAGTTGTGTGCACCTTGTTGAAAAGGGAATCCGTCCCATGGAAATTCAGTGACCCTAATGAAACTGGAAAATACAATTGTGACAAAAGGGACTGGGCTGAGTTCGATCACCCACACAGCTGAATGGTCCGATTTTCAGAGGTTAAACCCAAAGATACTAAATTCCATCCCTGAGTGAGAACAATACTGTGCAATGCCTTTCAAAACGCTGGAGGACCTAGCAGGACTAAGTTTCCGACTGTACTGACAACAGAAGACCACATGTCTGGGTGGGGCATTTGGGGCTACTTTACATCTCTACTATATTTGACTTATATACTGGATTTGATCCTCATTCCTGTTCCTCAGGAAAGGAAAGCTATGTACATTTTATTTATTTGTTTATTTTTTTTTTTAAGATTTTATTCATTCATTTGACAGAGAGAGAGAGATCACAAGTAGGCAGAGAGGCAGGCAGAGAGAGGGGGAAGCAGGCTCACTGCTGAGCAGAGAGCCGGATGCGGGGCTCGATCCCAGGACCCCAAGATCATGACCCGAGCCGAAAGCAGAGGCTTAACCCACTGAGCCACCCAGGCGCCCCAGCTATGTACATTTTAAAGTATGTTTTTATAACTCATATTTCTTACTTTCTTGGATTACCATGGCTTTTTATCTGTTTCTTATTGCATTCAACCTGGCTCTCAGTTACTTATGTCTCAGGTTTATTTTCCCCAGCAGACCATGAACTCTTTGATATCAAGGTCCAGTTTGTAATCATCTTTTCAGTCCCTCCTTATACCTCAGCACAGGACCTGGCAAAGAGGTGGCTTGAGTCTGCTTGGTGAACAGAATTAAAGCACTTCCTCCATCCCTGGCAAGCAGGACCATCCCTCTGGATAAAATTCTATACAGGAAATAAATTAATCAATTTGTTACATTTTTCCCCTCCTATGTTAGCTTAGTCATACCATGTTTATTAGCTATGAGGGAATTCTATTTAGGAAAACACTCTCTTACCAAACTTTCTACTTAGTTTACAAGTAAGTTTTATATTTTCTAAGCTCTGCCAACCTCTCAAACTCCTTAATGAATGGTATGTATGATTAAAAATAGAGTATCCTTATCCAAACCTTATTATTAACCATAACTCAGGGACTTTAAGAATTGGTGTCATGCAGTGACATCACGAGAACTAACAGAGTTGAGTTCAGCTCAGGTTGTGTGATTCATTCGTCATGTGGCCTTGGGCAAGGGACAGCTTTGTGGTCTCAGCTGGTTCAGGATTAAAACAGTTATAATAACACCTGTGCTGTATACCTCACAGAGTTATAATGACGCTAATGAAGTGATTGGCATGAAAACACCTAGAACTGGCAGAGCTGTGTGTAAAGGGATTATGGGAAATGAAGATGGTAAGGAATAGAAGTGCTAATGTCCCTTCATACCAATAAATCAAAGGAGGGCACGTCTCACAGTAAACCTACTCTATGTTCACGCTAAGATTCAAACACACCTGACCAGGACTGGCAAGCCTAAGAGGCAGGACCAAAGGGGTCTAGGTGTACAAATTACCCAGGAGTTCCCTGAAGGGGAGGACAATTTATAAGAGAATGAGCACACAAGGATGTTGAAAGGATGGTGAGTAAGGGCTCAAGGGGGAGGAGGAATTGTGAGTGTGTGACTTACCCAGCTCTTGGCTTCTACCTGGTCCTTAACCTCTAAGCCCCAGAACTCTTTTGCTGTGCCCTGGGGAGTAGAAATGATAACCAAAGACAAGGAATGAAAAAAAAAAAAATGAAACAAAGGAAAATAATTCCACTAAAATCTCTGAGACTCTGTATGGTGTGGAAGACCTGTTCTAGTTCCCATGTAGCAAAGCATAACTCCACGAGGGAATGGAGGCTCTTTTTCTGCCTCGGCATGGGGTACAAAATGAACTGGATCATAGTGAGAGTTTCAGAAGACGTAGTCTGGTTTGGGCACACAGAGGGCATTGGTGCAGGCAGCAGGATTCATGGCAGTGATGGGACTCAGGGTGGGCGCATCCCAGTTGGAACAGTGGTGCCCAGCCCCTGATGCAGCAGGAATGCCACACAGATATGGAGGTGGAAGTGTGCCAGTGACTCTGGGAAAAATGGGACCCAATGGCCTTGCTCTGGACATCATTGCTTCCTACTTGAAAGTAGCAGGCAGTAATGATGGCGTCCTTGCAGAGGACATTTTTATCCCCTGTGGGTTGCTGTTGTATAGCAATGATGGCATAATTGACAGGGATGGAGGAGTAGGAAGAGTCATCTAAGAGGTTTGGTGGAGTGGAGTGGCAGCTATAAAGTTCTCATGAACTAATAGGAAAGCACCAGCAATATCAATTATAGGACCCTGAGAGAGGGTCATTGTTATGGTACATGTGTTTGTGAGAACCAAACCACAGATGTCACAAAACTTGGAGCTGAGTGTCTACATTGCTTCCTATAGAAAAGGACTAAAAGCCACTGGCCAGTGTAGCTCCAGCCCCATTTCCTGATTCCAAATTAAACTGAGAGACCTGTTTGCCACTAATATGCATTAAATGATGGTAAAGACATTGGAACCCTTAGAGCCTTGGGGGAAATGATCTTCAGTGGTAAAGAGAGTGAGAGAATGTTTTACTCGTTTCTTCCATTTACCATCCCCCAGAATCACAGCCTTCTTGGGCCCAGGAAGCACCACCTCATTCCTCAGAATTTACATTTCTTACAAGATAAAACAAGATCTGTTATAGATAATTTAGCCCCAGGAAGCTTAAGCCAGGGACAGTCAAGCAGGGCTTTAGTAACAAGGAACACCAGGCCTCTTTATTTCTTTACCCTGGGACTTTTATTTCTGAGCCAAGAAGATAACGCATCTTAATAGCAAGCAGCTGAGTTAACTAGATAAAAGGTTTCATAAACAGTTAGTGAAATCTTGAAATCAGAGAACCCAGAGATTCACAGCCTTCCCTTGCTTGGCTGGATCTAAATGTACATCACAGAAAGCAACACGGAATGAGATGGTGAGATACTCGGCACTGCTCCCGCGAGCCTATGCACACGGGTTTCCATTCATTCATTCATTCTACAGATAAATATTGAATGCTACGACATAGTTTCCTTTTGGCTTAAGTCTGAGGATAAGAGATGCCAAAAGAATCAATCAGCTAAAATGGATTTAATGATCTTACATAATAAAGATGACATCAAACCAATGAATACATGATGCAAATAAAAGGCCATTTTTACTAGTTAATACAAAATAAATAGAAAACCTAGAAAGTTTAGATCCATAAGTCAATAATGGTACTAGTAGTTAATATAAAACTGGAAAATGATATAAAAAGGATAAGTTGACATGTTGTGAAAGGACCAGGATGATAAATGATGGTGATTCTATGGTTAAAAGGAAGTGGTAGACAAAAAAGGCAGGAAAAATTCCAAAAATTAAAAAAAAAGTGGGGGGGAAACTAATCAGAAGGAGCTCAGTGAACCTTTCAGGGAACTGACTTTAGTGAAGGATGAGGATAAAAATGAGCCTGGAGGACCAAGAGCCGGAGGCACTTGCAATTAGGAACTGTGACTGATGAACTACTGCTGTCCCCAAATTGACCACCCATAACCAAAAGGTTTTAAATGAAGTACAAAATTCAAGAAAATTCCAATTACTGTGGCTGCATATAGAAAAAGGGAATATCAAAGGAAGTATCAAGGGGAAAAATGATTGATTCTGAACAAAGGAAAATTAAAGATCAAAAGCAAGAAGATAAAGGAAATCATACTGGTTTTGGACAAAGACTACACGCATTCAAAACCTATAAATAGATAAATAGGGAGCAATTTTCTGAAAAAGTTAATGAAATGGAGCAACAACTGAGATATGGGAAATAATGAATATGTGACGATGGGAATAAAGCCAGTCAAATGCTACCACATCAATTAAGGAAACAGCAGGCCTCCACAGCAGAGACAAAAATAATACAACTTCTGAAGACCCAACATTTACAAGACAACATAAAAGAACCAAAAGAAACATGTGCCTTTCACTACTAATCTGCCTTTACATGAAATATTACCAAAAAAAAAAAAAAAACTTAAAAAACAAAACATGAAAATGATTCAAATTGCAAAGCAAATTCTTCAAAGCCATGTATGCTTCATCTGAGCATGTTTCATTCTATGCTCCTCTATCATCTCTAGGTCGTGTGCCCTCATTTATGGAGGTGACCACTTTAAGTGGTGGCACCAACTCTGTAGTTGCTAAAACCCTCATTGGGAGCAGAAGGGCTCATAGCCTCTGCATTCTCTAAGCCTCTACAATGACTCTCAACTCTCTCTCAGGCCAGGGGAATGTTTTGAGTCAATCCTATCTGGCTTCCCCCTCCCAGTTTCTGGTACCAGTGAATAATCCATCCATGGATTTTGTCCCTAGATATAGAGACTGAGCACACAGTTGTATGAACAACTGGACTGAAGTTTTCAGTGTCCTTGACCACCTCTTTCTTCCCAGTTACCAAACCAAGGGAGACACTAATGTTTTTTCTGATGTCATTAATTAGTTGTGCTTTGTGGTTGTGAGTAGGTATAAATGAATTTTTGTTCTCAAGTGTTCCTTCTCTTCCACTTTCCTCTCGTGTTTATTTTGATGTCTTTTTATTTCCTTTACATCTTCAGTGCCTAACAGAGTGCTTATCTCATTGCCAACAAGTAAAGGTTTGCCAAATGAATGGATCTCTACACACTCACCTTCCTCCATGTTGAACCCACTCTGCCAACCCCACCCTCCGTCTGACCCTCTTTAGTTGATTTTTCTAGGTCTCTTTCTTACATACTCTGGCTCCAAACCACAGGATCTTCCAGGTTTTCTCTTTTAAGTCTTTCCCTCATCCCACTTCATGGTTTTCCCTTTTTCACTCACTTCACTTTCCTTCTTCTTTCATTATTTGTTTGTTTTAGAAAGTGAAGTAATTCATTTCAAGGCAGTGGATAGATCACCAAAAGACAGAAAAGCAATAGATGCCATCGGAAAGCTTAAACTCAAGATATTCTTTGGTTCTTCCTAGGTGCATCTTCCTTGAGTATGATTTCCTAAAAATAGGGCTTCCCTCAAAGCTTATTTAAAAATAGCAAGATATAAACTAAAATAACATACGTACTAATAACGGATAATACATAAAATAAATATAAATATCACAATTTTAACAAAACTGAAATACAAATATGTAGTTATAACTGAATGTGATTTACATCCATTTATACATATTTCCGGTAATGTAATCCTAGCTTCCCCTTCATATTTGTCCTTTGTTTTTCAACTCATCCTAAATTAAAAGAAAATTGAGTTATAAATTTCTCATGGTAGGTTTAATAGGTCCTACTATCTTATATTAACTTTGTATATCATTTTTTAAACTTTTATTAAGGATACACAGGAATATGATTTAAAGAGTCAGATATTTCCTCAGAGTTTCTTATGAAAATTTTACCTGCTTCATTGTTAATATTTCCCACTTCTCATGTGTATGAGTATTCTATTGGCTTAACAAATTACCACAAACTTAGTGGCTAAAAACAACACAGATTTATTGTCTTATAGTTCTGGAGGTCAGAAGTCTGACATAGATTTTCCTGGGATAAAAAGAATATGTTGTTGAAGTTGCAGTCCTTTCTGAAGGTTCTAGGGGATAATCTGGTTCCTCATTCACTCACATGTCAGCAGACTTTAGTTTCACGCAGTTGTGGGACAGTTTCTGGGTGGGACCCCCAGCTGCCTGGAGCCTTGGACTCTACACATAACCTTGTCCATCTAGAACAAGCAACAGAACTTCGGGTTATTCTTACCCTGCTGTTTCTCTCACTGCATCTGCCTTTCTCTTCCACTTTAGTGACTCATGATTGGGCCTACCCTGATAATCTAGAATAATCTCCCCCATTTCAAGGTCCTTAAACATAATGATATCTTTAACGTTCTTTTTGCCATATAAAGTAACATTCCCACATCCGAGAATTAGGACTTAGACATCTTTTGGGGTAGGGGCATTATTTTGCCTACTATACAAGGGATATTCGCATTCAGCTCTTTTAGATAATTATTTGGTAATTACTCCAGCTTCTCTGAATAGAATTCCTAAATTAGCATTTCTTGATTTTTTTTTTCAGTTTTTATAATTATGTGTTGACTTCCCATTATAGAAGATGAGGATTTAGCTACCTTTCATTCTCAACATCCTATAAAATATGTCCATTTCTTGTCCTTTCATCTTCCTTATATGGTAAAATTAAAGTAAGATCAAATACAACTTTTGCATTACTACTATTATGAAAACACTATTCATAGCTGAATTATGTATTGTAAAATAATTTTCTATTCTGGAAAGACTTTTTTCTTTATTAAATTTCCTATGTATTTACCTCTTAACCATACTCTCTTCCAGTTGTGTAGATCTTCTTTCAGCCTTTCCAGTCAAATTAGGTATTGTCAGTCTCATATTCTTTTTTTTTTTTTTTTTTAAGATTTTATGTATTTATTTGTCAGAGAGAGAGAGAGAGAGAACACAAGTTGGGGGAGTGGCAGGCAGAAGGAGAAGCAGGCTGTCTGCTGAGCAAGGAGCCCAGTGCAGGACTCAATTCCAGGACCCTAGGATCATGACTTGGGCCTAAGGCAGATGCTTAACTGACTGAGGCACCCAGGTGTCCCTGTCTGTCCCATATTCTTGAAGAACTTTCTCCCACAATTTTCTGACCTGTTCAGTCTGGATTTGTTGATTTCTAAGTGTACTGCCCAACTGCATTGTGGGATGGAAACTCCCTGTAGCTGCATCTTGAAGAGTCTTTTTACCTCATAACATGTGGGATTTCAGCATCATTTCAGTTGAACACATTCTTCAGAAGCTTCTTAATAAAAAAAAAGTAAGGGAGGTAAGATAATTTAGATTTATATATATTCATCCATAAAACATCTTTTCCTACTCTTCAACTTAACTGAGAGTTTGGTTCTAGAACTTTATTGGCTATTATTTTCCCTCAGAGTTTTGGTCAAAACATGGAGTTGGCAATCTTGAGTTTCATCAGGCTCTCTGTTTATAGTGTGTTTATTATCTCTGTTCTCGTTGGTGCCCAGTATCCTTCAGTCCAGAAAAATCTGTTTTATTCTCTCCACAGAAAAGCCCATTAGGCTCCTGCAGTGAGGAAGAAGTTACATGGAATAGGAAGACGATCTGTGGGAGTCTAACTGTGTCATCAAAACTTTCTATGAGTCATGCTGCTCTTTTTTTTTTTTTTAAGTTTTTAAAATTTTTTCTAATTTAATTTTATTTTTTCAATGTTCCAGGATTCATTGTTTATGCACCACACCCAGTGCTCCATACAATAGCTGCCCTTTATACCCACCACCAGGCTCCCCCATACCCCCACCCTCCTCCCTTCCAAAACCCTCAGTTTATTTCTGAGTCCACAGTCTCTCATGCTTTGTCTCCCCTTCCAATTTCCCCCAATTTACTTTTCCTTTCCTTCTCCTACCATCCTCTATGTTATTCCTTATGCTCCATAAGTAAGTGAAACCATATAATTGACTTTTTCTGCTTGATTTATTTCACTCAGCATAATCTCCTCCGGTCCTGTCCATGTTGATACAAAAATTGCGTATTCATCCTTTCTGGAGGCTAATACTCCATAGTATATATGGACCATATCTTCTTTATCCATTCGTCCATTGAAGGGCATCTTGGTTCTTTCCACAGTTTGGTGACTGTGGCCATTGCTGCTATGGAAGTTGGGGTACAGATGGCCCTTCTTTTCACTACATCTGTATCTTTGAGGTAAATACCCAGTAGTGCAATTGCAGGGTCAGAGGGTAGCTCTATTTTTAGTTTCTTAAGGAATCTCCACATTGTTTTTCCAGAGTGGCTACACCAACTTGCATTCCCACCAACAATACTATAAGAGGGTTTCCTTTTCTCCACATCATCTCCAATACTTGTTGTTTCCTATCTTGTTAATTTTGGCTACTCTAACTAGTGTTAGGTGGTATCTCAATGTGGTTTTGATTTGAATCTCCCTGATGGCTAATGATGATGAACCTTTTTTCATGTGTCTGTTAGCCATTTTTTATGTCTTCTTTTTTTTAAAAAAAATTTAAAATTTTTTTATTAACATATAATGCATTATTAGCCCCAGGAGTACAGGTCTGTGAATCACCAGGTTTACACACTCCATAGCACTCACCATAGCACATACCCTCCCCAATGTCCATAACCCAACCACCCTCTCCCTAACCCCTCCCTGCAGCAACCCTCAGTTTGTTTTGTGAGATTAAGAGTCTCTTATGGTTTGTCTACCTCCTTATCCCATCTTGTTTCATTTTTTCCTTCCCTAACCCCCAAACTCCCCACGTTCTTCACAACTATCATATGATCTCCTTGATATGAAGAATTTGTGTGTCTTCTTTAGAGAGGTGTCTGTTAATGTCTTCTGCCCATTTTTTGACGTGATTATCTGTTTTTTTGTTTGTTTTTAAGATTTTATTTATTTATCTGACAGAGAGAAAAATCACAAGTAGGCAGAGAGGCAGGCAAAGAGAGAGGGGGGAGCAGGCTCCCTGCTGAGCAGAGAGCCCAATGCAGGGCTCAATCCCTGGACCCTGAGATCATGCCCTAAGCCAAAGGCAGAGGCTTAACCCACTGAGCCACCCAAGTGCCTTGATTATCTGTTTTTTGAGTGTTGAGTTTGAGGAGTACTTTTTGATCTTGGATATCAGCCCTTTGTCTGAAGTGTCATTTGCGAATATCTTCTCCCATTCTGTGGATTGTCTCTTTGTTTTGTTGACTATTTCCTTTGCTGTGCAGAAGCTTTTGATCTTGATGAAGTCCCAAAAGTTCATTTTCAGTTTTGTTTCCTTTGCCTTTGGAGACATGTCTTGAAAGAAGTTGCTGGGGCCAATGTCGAAGAGGTTACTGCCCATGTTCTCCTCTAGGATTTTGATAGAGTCCTGCCTCATGTTGAGGTCTTTTACCAATTTCGAGTTTTTCTTTGTGTATGGTGTAAGAGAATGGTTGAGTTTTGTTCTTCTATATATAGGTGTCCAATTTTCCCAGCACCATTTATTGAAGAGGCTGTCTTTTTTCCACTGTGTATTTTTTCCTGCTTTGTCAAAGATTATTTGACCGTAGAATTGCAGGTCCATATCTGGACTCTCTACTCTGTTCCATTGTTCTATGTGTCTGTTTTTTGTGCCAATACCATGCTGTCTTGGTGATCACAGCTTTTAGTAAAGCTCTTCAGAGTCAGGCTGTTTTTAACCCTATATTCCCACCCTCCAATACAAATGAATTTCCTGGATACCTGCTTCTTCCAATTCTAGAGCCTTTAGGGAATTTATGATGTAAATGTGTATGTTTCTTAGCTTCCACAGATTAGGAATTAAAGTAGATTTAACATTCTCCAGCCATGCAAAGGCAGTTAACACTGACTGCTTTCCAGCTTCAAAATTTTATTTGTCTTATCTCCACTGATGTTCTTTTTGCCATTGTGTCTATGTCCTTTTACAGTTACTTTATTGTGTTTTATATCTTGACTTGTTTCTTTTTGGCTGTGGCCAAATCCAATTTGTGTGATGAACCTGCTGTCATTAATGGAAGGTCCTCATCAACTTTTAGAGTTCAACTGTCTTTATTTTCTTATTGTTGTTGATAGGAAGATCGAAGTTTCTAAATATACTAGCTCACTGAAGGTCTACTTTTAAAGGGTTACTTTCCTACAGAACGACTTTACCTAGAAATTCTAATTGGTTATAGCTCAACTGGAAAACACCAAAATACTCCTTGTAGCTTAGTGCTTCTCTCAGGCCTACCCCTTGTAGCCATGGATACCACCATTTTCTAGATTTCCAAACTGTTATATTACATTGCCAATTTGTCCCTCAGTTCAATCTATTAGTAATGCATATTGATTTTTTTCTTCATTACATCTCTCAAATGTGCCCTCTTTTGTCTCTAACCATTTCTTTTTTAGTAGTTCAGGCTCTCATTACCTCTGAACATGATTATTGCAAAACAACCTGTTGGCAAGGTCTGATCCCTCTCATTCTCCATTCCCATTTTATTCAAACCTTCCTAAGACCACGGTCACCATGGTATCTTCCAGTATATATGAATATACATATATATGTATGTTTATATACACATGTGTGTATATATACATATATGTGTATGTGTATATGTGTGTGTGTGTGTGTGGAGATATATATATATATCTCCACACACACACACACACACACACACATATATATATATATATATATAATATATATATATATATATATATATATAATACAATTTCCCCCTTCTCTTTGGATCAAGTTTAGCCTAAACTGTCAGTCCCTAAAGATAGAAAGCATTTAATAAATGAAGGGAGGAGCTGAATGACATTCACATATCTCTATCAGAGCTTTTTACTTTGCCTAACAACATTTTTCTCTAACTTAATAATATGAATCCTTTCTTCCTATCATGACCTTCTCCCCATCCCCACTTGTTTCCAGGGTGAATCCCTATCCTGCTTCTATGTTCCTGTTTAAGCTCCACACTCCCTTGGGCTTTTCTTCTCCCCACCTAAATCTACATTTCCTCAAGGATCTACTTTAACTCCAAATGCTCATGGAAACCTACCCTGACTATCCAGACTATGCAATCTCTCTCTTTCTGCAAACACTAATAAGACATGGAACTTGCTGCCTTCAACTCATATGTGTGCCTTTTGCCTGCATATGCATTTTCTTCCTCAAGCCTTTGAGGGCAGGGATTCTAACATTTCTCTCAAACTCATTGATGTGTTAAGCAAATGATTTGGCATACATAAATTTATATGTTTTAAAATTTTGTACAAAAATATCCTTAAGAAAAAAATGTCTTTAAGCCGAGAATAGTAAGGATCTCATTCTAAGAGATACACTTAAGTTTGCCTTTCCTTGAAGTTGCATATGTGATTTTAATTTATTTTTGTTTTTGTTTTTTAATTTTACATTGTGAACCATAATATACCTGTGTCAAGAGACTGAATCCAAAATTTGACTCCACCAGTCTTGGGCCAATTACAAGACAGCCTTGGCCAAATTGTTCAGCTTCTTATACATTCATTTTCTCACTTTTAAGACAAAGATTGCAGTTGTTTCTACCTTATTGTTGAGGTAAGCAAATAAATTCATTAATTTATATAAAGCACTGAAGATGGTGCTAAACAATTATTAGGTACTCAACAAGTATTAGTTACTATTTTAATAAAGATTAGATTATTTTTCCTGTGATATTCAAGTTAAAGTAATGTCCCAAAAATATGTGCCATATTTGTCCTAGAGAGTCACATGGTGGATCCACATCACATAACAGATGTAGGAGTCAGTCAGGCAGGCAAGGTGTGATCCTACTTAGAGAGCTGCAGTCCAACAATCCGAGCCTTGACCCTCCTCCGAGAAGAACTGACACCCATACACCCACACTGTTGAAGTCTTAGCATGGCCATCATAGCACACAAGCCTTCTTCACTCTTTATCCCAATCATGTGAATTTCGATGATTTGTTTCCCTTGAAAGATTTACTATAGTAAAGTATTTACCTCCCACATACCTGGATCTGGATTTTGTTTCAGGATTTCTGGAGGGTCCACAATAAAGAAGAGATGTTTCTGTCCCAAGATAAGCCTGGCTTTTTTCTTCATTATTCCTTATGGACTGAAAGTGTTTGTTCTATCTCCAAATTATTCTATAGTTTCTTCTGTGATTTTCAGGGGAGCCTGAAGTGCATTAAGTTGTAGACAAAATCTTGGTACCTTGATGTTGCAATGAGAAGTAAGAAAAAGAGGAAAAAGAGAGGCTAAAAAAGGGATTAAGAAGTGCCGAGATTTAACCCAGAATGTTGTAAATTACCTCAAGCTTGGCACTTGTCACATTTGCTTCTCAATCTATGTCAGCTCTAAATATAAGTTCCCTGGGTTCCCAAAATATTTCCCCCTTCATATGCCCTTCAACAATCTTATTCTTTGGCAGATCTCAGACTGGCATGAATCTGTAAGTGTCCATTTAATTTGCTAAGGTTAGATTCAGTGACGTCCTTTTAGCAGATGGAGAGATATTTTAGGGAGGTCATAGTGTTGCCTACTCAGTTATGACACATGGGGAGGCCACTTGATTACTGAAGACAGCAAATGATGTCTTCACTGAAGGTAAAAGCATGTGCCATTTACACCCCTCTCATCACAACGTCCATTTGAAGGAAACACAGCACTATCTCTGCTATGAAACTAATGTATATTCTTCAAATTCCTGTGCAAAAATTGTCTCATCTAGGAAACCAGGGCTGATGTCTCCTCCTTGCTCCCTCAGCATGTTACTTGTACTGATTTTGTGATACTGAGCTGTGTGCATCTTGTGCTATAATGAGTTAGAGTTAAGACAGGACTCACCATCAGATTATGAGTTCACTCAGGGCAAGGGATGGCTAAATTTGACTTGTTTAGAGAGAAGAACTGCTTGTGTGGGTGCTCTCTCTGGGCTCTTAGTTCCAGGGCCCTTCTGTGAGGCCAAATTTTGAGTTTAGGAGAGAAGCATCTCTTCTGTGATGGTCCTTCTTCCCTTTGTTGTCCTATTGATCTTACTTCCTGCCCTAACCAAGCATGCTCCCAGATCCCTGCTCAAACCTCTTTGGGCTCTTCTGTCTATGAATAATCTTTCATGGGGAAAGGATAATCCTTTTTTTTTCCCCACTATGATTTGAATGAACAGCTTGAGCATTCCAGAAAGATTTTTTTTTTTTAATAGGAATCTTTGTCTATCTTCCTATGCCAGTCTGCAGTATGGTAGTTGTAGAGGTAGCAAAGCATAGGTCTTCAGTGGTTGCTGTTTTTCTCTTGGCCTGAAATTCATCTCAATTTTTTTTTTTTTGAAATGACTGCTTTCCCCCTTTGAAACTGGTTAACAATAGGCACCATTTGGAGCACACCTGAAGCCTCTGTGCATATGAAATCAATGGAAAACTCACAGCAGTCTCCAAGGACTCTTTTTAAAATCACCTTGGACCCCATATCTCAGAAAGAAACTAAAAGAAGAAGCTAAATATCATTGCCATGCACGAAGCATTCCACTACTTGCTACTTTAATTTCTAAAAAAACTACAGCTCTATTATAAGGAGCACATAGTCTATTATCTCTTGATAATAACCTTAAATAAATGTCAAACACAAAGGTCTAAAATTATTTCTGGCCTCATGCATCACTTACGTTCTATGTGATGGCCCTGTGATCGACTAAAAATAATGAAATGTATTCATTATGTAGAGGGGGTGTGTGTGTGGGGGAGGGGGGCTATTCTAGATGTTAGTGCCTAAATATCCTCTCTGATAGTGTTAAGCCTTTGCAGAAATGCAGGGGCCTTGAGTGAGCCACACTGTAATAAAAATGCCTTGATTCCCTGCTTTTCTTTACTTGCCACTTTCCATTGGTTACCAAGTCTTCTGAATCGATCCTTTTGTTATTAGTCCTACCTAAACCCCATACCCTCTCGCTATTCTCATTCTCACCACCTCCATCCAGATCTTCATGACACCTTGACTGAGTTATCTACAGCTTTGTAAGTTTTGTCCTGCTGAAGTCCTTTCACGCTGCTGCCAGAGTAGTTTTTGCTTTGTTTTGTTTTTAACCTATAAAACTGAGCTTTTTTCAAGGTTAAAACTAAACTTAATATTCCAAATATTAAGCTATTGCTCCTGCCTGACTCTATAAATCTGTTTTGCAACACAACCTGGTAAATGCCCCCCCCGCTTTGGCCATAACTATAATCCTGTAGTTACTTCAGTGCTCCATTCTGTTTCAAGGACTACTGTTATTCTATTCCATCTGTCTAGAATTCCTTTCTCCTGACTATCTGCCTAGCTTACTCCTGGAGGTCCATCCGAAGTCGGTAAATTGTCATCATCTCCAACAAAGCTACCAACATTGGCTCCTGAATATAATTAAACTCCTCCCTTGATGTTCTCATAACACCTTATATATAAAACAATTCTAAATCAATCTCCATGATGTCACTACTCTTTCTTTTTCCCCAGCTGCATTTCAAATGTCTTATTGGGAACGATTCTGTCTTTGTAGCCTTAGAATTTAACATAATATCTTTAGCACATCTTGCACCAAATTAATATCTTTAGGTGAATTAACAAGGTTGACTTAAACTTTCAAAAAATAAGTGAGAATTTATGTCTTTAAATAAACATTGTCTTTCCTGAAAGAATTTTCTTGGAGGTGTAGGCTTAATCTGGTGAGAAAAATTCAAAACCTTATGGAAACTCCTCTTTGGGGACTGCTTTGGAGCCTGCTTACAAATCACATAAGGAAATTGGGCTCAGCTTCAATAGCACATTGCTGCATGTGGCATAAAACTAACTCCCAGCTTTATCACCCAGCTTACTCATCAGACTTTAACTCTGAATGACTTCTAAATGAGGGTGAATTTTATTTTTTTGGCAATAAAAGACATAATTTTCTGCCATTGAGAATTAAAAAAAAAAATCTACTGGCTCTGAAGTCCATTCTAAAGAGGAGTCTAGACATATTCTGATCAAAGGCAACATTTTTGAAAAATACGTATTATCTCCTATGGAGGCTGTTTGGAAGAGCTGGTCTCATTTTTTGCTGATGGCCTGGCTTTCTAATTAGTCTTATGACACATAGACACCTTGGGTCTGGTAACAAAGGCATGAAACTTACAATCGGATATGTTTTAGACATGATTTTTTACCCTGACACTTGCTACTTAAGTGGTCTTAGATAAGTAACTGACTTTGGGGAAAAAATAGATTTCAGGTTATTGTGCTAAAATGAGGTCATGGGAACTCCAGAATTGTAATAATCAAACTAACTGTTATTACATAATTTATTTATTTATTTATTTTTTAAAGATTTTATTTATTTGACAGAGAAAGAGATCACAAGTAGGCCGAGAGGCAGGCAGAGAGAGAGAGAGGAGGGGAAGCAGGCTCCCTGCTGAGCAGAGAGCCTGATGCGGGGCTTGATCCCAGGACCCTGGGATCATGACCTGAGCTGAAGGCAGAGGCTTAACCCACTGAGCCACCCAGGTGCCCCTACATAATTTATTTTTATTGATTATCTACTATGTGCTGAACTGAGCTAAATTTTTCATAATTTCTTATTTAATCCTCTCAAAAGACAAGCCATGGATAAGGAAGCTGAAGCGCAGAGCAATAAGAAATTTGTTCAGGGTGACACAGTTATGAAAGGGTAGAGGAAAGCAAAATTTTTCATTCAGTCTGACTCCATAGCTCATATTCTTAAACCCTCTTTCCCCATTTCTCCAAAACTATCACCAAATCCAGACCCTCTAGCAGTACAGATTCAACATATTAATGAATTTGAATTTTGCCCTATTTCCTTATCAAGCATATTCATATAAATGATAGTTTTTGGTGAACCTCATTGGTAAACATTTTATATCACATACATTTAAAATTCAACATAGGGGGGCCTGGGTGGCTTAGTTGATTGAGCGTCTGACTCGATTTCAGTTTAGGTCATGATCTTGGGGTTGTAGGGTCAAGCCCCATGGGCTCCATGCATGGCATGGTGTCTGCTTGAGACTCTATCTCCTTCACCTTCTGCTCCTCACCCCCTGTGCTCGCTTGCTCTCTCTCTCAAATAAATAAATAAATCTTTAAAAAAAATTCCACACATATATAGATACACACACACACACACACACACACACACACACACACACACTTATTTTACTAAACTTACACTGTAATTCCCCTGGTTTGAAGATCACTTGCTAGCCATCTCTTTGGTAAGTGATGTATCTCCAAAGGAAAAGGAAATCTTTCTGTATGGCTGTCATGTGGAAGAGAGTACAGACTGCATGAGTAGCCTCTAGAATGGAGAAATAGAGCCACTGGGTGGAAGTTACAGGGAGACTATTGCAATGTAATGTGAAAAGGAGGCAGGTAAAAATCCAGGCAGTCCAACAAGAAGCGGTGTGCCTTATAAGGCACAGAACTTCCTCTCACAGGTGGTGTTCAAACAAAAGGTGAAAGACCCATGTCAAAGATGCTATACATACTATCCTGTGAGGGAAATTGGGTCACATGTCCTGTAAGGTCCCTTATAACCTTCAGGATTTGAAATTTCATAAAGAAGCCTAGACTGTGGGGACCTCACCCGCCTCAGTGGACACTCTGTAACTCAGAGTGGTAGGGGCTCTGGGCAGGTCCCTTAGGACACAGGCAATGGCAGAAATGACATCTCAACACCTCTCCTAGTTCTTGTGACATACAAGGTTATTAGTACTTAAGTCTGTGCACAAATTAATAATGACGTGGAAAATCAGTAGCTTATAGTCTCATTGATATTTGTCAACTTAATATTCATGTATTAAATAGATAATGACTGCTAGAAAAGGTGTTTAAAGATTGAAATGGTTTTTTTTTTTTTTTAAAGATTTTATTTATTTATTTGACAGGCAGAGATCACAAGCAGGCAGAGAGGTAAGCAGAGAGAGAGAGAGAGGGAAGCAGGCTCCCTGCTGAGCAGAGAGCCTGATGCGGGGCTTGATCCTAGGACCCTGGGATCATGACCCGAGCTGAAGGCAGAGGCTTTAACCCACTGAGCCACCCAGGCGCCCCAAGATTGAAATGGTTTTAACAGATAATGATAACATGAGTCACTGTGTCCATGTTGACTTATTTAATCCTTTCAACGGTGCTATGCAAATAGGTATTATGCTCATTTTAAAGACAAGGAAACCAAGGCTTAGAGAGCTACATAGTTTTCATTACCAGAAAGTGAAATGACAAGCATAAAGATATTAAGAGACAGTGTGGAAGGATGAAAAGTGTCTTTGGTTAAAAGATGTGGAAATATATTGTATAAGCAATAGGTACTGTGTCCCCATTTATAAGAATGGCTTCTCAGCTCTCCACCTTCTAGATGTTGGGGTCCACGGTTTTGGTCTCCATTTTCCTTACCAGTCACTCTCTGGATCCAACGGTTCCTTGTTTTTGAATTCCTGCTAGTGAACCTCAGTATCTCAGTTGCTTCTTCAGGGTCAGTAGAAGCACCCAGGGAATTGTGAATCTCACCGGTTTGAACTGAAACTAATTTTCAGTCTGGTGTATTAAATGGTCTATATTCAGTAAACAGTGGAAATCGCTTTTGAAATTATTTCTTCTCCCATGTCAGTGAAAAATCATTGTGGTTTTGTGTAGAGGATGATCCAGAGTGGGTTTTTAATACTATCTCCTTTTTCTACATTTCATCCCACCTCTCCCAATAAACTGAGTCATTAGAGTCTGAGGTCTTTGCATTTAAACCAACGTCAGTCACTAGTCTGTCCCGACAGCAAGCTAGTTTAAGAATTAGCTCGGAGTTCCTACAATGGAATATTAAGCAGCAATGAGAGTGAATGAACCACAACTGCACACAACAGAATGGACAATCTCAAGAAACAAGGTTAAACAAAAGAAGCCAGCCACAAAAAGAGTACCCGATACACAGTTCTATTTGTATAAAACTAAAGTATGGTACAGTATGGAAATAATGATGATAGTTATACTTGTGGAATAGGAATAGGAGGGACTCCAATAGGAGCTTCAGGGTGATAGTGATATGATTTTCCCCCCTCAAATCAGTATTTAATATTTCACAAAACTGAATGCTTCTGATTTGTGTACATGTGAACTTATGTGTGCTTTTCTTTATGAAAGCTATATTTCAATAAAGAGTTGAAAAGAAATTTTGGGAAGGAAGTGTCCACATCCAGACCGCTGGTGTAAAGTTCTACGGAAGTAAATGACTTCACTGAGTATATGCTAAGATTTACATACAGAGATCTAACTGAGGCTCCTTAACAACATTCTTGTCTGCCACAGACACTTCAACTACTCCATCTGCCAAATCTCATGGCCTAACTGATACTTGAGTGGGTCTCTTGACTTGTTTCAGAGCCTTTTCTTGCTCTGGGCTTTTTTGAGGTCACATTTTGTAGTATTTTTCAATTGAACTTATTGTGAACATATTTCATGTCATACTTCTCCAACATAATTAACATTTACTTAGCAATTACTATGTAATAAATACTATATTTGTATTCATTATCTCATTTTCTCAACTACTCTGGGGAAAAGACTGTCAACATCTTTATTTTCCTGTATGAGGAAAATATCTCATTAAAGTTGTAACTTGGCCCAAAGTGTTGAAGCTATCAATTCTTTATTAGGTAAGGGCATATCTATCTAGCTCTAATATCAGACACTAAAAGAGCTGCCTCATTTCCAGCATACTGTCTGCTCCATGTAGTAACCTAACAGATCCACATGACATACTACAGAATGAAAAGGCTACTGAAGACACTGTGGTCTAGATTATGGCATAGTGCTGGAAAGTCAGTCCTGGGCGGAACAAGGAATATCTCTTGGTGACCTTGCCAGCTGAAAGTAAACTCTTTTTGATTGTCTCTACTAAAAAGATAAGACATTGATTGTCTTTACTTAAAGAGAAGACATTCATCAGATGAATTGATGCCTACCAGTTAGCAGGGAATGTGTTGATTTTCTCCAACAATGAATTTATATATACAGTTATAATCATCACGTGAGTAAGTTTTTAATAATCCACTGTCATTCCCAAGATCAGATAGTCTTTTGCATAGGCAGATTGAATTGGACTGTGGAAGGATTTCACACCTCTGCATCTTTCAATCCTTTATGGTAATACTAATCTCTGCAATCTCTTTAGGAATGTAGTATTACTTTTGGTTTTCTATTTTGATAGAAGCAGTTAATTACAGTATTCTACCTTTGACTTTTCCTATAATAATAGCCTACATCCTACAGGTCAAGGAACTGATGGGGATATTCTATCAGATGCATAATTAATCTACATTAATTATGTACACTGAAACAGGGAAAATAAACACAGAGTATGATTTTGGTGATTCGGGTTCACTGTGAGTCAGAACCCAATAAAATTCCATTAATCTTCCTGTCTTCTCAAGCCCTTTTTCTGACTAGTAGACCAAAATGGTATTATGGATCTCTGGGATCCATATAATTTATAATGGTTTATAATCAATGCCAATAACTCCTAAAATGTGTGATTAGTTTCCCTTCCCTAGTGTATTATCATTCTGATAAATAGCTAGGCCACAGGTTTTTTTGAGGAAGGGGAGAGAAGATTTGTGTATAATTGCTGGCAATATGGCAGCATTTTTCCTTAAGGGGTCTAAGCCTCCTCTTCTTTTAAGAAGCTCTGTGTCTATGAATTGGCTCAAAACGGGGAATTGATTGACAGGTCATGACCATCTTTTGTGGTGATTCAAGTCAGACTTCTCCTCAGACCTAGAGATTCTTCCTAATACAGATCAAGTAAGACTTTAATAGTCTGCCCATCTATTTCAGTTCTGGGGACACCATTATCAAGCAACCAACACTAAAAACTGTTCACTGCTTTGACTGTGCAGCTTATTAATGTTAATCTCTCTTACTTTGATTTTGGTGACTAAGTGCCATCACCTGGCTCTTGGATTTCTCAAATCCATTACTCCTAATGAATTCAGTTCACTGGCAGAAATTCCTACTGCCAATCCCAATATATAGAGAGTAAATATGTATTAGAGAATTCTTAAAGTGTTCTGGGGCTCTCCTTACCAGTGTATTCCTCATAGCCTAGGTGAAGGCTGTATCCTCTGGGAGACATAGTAACAGGGTAGGGTGTTACATGAAAGACTACTCCAGAATTCTAATTTCTCCAAGCAAATTAATATTTTCCTCTACAATATGATACCAGATAATTTTTGGCATTTTAAGTTAATTTAATATTGGTCACTTTGAGTCCAAATTTCAGTCAACCTACCAAGCAAGATGGTAGGATCACTTCAGACACCTGAGCTAGCATATTGAATCCTGAATCTCTTTGGTAAGCCTGTATCAATAAAATGGGCTCAACCCAATGCGGTATTCCTCCCATCCTTACTCCACAGCCTTAGGATTCATTCCAACACACATGGATTTGGTTGATAAATTGTAAAAATCATGCAATTATTTGGATGTGTATTTCCCTCTTCACAGGTCATGCTTTGTACTTCTCTGTTTGTGAGTCACCTTCCAGGATTTAAATCTGGTTATAGCTGAAGAAGTAACAGAAGGTGGTAAGGATATGTCCTTAGAACAATCATCAGGCCTTTGTAGGGAAACTGTATTACATACAGGAGAGGCCATTATCAGTCAAACCTCCTCAGGCTATTTGCCAAAATGTGGGGATTAATGGTCACCAGCTTCACTGAAATACCTTGTATGTTCCCATCCTAATTTTCACAGTCCCCTTTATTTCTAGTCAATGTCTCAATGTTATTGTAAGAGCTTACAAAATTGAGAATTCAGTTTTAATTATAATTCAACCATCTGCAAGATTGGACTTTGGGTTTGGTTTTCAAAAATCCTGAGCCTGTGACCCTGAGATGTCAAGATTTTATTTAAAGCAGTTGCAGAAACTTCCAAGTCCTTGCTTATTAGTTTTCTGTTGCTGCACAAAAAATTACCACAAACTTAGAAGCTTAAAACAACCTCCATTTTATTATATTTCACAGATTCCATGTGTTGGGATTTCAGATACAGCTCAGCTGGGTCCTTTGTTTAGGGTTGCACAAAGCTGTAGTCAACACATGGGTTGGAAATGTAATCTCAGCTAAAGCCCAGGTCTTTTTCCAACTCATGAGTTTATTGGCAGAATCCATTTCTTTGCAACTGTAGAACTCAAGATGGCATCTTTATTTAAATGCAGCAAAATAATTTCTCTATAGCCTTTTATGATGGAATCTTATATAATATACTTGCTTTATGGTAGGATCTACATATTTGCCATGTTCTGTTGGCTAAAAGTAAGTCACAGTTTCTACCAACATTCAAAGGAAGGAGATCTTACAAGGGTACAACTCACTTGGATTTACTGTAAGGTAGGTGTGTGAGACACATACCTTGAGTTGGAAATTTAAAACTCCCCAATAATTTTATTTCTCCAATTTCTCTGGTGCACTTAGACATAACCAAACAACCATATTATACAACTTATTTTTCCTACAGTGTTCTATGACACCAAATACTTGATCACTTTCAATGGGACTTTAATTAAATGCACATGGAGATGATTAAGTAATTGTTGCATTAATACATGACATGAACTATTAGAGTCTCTTACCATTGTAGATTGGGTCAAACCATTGTAGATATGGTCAAACACCCTTCATTTTCAATACAGATCAGAGAATCAACTCCAGACAACCCAGAACCCAGACAATTCAGAGAAGTCATCATTATAAAAAAATATAGCTACTGTTTCACATTAGCCCTCTGAATCTTCTGAAAAATGTTGTTTGTGGCCCACACCAACCTAGAACTCTGCGGGGAGGCATAGTTGTCCTTTAGCTAAGTTGACACAATACTATTCCACCACAGCAGGGCAGTGATGGCTAACTCCAAGTTCATCTCATGATGTGCATGTAATTTGACAACAGAGGTTAAGTTTCTGCTCTAATCACTTTGGTAGTACTTGGGCTGGACCACATCAGGTGAAGGCGCTGAGTCAGCTACTTGGTCCTGTTGCCCCAGGGACAGAGATGTGGCCTGGGAAGAAGAAGTGCTACCTTTGGAGTGAGGCTGGTTAGTCACGGAGGGAAGGCTGAGTGAACTCCTATAGTTTCAAGGCTATGTAAGTTATTACCAATTTTCTATTAATTTCCAGATTATGCTCCTTTGTGTCAGGTCTGCAAATGTGAAATGCAAAGCAAGTGTAGTATACTCTGAACTTTTAATATATTTAACACTATGTAACTATGTGTGTATTGGGGTAAACAGAATACCAATTATTTATTTAGTTCTTATCACATGACTTTAGGAATAGGTTTTTTATATATTATCTCCTGTATTTCTTTTTTAAAAATAGCTTTATTGAGATATAATTCATATCCCATATATTCCACCTATTTAAGGTATACAATTCAATGGTTTAAGTATATTAACAGTTAAGTATAACCATTACCACAGTTGATTGTAGAGCATTTTTATCCTCTCAGAAATGAATTCTGTACTCTTTAGCAATCACCTCTCTGTTCCTCTTTTCATCAGCCCAAAGCAACCACCAATCTATTTTCTCTCTTTATATCACCCTTTCTTGACATTTCATATAAAAAGAATTATATGTTATATTTTTTCACTGACCTCTTCTATTTAACATAAATGTTTTTAAGGTATAACAATGCACATTGTCACATCAGTGTTTCATTGCTTTTTGTGGCAGATTAATATTCTATTGTATGGATGTACCACACTTGGTTTATCCACTCGTCAGTTGATGGACATCTGGTTTGTTTCCATCTTTTGACTATTATATATAATGCTACTGTGGATATTCATCTATAGGTTTTTATGCATCTTTAAAAAATTATTTAAATTCAATTTAGTTAACATATAGTATATTATTAGTTTCAGATGTAGAATTTAGTGATTCAGCAGTTGCATATAACACCCAGTGCTCATTACATCCAGTGCTCTCCTAATATCCATCATCCAGCTCCCTAACCCCACCTCCCTACCCCCCTCTCCTGCAGCAACTCTCAGTTTGTTTCCTATAGCTAAGAGTCTCTTACAGTTTATCTCCCTCTCCATTTTCATCTTATTTTATTTTCCTTCCCTTCTGTGTTCATCTGTTATGTTTCTTAAATCTTACATAGGATTGAAATCACATGATATTTATCTTTCTCTGACTGACTTACTCTGCTTTGTATAAAAACTTTTATTTCCATCTATATCATTGGATATGGCAATATCCAAAGAATTTCATTCTTTTTGATAGTTGGGTAATATTCTCTTTATGCTTTTTTTTTTTTTTTTAAATGAGTTCAGTCTTCCTTTCTCTTGAGTAAATCCATGGGAGTAGAATTACTGAGTCTTGTCTTCCTAACAATCTATGTAGGATCTATGTAGTTCAATCTATGTACTGATAAGGAAACTGAGCTTCAGGCGAGTTAAACCATTTGACCAATGTCATAGAGCAAATATAAAGTGAGATTAAAACTCTGTGTCCTTTAAGTCCGTAGTTCATGTTTCCTCCACTATACTTCTGCCAGATGTGAGCACTAAATATGCAGCTATGTCCATGCATTTGATGAACATCGCCCCCTCCAAGTACAGACATGCATAATTATCAGAATGATATCAATTGTGGTTTAGGACAAACCTGATATCACCATGACCACTCTGTCCCTCACAACATCTCCCCCGCTTGGAAACATGCAGTCCTGCTATATCTACCTCCCTTCTATACATTTTTTACAAAATGAACTCTGGCTTGTCTTTAGGGAGCAGAGTCAGAATTACCTTTCATATGAATTAGCCTTAGGCTTTATGCAGTGGGGAGACACAAGAGCATCCCTAGTCCTGGATTCTCTCTGAGGCTCACACAGAATGAACTCGCCTGGATGCTGTCTGCCTGTTGATCTCTTGACAAACAGGTTTCCAGATCATCAGACAACTTGGTCCCCAGAGCCTCCTTTCTCTTTCCCCTGGGGTCCTTTCTCAGCTTGGGCCCACCACCGCTGTGCACACATTCAAGGAACCAAAGCCTCATTATCCTGAAATATTGCTCGTTAGGATTGACTGCCTTCTCCCCAACTAAGATACAGAAATCTTACAAACTTATATTTTTTAAGAGCAAGCAGTTTGGAATTAGATTACTTTTCCACATTTTCATACAAAGTAGATTAATGTGCCCCTGTCTTTATTACATTTTCCACCCTTGTCATTTGTGATTAAGCCAACACTATGAAGATGTATTACAGATCGGTATAAATGGGAACATTAAAACACCGGCTATATATCAGAGAAGCTCAAGGCAAGTTGATTTGTGCTTCACACACTCTCGGTGCAATACATCTGGAATATTTCACGTCTTTTTGGACAAAACAATCTTTCTAGGGTACCAAAAGTAACAAGAGGTAAGAAAAAAGGGGAAAAATAAAGGAAAGAAGGAAGAGTGCCCATCTTTGTTCTAGAACAATGGAGGGAAACCACGCCTCTGCAACAGTCTCAATATAGAATTTTTCATATTAGGTTCTCAGACCCAAACCATCACCTGGGATCAAAGAAGCAGAAAAAATGTGGTTCATCACCATGATTCCTCATTCACAGGAACAAGAAGGGTGTTTGACCAGACCCCCACTCGATGGTTTTGACCTTATGTTCCATCTCTGCCAGGTCATTCCTGCTCTGTGAGTATATTTATTGGTCAGGCTTTCTATGGAAGCAGCTAGCCCCAGAACAGTTCAAATCTGAAAGGCAAGGCCAGTGTCTGTAGAGGTGCCACTCATTCTTACTCTGATGAGACATAGACACAAGGCTCCAAGGCTCATCACATGGGGCAAGCTGTTCTGGTAGGAAGAGGAAGGGATAATGTCCACTGAAGTGTTACCTTCTGAGCAGAGGCTGATCCTATTGCTTCCCTAAATACTCTTACCTGCAGTATATTCTTCCCTTCACTTCATAACTTCTTTCCCAGATTTAGGAGGAACTCTAAAGAGCTATGGGGCCTATGGCTGCAGTTCCTTCCCACGACATGCTGCCCAAACTATAGCCACAGGCTCTCCCTGGACTGCCATCACCTCCCCTTCTGCTCTGCTAGCTGCCCTGGAGTCCTGCAAGGAAAAAAAAAAAAAAAAAAAAAAAAAAAAAAAAAAATATATATATATATATATATATATGAACAGATCAAAGCAGTTTTCCCTCTGACTTCTTCACTTATGCTGATGACACAATCTCAAGTGTGGTTTAAGTAGCCTCTGTGGTCTGTGGAGAGTGGTTATGACTATACTGGAAAAGCATCAGTGACCAGTGTCCCAGAACAAAGAAGGTGCTAAGCAGCTCTGAATTAAGACAGTCTTTGTTGATAATGCTGAGGTGGCTCCATATATTACCCCTCATTTTAATGTGATACTATCCAGTTGTCTTTTGTGATTGAATATAGTAGAAATAAGACAGGGTAGGGTTTCCGTGCTCAGTAATTTTGTGGAGAGTCTACCAAATGATGAGGAATTCTGTAAATTGTGTTAATTATGAAGAAGAAAGAAAAATAGGAAGATAATGATACAGAGAGTTGAAGAAACTAGTTTATCGACTTCAAGAAGGTGGCTTTTGATGTAGTCTAGAATAACAAGAACGTATGTGGATCCTAAATTAATTGGGGTGTTTTAGGCAGTCAACTCTAGAGTCCTTTGACATAAACTGTTACGGGCAAGGCCAAAAGCCCTATTTCTGGTGCCTGCTTGGAATTGTAGTTTTTCATACAAAGAGCTGACTTTTCAGTATGGCATGAGGAAATCAGATGAAAGCCTTGCTTGAAATGTTAGATTGGATCAGACTTATGTAGTTCAACCTGCTTTCCAAGTGTACATCGAGAAAAGGACACAGATTCAATTATTAATTCAACAAATGTTGATCAAAACAGACACAGTTACCATGTGATGGAGATTTCAGTTAGATGGAGGAACTCAATATTCAAATAATGGTAGAAATATAGTTTAGGGGTGCCTGGGTGGCTCAGGTCATGAACTCAGGGTCCTGGGATCGAGCCCCACATCGGGCTCTCTGCTCAGTGGGGAGCCTGCTTCCCCGCCACACACACACCCGCCTGCCTCTCTGCCTACTTGCGATCCATCTCTCTCTCTGTCAAATAAATAAATTTAAAAAAATATATATATTTTATACATTGTTAAATGTACCATAAAGGAAAATGAGAATCTGATCACAGGATATGTAACAGAAGACTAATTCTTATCTTAAATGTCAAGGAATGTTTTCCCAAATGATATAATTTGAGCTAAAGACTAAAATTTGTGTAAGTATTAACTGGATGTTTCCTATGGGGTGAGGACAGTGGGGAGCCTTCCTTGTGGAAGAAACAACAAATGCAAAGAGCCAGTGATGAAAGGGAAAAGGAAATGTCAGTCAGGAAGAGTATCAGATGAGTCTGGTGAGTTGAGCAAGTGCCAGGATATGTAAAATCTTGTAGGTGATGTGAAGTTATTGATTTTTCATCCTAAAAGCAATGGGAAGTTGCTGAAGAATTTTCACCCAAGAAGTCACAGGTTCATTTGCATTTAAAAGGTCACTCTGGGCAAGAGGAAGTAGATGTGGGAAAACCTGTTAGGAGACCTTCTATATTGTTCAAACTAGAGATCATGGTGCCTTGAGCTAGGAATATGGCAGCCCAGAAGTGAAGAAGTGAACATATTAATGATCTGTTTATGAGGTCAAACCCACAGCACTTGTTAATGTGCTAGAATATAGCAACTGTGAAAGAAGAAAGTATCAAAGTTGTTCTTTAGTTTTGTTTGTTTGTTTGTTTGTTTTTTTTAAACACCACTGCAAAGATGGTGACTCCTTGATAGAGAATAAACTCTGGTGAAAGGAAACAGACAGCTCACCCTGTCTATTGACAAATAATGATTGAATTAGTCTTGCCTGGTTCAAGGATGAGAAGAGGAGTGGAGGGGAGGGAGATTCTTCATGTGGTCATGTGGCCCTTGAAGAAATACTAACGAATGTTGGGAGACTAGAGGAAGATTTCTAAAAATAATGTGTTCTAATTGTCAAGGAGAAAATTTAAGGGCAAAGTTTGGCATTCTCCTTAGAGCAAAAAAAGATTTTACATTATAAAATAGGAGCGCAAATGATAAAGAGGGAAAGAATAAGATGATTTTGTTGGAGAAGCAGCAAGGCAAATGAAAAAAGAGAGATGATATGAGGAAGAATGCAAGAGGATTAAGAGCACAAAGGGGTGATAAGGTCATAAGAAATAGGTATGATTCTGTAAAAAATTAATCTGTAGTGTAGATAAAAATTTGAAAAGACCTTTCAAAAGGTGGAACAATAGGATAAATAAATGTAAGAAAAATAAAAGCATATATATATACACAGATATAATATATGTGTGTGTATAATATATGGTAGAGAATAAACAACAGAAGAGAAGACTAGTTAATATCCAAAAATATAGCAGGAGGAAAAATCAAACAGACATTTATTCCTTTTGCCTGAAAAAAGGAAGTATCTCTTGCCTGTGGAAGGAAGTATCTCACCATTTTGCAGGCATGATGAGATAAGGAAAATAGCCACACAGATAATAACAAAAATCTGAATTGCAATAAATATAAATAGATGTTATATCTCATAAGCATTTAGTAAGGGGAAAAAAGCAAAACTAGAAATAAGGGTGTTTTAAAGAGAAACCAGTTTCAGGGTAGCTTCAATTTTTGCTCTACAACACCAACTATAAGAAGATAATAGATGAAAAAATCTGTAGAATTTTGAAGAATTTTTTTTGTGATTTAAGAATATTTTATTCAGCTTTGTTTTTTTTTTAATGTAAAAAATGGAGAAACATTTTCAACTTTGCAAACAATCAGATCCTCTACCAGACAAGTATACTCAACACACATGCACACACACTTCAAGCTCCTGAAATTACAGTCTTCTGATAGAGAGATAAAGGAAGAAGGAAAAAAAAAAAGAAGCAAAAGGTCAAGAATGTAGTTGTTATGAGATAAAGAGGTAGAGTAAAGCCCATTTGAAAAGTCAAAGTAAATATTCTCTAGCTCCAGTTTCAAACTGAACGTAAATTAAAAATAAAACCTGGATATTTGCATATTAATGACATTGAGAATAAAGTTAATAAGTTCCCAGATTATTGACAAAGGGGAATAGGAGTTTAGGAAAGCACAAAATTATGGTGTAAAAGGGTGGAAGATTAAGATATTGCATTTCATCTTAACTACAACATGGAAAACATGACTAAAGTGATAGGACTTGATTTTTCTTTTCTTCTCCCTTTCTGGAGTATGATTAACACTGCCCTCTACTTCTACTGTATTCTTCTATTTACATCCCAAATTAAATTAGACTTTTAGGAAGTTCTTGACTCATTTGCAGCTGTGCTTATCTATAGCTGAAAGAGGAAAAGATATGTGAATGCAACTTATATACTGTGAGGCCAAGCACAAGCACAAAACTTTTATATTATTAATGAAACAAGCTATTCCCATATAAATAGCACTGAGGTGAGGTCCTACACATCCTATACTTGTTCTGATGTTTTTCACCTAAAAATATAAAAATATACATTTCTGATATTTTAATTTATTTCTGTTAGTTTCAGCTCAGTATTCCCCCCATCGAGGTTCTCTCATCAGACTTTGCTTCCATCCCTCTTAGCTTTGCACCATCTGGGGATTTGGCCAACAGCCACCTATGCCTTCTTCTAAGCTAGTGTTTTGCAAACTAATTATTTGAGGACCAATGTCACAGTTTTGACACATTTTTGAATATTCACATGCATCTTATAAATTTAATATTTTCACTTTTTTACTTATATAAATTTACTTTTAAAGAATTTTATAGCAGTTTGATGTACAAGATACCTACATACATAAACCCGTTTTGGTCTGTGTCCTAAATAAAACTCTCAGTGAGATACCTAACAGTAGTACAGTACCACCCTTTGGAAGAGATGGTATTTATTCCTGTCATCTCTGGAGTGCTGGGTGCGTTCATGATCAAATGTTTGTCTCATCTATGATGCCACTTTCTGTGGTAGAGCCAAAGGCCAGAGCTCTGGATGATCTAGGAAACCACAATCTGAGAATGTTGACAGATACAGTGAGGGCTGTATAAAAGTCCTTTCACTCAGAGGCATTTTTCAGTCTTGACATATTTGCTTGGCTTTAAAAAGTTCAGATTATTTTAGTTAGTTAATTTGGCTCTTTCATTAGTCTCTGACTCTAAAATTATCCCAATCCAACTTATATATGATTTCACATTCTAACAACATTTTCAGAGCCTATAAATATTCTGATTCAGGTGCAAATATATTTGCAGTATATCATCAGAATCTTTTTGGATTTCAGCTAAAAAATTCCAGATTCAATAATTTGTCAAATTCATTAGTGGTTTTGACCAATATGTATATCACTCCATGCGATTAAATAAGGATAAAATATATTTTAATCTTTTATGTTGGCAGGGACTTAGAAGGAAGAGATTTGTTTGTTCTACATTCTGTCTCTTTCCCCATAAACTGTCTTATCTTCTTTTGGCTATAAGTTGTTTATTAAGGTAGATTTCTTTAATATAATTTATTTAAGATAGCGATGGTAATTTCTAATGAGGACATCAAAATGACAAAAGCTATTTCATCCTCCTTCTCCAGGATACCATCTGATCACTAGCTGGGGTCAGGAAGAAATTTTTCTGCCCAGAGAAATGTACCCTTAATGCAAATAGTTTCTTTTCTCAGACATAGCAGGTGTGAGCTACTCCTCATGATGCATCAGCCGATTTTCCTACAGCCTTCTCTTCTCATTACATATCGCTCCTCCCTTTACCTACTTCCTGCCTCAATGTCTCTTTTTTTGTACTACTTTTCTTCTTCATATCCTACCCCCTTTCTCTCCCTCTTTACCAGTGAGTTGTACATGTATCTGGGTTTAGGAGCTTTGAGAATCATATCTGTCCCTTCACCCCTCTTGGTGTGCTGGCCACCTATACCCTCTTGTCATCATTTCTTCTGCCCAGCCATTAATAAGGACATCCGCTGACATCCTCTTTTGAATTGCAGGAAACAGCTGCTGCTTTGACAGTGCTGCCAGTGAGGGTGTAAAATGGAAAACGGCAGGTTCTGTGTGATCTAACGGGAGACATTAGCTTAAATAGGGTTTTCAGGGTCTTGGATTAAAGGCCAATTTCAGGGAAAACATTTTCTGATAGAACTGATGTTTTCATAGCACATAAAAATAAATAGCCAAAGTTCCATATACATATTATATCAATTTAAATACATTTTAAGATAGACTATCTTATATTTCATCACATACTTTCTTGTGGTAGTAATATATTTGGCATATTACATTTCAGAGATTTCATTTCAGATATCATTGATGGAGAACAATGACTAAGAGAGGAACAGTAATGATAGCAGTAGCAGTACTTCTAGCAGTAAAAATAGCAGTATACTACAGAAAGGTATACCTACCTTTCTGTTTGAATAGTGTCTTCAACTTTTAATATATTTGGGTCAACCAACTTCTCATAAACATTTATTACATGTCTGGGATTGTGGCTGGCAAATCATATGATAATTTTTTTGGTGTGTTCATGTGGTTCAATAGTCTCACATTTAATTCTCACAATAAAACTATCAGGTAAAGACTATTCTTGTTCCCTACATGAGGACACCAAGGACCAGATCAGAAAACATTATAGGGCCTCAGACTGGAATGTGCGTTTTAACTACTGCTACACAAAACCCACCCTAATCTCATTTTGTGATTTCCATGTTTCCTTTTGGTTAACAGAAAGTTTCAGGGGAGAACTCAGTGTCCTCAATGTGCTGCAGACCAAGAGCCTGTAGATTGTGAACATGAGCTGTTTTCATTAGTTCCTGACCAGGACTTTTTCTTCTCCTCTTGAAAATACAAAGTCTGAATGTTAGAACCACAGAATCACTTACTGGAGTCAGGTTCACTTACTGAAGTATTTACATACATGCCACTGAAGCTCAGCTGTCTTCAGATAGAACCAGGCCTGGAACCTACCAGGACCCAGAAATGATGGCTTTTGGGGCTGGAGTTTTTCAAGTGCAGAAAAGCAAGCCCACAATTCTAATTCTTCACTTCTAGAGGAAATAGTCTTATCAAAACCTCTTGTACTCTTTATCCTCACTTCCTAGGTCATGTTACTATAGTTCCACACTGCCCAGCTCTTCATCCTGGGTGAGTCAGGAACTTTAAATTGACAGGATCACCTTCCATTACAATCTCAATCAGTACATCATTGTGGCTGAACACCTAGACTATTCATGATTTTTGTAGCATCCTCAGTTTTCCAGATGAATAATAAATGTAATTCTTCAAAAATTTCAGAAAACCCATGTATTCTTTTTATTCTTTTTTTTCCCCTTGAAAAACAAGAAATCTATTTGCTTTTGCACGGTATATGGCAGTCAGAAGTACCTCATTCACTTCTTATTCATTTGATGCATGAAAAAAAGGCATTAAATGTATTTCAGTGTGTCACCTCAAATTCTGTGCAGCCAACAGTGATGAATATGCTCACTTCCTCAGCTGGGGTACTGTTTCATTTTTTGGTGACAATATCATTTGACAAGCCAATTCTGCATTGGCAATATTGTATCATATTTTTGTCTGCATGTAAATTATGTTGACAGTCTCATAAACATAAATTGGCAGGCATACTGTCCCAAAGCAATGTTTGTTAAAATACACTAATGGAATAGAATAAATAAATTTTTCCAAAGCATTAATAACGCAGTGGTGTGTCACTACATTGTGCGAGAAGGTCTACAGAATATGTTACTGTCTATGCTAAATTAATACAGTATGTATTTCTTAACATATATTTCATTCCATCTCATGCTTATGTTTATTGATTAGTCATCCCATTTCATGGAGCTTTGTGTATTAATGATCACAACCTTGTGATACTTTGTAAAAGTCAGTATTGTCTGGGACAGCTACTATAATGGAGCATGTGTGTAAGGTGTAATTTGAGTCCTGCATTGTTACATTGCTTCGTGCTTAACTGAGCTTCCCTTTCCTCGCTTGCCAACCTTAGGAGATGCTCCTAGCTGGCTTCTGCTCTGGTAGAGAAGGCAGATGCTAGAGATTTGGAGGAGGTGTCTAGAACATCAAGTAGGCTGGGTATAGGTTTTATTTATTTATTTTTGAGCCCAACAATCAGGAATTTTCTTCCAGATATTTGTGGGCAGATAGCATGGAGCATTTTGGAAAAGTAGGGATTATTCCATACCATTAGTTTTTTCACTTATTAGCCATGTAACCTTTGGCAAGATATGAAAAATCTCTGTTTCAATTACTGTACAATAGGGATAATCACAAATAAGAACAGGTGTTATGAGGATTAGATACAAAGAGATGTTGAATGTAAAGCAGTTGTCATGATATCTGGCTTATAACAGGTATCACAAGATGATATCTGCGGTAAAGACAGGAAAGAGATCCAGTAAGAGAAAGATAAAGGCAGAAGCAAAGAAAGAAAATGAACTTAATCATATTCTTTGATGAAACAGAGGATAGAAAATTCATATGCTGTGTCTCCAGCAGTATAAGCACTCAGAGCAGAAGAAATGGGTACAATGTGAAATTTCTGCACATAGATTCAATTCAAGATATGTATCAGATTCCGCATGTACTGACTTGTGCACCTCCCTGCATACACTTCTCTTCTAAGATTCCTCTTTCCTGTTGATAGATTCCTATTTTCTTATTTCATCTTCTGATCTTTGGAGAGTAAATACGAACCAAGAAGCAGAAGCTGAGATTTCATTGCTAAAGAGGAAACTAGAATTCCACTGAGAAAAGAACTTTAGGAAAAGCAGTGAGGCAGGTCCCTAAGAGTCATACCTCTTGAATCAGAGTTGGGCCAGAATGCTTGTATGGGTATTGCCGCAAATGCCTGCTGTTGCAACTTCACCCGGTATCTCTCAGGTTCTACTTTGAGACGTAATCTGAAGTATCATATAAACTATTCATCCAGAAGTCCACATTCTTGGACTTGGGTGCTAATAAGCAAAGATTAGGCAAACATAGCCCCCACTATCAGATGTATAAATCCAGGCCCGTAAATATGCAAGTTATACAAAACAGAATGAATAACTAATACATGACTCCACTCTAAGATATCGTGTTCAAATTTCACCATCCTTCCTAATTAACTATAAGGATGCAAGCCCCCATCTTCCTGCTAAATGTAAAAGAGTTTACTGAAGAGGTAAAATGTAAGAACTGCTTGTAAAAAATTAAGCAACAAGTCAGGCCACAAATTATGAACGACTATCCAGCTAAGATGGTGCTTATAAAGGAGAAAGCAAATACAGGGACAGGGACAGGGACAGGGACAGGCAGTATTTTGTAAAAGTAAGAGGTAGGATTTTTGTAAACTTAAAGAGCAAGTGTTATTGAGCATAATACTTAAAAACCATTATGCAGGATCTATGGGTAAACCGAAAACATTTCATATCCCCTCTTTGAGCTCTAGGAGTTTAAAAAATTATTGGATATGTGAGGCTCATATATCGGCAAGTTCTTGATGTGAATACAAGTTGAACCCAGTTCAGTAATACAAGTTAGCTTGAGCTGTGTAGTGAACGTTGTATCACGCCTCTCAGATTCTGTATCTTTATGACTCATTCCTCAAGAGTATTGCTTTCTGATGGCTCACAGATCGGTATTCTTGAAGAACTTCCTTTGGCCTGAGATAGTGGCCTTACCCAAGGTTACTCCCTTTCCCCTGGGACAATACACATCCAATGACTGGTTGAGGGGGTAGGGGTTACAAAGGCCCAACCCACTTGTCTAAATGAGAGAGTCTCTGAGGGCCATTGGAACTGAAGGGCTTGCCATTCAACTGGGCTAGAGCTTATGTTGCAATGCATCCTAATTCTACATTTTTCTGTGTCTAGTTCTGCTTTCTTCATTTGGTTAGATTTGTTGTTCCTAAGAGCCCTTCCATTTGTGCACAAATTTCCATCTCAGAATTTGTTTCCTGAGAAATATAATCTACCTACCAGAGCTTCTGTGTTTTAAGGCTCATAGAATGGTACAGATAATAAATGCTATATGAATATCTGAAAGAGAGAAATCTCTCAATTTTTATATAATTGAGTATCTCTTTATTTCCCTAGGCTTGCAAAATGTTTGTTACATGGTCATCCCAATAGATTTTTGTGATATGAATCGCTTGTGTACTCAGGAAAGTTCACTGGATGTTGAAAGGCAGGAAGGAGAATAACTACAAAATGATTGACTTAGATAGCAGAAAAAATATTTCATCATTCTCAAAAAATAAAGAATTGAACCAAGGGAGAGAATTTGAACTGATTGTTCTTTTCTGTGTCCTGCCTCAGAATGTTTAATAGACTGTAACTTACGGAACTGAATTAAGTGTGAGTTTAGGGTTCATTGTATCTGTGTGGTATCTGCCCTTATAGTCACTGAAGAATTATAAGAAGGTATCACTTCTGGATACCATCTCCTGTACTTGCTGGTATCATAAAACCTTCTTTCATGCCAAGTCCTAGGGAAGTTTTAAAGATCATTTTTCAAATATATAGGTATAGATAGAAAAAAATAGGTATAGATAGGGGTGCAAAGAAATAGACTTTCTCATATTGTACACTGTGTGAGAACGTGTTAGTCAAAACTTCCTAAAGTGCAATTTGTAGCTAAAATGTACTAACCCTTTGATACAATTCTGTATTCAGACACTTATCTGAGAAACTAATTAAGATATATGAAAGATTAATCTGAGTTGATTATTACAACAGTATTTATGATAGCAAATATCAGTGCTATACAATTGAAAATAAGTTAAATAAATTATTTTTTCAAAAAAGAAATATTGTTTATCCATTAAATCAATGCTAGATGAATATTATTGACTTGGAAAGATAGTCACATACATTTAAAGAGACATAAAACCTTAACCATAGTATAATACTGTTTTTTTTTACTTATAAAATGAATATGTATATGGTATATATGTGTGTATCTATATTTGTATATATATATTGTATATACAATATATAAACATGTTATATACACTATATGTGTGTGTATAAATATATATATACACATATACACATCTATGTCTATTTATACCTATATACTTTTTTAAGATTTATCTTTTTATTTTGGAGAGAGAAGAAGGGGGAGAGGAGAGAGAGAACCTAAAGCAGATTCCCCGCTGAGCATGGAGCTCAATATGGGGCTCAATTCCATGCATTAGATCATGAACTCAGCTGAAATAGAGTCAAGCACTTAACTGTCAGAGCCACTCAAGCACTGCTATGTCTGTATAATTTTTAAAGGCTCAGAGTAAATACACCAAAATGTTAATAGTGCTTATTCTCAGGTAGAAGGACTGTGAGAATTTTTTTTAATACTTGTTTATATATATATATATATATATATAATATATTATATATATTTGTTTCCTGTTTTACTCTCGTTTTTCTAGATCCCCCTTACCTTCTTATTTTCATTTCTTTTTCAGACTAGAGTCTCTATTTTACTTAACTACTCTTTTGACAATATGCTAAATTAAGTTGTGATTATCTTTATCATATACACTTGATAAAATCTCACTGTGTTGAATCTAACTAACTATGGAACTGTCTGGTTCTATAGCTATACCTGAACTGCTAATAACAGCTTGACACATTGCAGCCTTGGTCAGTTGGAACCACTAGCAATGGGCAGTCATCCCTGTTAATACTGTAAAACCCAATCTTTCCAATATGCATACTATTTTCCCCTAGTGATTTTACCATTTACATCAATGTGGACAAAACTGAAGGGTATTACACTGAGTGAAATAAGTCAAACAGAGAAAGACAATTAAATTATTTCACTCATAGGAGGGATATAAGAAACAGAACAGAGGATCATAGGGAAGGGAGGGAATTGGAAGGGGAAGAAATCAGAGAAGGAGACAAACCATGAGAGACTCTTAGCTATGGGAAAGAAACCGAGGGTTTCTGGAGTGTAGGTGAGTAGGGGATGGAGTAACTGTGGGATGGGCATTAAGGAGAGCATGTGATGAGATGAGCACTGAGTATTATATGCAACTGATGAATTACTGAACTCTACACCTGACACTAATGATGTACTATATCTTGGCTAATTGTATTTAAATTAAAAAAAAATACTGTACAATGATCTTGCTATATCTATCCATTGAACCCTCACTCCCATTTCCCACATAAAATCTCCAAACACCTCAAGCTGCACATTCTGTTACTCTTCTCAGTCTTAGTAGTCAACCTATGCTTCAGGTTGATAAAGAAAATAGAAACTGTTGGATGGGAATCTTAGCATTATAAATAAGCCAAATCTATATGTCTTTGTCTATCTGTTAGCTTTTTCTCATCAATTCCAGTCACTATAGTGAGACTCCACTTCCTCCAATTTCTTGGATCCATCTCTTCACAAAGAATCAAGGGCAATGCACTGTATTCTGTCTCCTTTCTACTTAATTTCCTAGCTATCTTTCTCCATGTCTCTGTACCATCCTCCTTTCTGGTCTTAATTTGATCATCCTATTCTCATTGTATGAAAAGATGTTGATATTCGGGAATTGTCTTAAATTTATATAAGGTCAAGAAAGTAATGTCTTGGGACGCCTGGGTGGCTCAGTTGGTTAAGCAGCTGCCTTCGGCTCAGGTCATGATCCCAGCGTCCTGGGATCGAGTCCCACATCGGGCTCCTTGCTCATCAGGGAGCCTGCTTCTCCCTCTGCCTCTGCCTGCCATTCTGTCTGCCTGTGCTTGCTCTCTCTCCCTCTCTTTCTCTGACAAATAAATAAATAAAATCTTTAAAAAAAAAAAGATTTAAGAAAGTAATGTCTTTTTCTACATAAAGAAGATTCAGAGAGCAATATACGACAACATCCTTATAGGCACTTGCCAAAATTAAATATTACATATTTAAATATTTTAACATGTTGTCATATTTTCTTCAGATTATTAAAAATTAAAAAAAATATGCAAAATAGTGAAATGGGACCTCTCTCTGGTAGCATACTCATTGACTCAAATTTGGCCCAAAATTGATTAAAAACTTAAACCCAATACCTGAAACATAAACTCCTAGAAGAAAACACAGGGGAAAATTTCCTAGACGTTTAGCTTAGCAGTGATTTTTTTTTTTTTTTTTTTGATTTGACACTGAAAGCAAAGGCAACAGAAGCAAAAATAAAGAAGTGGGACTCTATCAAAATGAAAAGTTTCTGCAGAGCAAAAGACACAATAAAATGAAAAGGTAATGTGGGAGGAAATATTTGTAAACGATGTATCTTAATATATGTAGAACTCTTAAAGTTAATAACAAAAAAAAAAAACAATTAAAAAACAAAGTACTGAAATAGACATTTTTCCAAAGAAGACATAGAAATGGCCAGCGGTATATGAAAAGATAATCAATATCATTAATCATCAGGGAAGTACAAATCAAAATCACAATGAGATATCACCTTACAGCCCTTAGAATGGCTATTATCAAGGAGTCAAAAGATAACAGGTGTTGACAAGGACATGGAGAAAAGAGAACCCTTTGTACATTGTTGGTTGGAAGGTAAAATGGTGCAGCCATTATGGAAAACAGTATAGAGGTCCTTCAACAAAGTGAAAAGAGAATTACCATATAATCCAGCAGTCCCACTTGTGGGCATATATCCAAAGGAAATAAAATCAGTATCTCAAAGAGATGCCTGCACTCCCATGTTCATTGCAGTATTATTCAAAATAGCCTCATATGGAAACAGTCTGTGTCCATCAATAGATGGATGACTAAAAAATGTGGGAAAATATAAAGATATCACAGCTTTAAAAAAGAAGGAAATCCCGCCATTTGTAACAACATGGATGAACCTGGAGAAAGTAATCCTAACTGAAGCCAAACACAGAACAACAAATACTGTATGATCTCACTTACATGTGGAACCTAAAAAAATGCAAAAAACGAAAACCAAAAAAACCAAACTCATTGTAACATAGTAGAATGGTGATTACCAGAAAGAAGCTGGGGTGTAGAGAAGAAGAGGAAATTAGCAATAACAACAACAACAACAACAACAAAAAGTACATAGAAAGTAGAATGGTGGTTACCAGGGGCGAGGGAGGTGGGGGTTTTGAAGGTTATTGTTTAATGGGGACAGAGTTTCAGTTTTACAAGAGGAAAAGAGTTCTGGAGATGGGTGGTGAGATTGTACAGATACAGATATCTACATCTCTATCCCTCTGTCTTTCCCTCTAAGATATCTAACTGAAAATGACATGAGAATGCAGAAGAAAATGGTACCATTGATATGGTTTACTATAAAAAGAGAAGAGAACATTCTGTAATCTTTTATTATTTTTTTTTAAAGATTTTATTTATTATTTGACAGAGAAAGAGAGAGATCATACGTAGGCAGAGGCAGGCAGAGAGGTGGGGGAAGCAGGCTCCCTGCTGAGCAGAGAGCCTGATGCAGGGCTTGATCCCGGGACCCTAAGATCATGACCTCAGCCAAAGGCAGAGGCTTAACCCACTAAGCCACCCAGGTGCCCCTAAACTGTTATTCTTGAAACTAATATCTGGGAAACAGATGAGAACTTTCTGAAACCCAAATGTGACTTTGTAAGACTGAACAGACTGAAATGCAAGGGCCTGGCTGAGATGATGAGGGTAACAGCTTCAGCAATGAAAGCAACAGCAACATGACACTGAAATTCATGCTCACTGCTTAAATTGATTACTATCAGGAGCTCAGGACGACCCGATAAATTACACCCTTCTACTCTACTCAGGTTTGAACCAATTGTTAAATTAAAAAATACATATATTGGGGCGCCTGGGTGGCTCAGTAGGTTAAAGCCTCTGCCTTCCGCGCAGGAATCCCAGTGTCCTGGGATGGAGCCCTGCATCAGGCTCTCTGCTCAGCGGGGAGCCTGCTTCTTCCTCTCTCTCTGCCTGCCTCTCTGCCTACTTGTGATCTGTCTGTCAAATAAATAAATAAAATCTGTAAAAAAAATACATATATTAATACAGATGGGTGACCAAACTATCACTGTTCTTGCAAATAAACATGATAACAGAGACTGTAGCTTTCATTTGGAGGCAAGGACATGCTCTTTCCAACACTGGGTCTCAGAATTAGAGAGACTTTCCTAGCCAACAGTGCAGCATCCAGGAAGACCTGTAAACCCAAAGATTACTGCATGGCAGGGAACAATCAAAAATATGTGGTCTCTTCAAGCAGGCAGCTTGCCCATCAGTTGATGAATGGAGAGAAAAAATGTGGTATATCTACACACTTCAATATCATTCAGACATAAAAAGGATTGAAATGCCAATTTATGATGCCACATGGATGAGCTTTAAAAATATTATGTTAACTGAAAGAAGCCAAACACAAAAGGGCACATAGTATATGATTCCATTTATGATAAATGTCCAAAACAGGCAACTGCATAGGGATAGAAAGTTATTGTCAGGGTTAGGGGTAGAAGGTAATAGAGAGTGGCTGTGGATGGGTATGAGGCTTATTCTGGGGCTGTTGGAATTATACTGGACTTAGATAGTGGTATTGGCTGTACAACTTTGTGAATATGCTAAAAAGCATTAACTCATACACTTAGCAAAGTAAATTTTATGTTATGTGAGTTGCATTAATCAAAAGAGGAAGAAAGTCTTAAAACCACATCATACTGCTTAAAAAACAAACAAACAAAAAACAACAAAAAACCGAAACTTTTTAAATTGATGAGCTACACGAAAACCAAGTTGACAGAGGCTTTTTTGTCGAACATCTGACATTCTCCATGGGTTAAGCTAGTCCCAGCAAGTCAGAAAGATGTAAAGCATCCATGATTAGCTCAAGCTCAGAGAAATTCTCTCTCCTATAAGCTAAGACTGAAGAATAAGAAAGCAATGCATGCTATAAGAGGTGTAATCTTCAGTTATTTTTATTCAAATGTTAGCAAGAACTGTAAACAACACAATAAAAACAACAAATATTTGAACATGAAATAGAAAGTAGGGTTATGTTCCCATGAAACAATAAGTGGTTTCTTCCAATCTTGGAACTCTAAGTTTACTCTTAAAATATTAAATTCTCTTAGAGGGAAACATTCACAGTTTCCTCTTAGAAGCATTAAATATAAAGTCTTCATAGCAAACAAAGGGAAAATCCCGTGTGGGCATTGTCCAGTGTAGTGCCTTCCAGGCTGGCAGCCACACCCTTTGGTGCCGTACTCCTCAAATTCCTGGTGTGACTCTGATCTCCCGGAATTTTTTCTAATTTTTTTTTTTTTTTCCCTCTCAAGATTCCCAGCTTAATGAACCAGATACTGGGAATTTAAGGTGGTCCAAGAAATAACATTCTTCTTACCCACCTGAGTTTGAGCCACTGATTTAAAAGGAAAAAAAAAAAGGTTCAAAAACAGTAAAGAAACTGCTTACAATTATTAAAAACTTGAAGTTTAACTGGTAGCAATCAAGAACACATGCTGTTCTCTTCAAATAGACAGGGAGATTCCAAAAATAAGAAAGAAAGGCTGATAATTTCTTCCTTACCAAACCGTTAGGTAACTTGAAGGGAGAAGGCAAGAAGGGGAAGAGAGAGGTGGGAATATTCCTCTGTTGGATGCTCTTCTAGTGGGAAGGAAACATCAGCAGCAGGGATTGAATGTCCCTTTCTGTACATTTTAATGTGCCCAGCTCCCATGTGCTTTCTATATGCTGTTACCTTTAACCAGTACAAGTGTGAGAGATAGATACTGCTATAAGTTTCGTTTTACAGATAACTGAAGCTGAGAATAAGTTATTTGCAAAAGGTCACGTACACCTGATCTTTCTGCCAACAAACTAGACTATCTCCAAAGCAAGTGTTCTTAAGCATTGTATGCTATAGAGATATAATTTAAAAAAAAAAAAAAAAGCTGAATTAAAATCCTGACAGGAGACAATAAATGACAGAACTTCTACTGCACAAAATTAAATCAGTGTTGAATAATAAAAATTGGAATGTAAAGGTCACAGGAATGAATATGCAGAGAGCAGAGAGCTAACTGAAGAATAGTGGGGTTTTCTAGAGAGGAAACCAGAACAAATGAAACTGAAATTAAAAAAAAAAACAAAAAACAAAAAAAAACCCAGAAATAGAATATTTTCCTAAGATGTAACAATAACAATAGCAACAACAACAAAATTTGAATTTTTCAGGTAAAAAGTTCTCGCCATGTTTTGAAGCAAACAGGAATTATATTCAGTAATATGTTTTGAGCACCTAGTGTTTGGTGGCTGTGTTATTTAGTATTATAAAAGAGATAGCAAAATATAGTTCCTTTGCCTCAAAGGGATAAATGTCTATTGGAAAAGAACAACAACAGAAAAAAAGATGGTTACTTAAAATATGGCCAATTTAGGGGCACCTGGGTGGCTCAGTGGGTTAAAGCCTCTGCCTTTGACTCAGGTCATGATCCCAGGGTCCTGGGATCGAGCCCCACATCGGGCTCTCTGCTCGGAAGGGAGCCTGCTTCCCACCTCTCTCTCTGCCTGCCTCTCTGCCTACTTGTGATCTCTGTCTGTCAAATAAATAAATAAAATCTTTAAAAAAAAATATGGCCAATTTAGTGATAAAATAATGATGCAGATCAGTGTAGCATCAAAGCAAGGCAAATGGTTGGTTGGTAGTATCTATGGTTCGTCTGTTGGAGCAGACTTCTAAGAGAACTTAAAATATAAAATATTCATTATGTCTAAGCAATAGACCCAAGGAAATGGAAAGGATATTTATTCAAGTTTTCAGGACAATAGGGACAAATAAAATAGAAACATGTAACATTTATGTGGGAGAATATACACAGTTTCTCATTTCTGCATCAAAGAAATCCAGAGTATGGGCTGGAGAAGTTCAGGGCCAGGAAAGTGAGAGTTCAGGGGATGTTACATGCCATGTTTTCAGGGTAGGAACTCTATCCCAAGGTGATAAGACATCAGTGAAGGATTTTATGCAGGGTCAAGATGTCATGCTACATCAAACACTCGCTGCTCCTCAAGAGCATGCATTGGGGGTGGGGTGACTAGTTGAGAGGCTGTTGGTCCAGGTGAGAAAAAGCGAGGACCTAGAAGAGTGAGAAGTAGATACAAGGGAAATTATTAAATTCCAGGGATATTTAGATAATTAGAATTATTAAATTCCAGGAAATTACTAAATTCCAGGGATATTTAGGAGGGAAACTAGGTAGAATTAGGTAATTTGTTGAAAAGTCTGATGGAGAAGAGAGAGGAAGGGAGAGTCCAGGGATGACTTCCGTATTTGCTGCTTGAGTGATTGGGTCATGAGGATGCATCCTTCTGAGTGGAGAAATAAAATGTCACACACTAAATTCCTAATCCTCCCCAGACGGAGCCTCACATTATTGTTTTATTTCTGATTTGAGGAACTATATACATATGGGTTCAACTCAGTTTTCTAAATCTGAAACTAGTCACTAGGAAAATCGTAAGTTTGCACCCAAATCTCCATAAAAGGTTTTAAAAAGTAACTAAAATTAGTCAACGTAGTGAAAGATAGAGCCAGAGGAAAGAGAAGAGTAGAAAAACCAGACTAGAACAAATCCACCTAGAAAACATAAAATAAGTTGACAGGAATAAACATAGGCAGGGTTCTGAAAATAAATATCAAACTTTAAACACTTCTATTAAAGAAAAAGGTTCTCAAATTGGGTCAACAAAATATGACTTTTGGCTATTATAGCAGCAGCCAGGTCATGCCTAACTTACCTTTCATCCATTTTCAGTGAAAGACTCCAAAGTGTTCAACTTGAGGTAAAATCTGACAGCAACACAGCTGATTGATGAAAAGTGAGGCCCACATTCAGATCCCAATACTATGCTTGCTAGCAGGACGTTTGACGAGCTGATCCCAGAAACTGAAGTCTGAAATGAGCATGCCCTTCTCTCTGGACCGGAAATTGGTTGCCAAAGTCACCTCTCAAGCAGTATGTGCCAAACTGAACACATCAGAAACCTTGATTCTCTCTGTGTCTCCCTCATCCCCATTCTGGGCACCTGTCAGTGTTCTCCATTTCAACGAATGGCACGAGATCTACTTGTTTCAACCAGTTCTTGATACCTTCCCTTCCTCACACTTCCCACTCCCTGTATAGTCTGTCACCTGCTCTGATGATTTTACCCCTGAGATATCTCTCAAGTTTGAATGCTTCTTTCTGTCTTAGCACCATCACCAGAGTCCAGGCTCAGCAGGTGACTTCCTAGGCAATTCTCTAAAACTCGTTCTCTGTGCCTCTCTCTTCCATCTACATATTTTCATTGAGTGTTAGGATTATGTTGTATGTGCCTGTCAGTCTTTTTGACACAAGAGCTGCTGAAGTGAACAAGACAAAATCCCTGCTGTGATGGAACCTACCTTTTAATCAGGGAGATTGACAAACAGCACATGCTTACATAACTCAATATTAGGTAGTGATAGACTCCAAGGATAACTAAGCAGGGTAAGGACATGCACTAGCGTGGATGCCATTTTAGACCGGACAGCCAGGGTAAGTCTCCCAGAAGATGACATTTGCAACAGAATGAGCCAATGACCCTATTTAGAAATGGAATTGATCTTCCTGGGTGGAACAGTAAGAACCAAGACCTTAAGTAGGAGTAAGCCTGCTGTGTGGAGGAGAAGCAAGATGACCCGTTTAGACAGAGCTGAGTAAGCAAGGGGGAGCAAGGCAGGGACTCCATCATGCAGGTCATGGTAAGGAGTATGGATTTGGATTTTTATTTTTATTTTTCTGAGTGATGTGAAGTATTTGGATTCAGGAGTGAATGATCAAGAAAGAACTCTTGAGATGTCTCTGGTACAGAAAAGGTGGTTTTATTTAAGCATGGGGGACAGAAAGAGCTATACTGGGGTTGTGATGGGTGACTGATTATATACTTTTAAATTGGGAGGGGGTTAGTGATAGTGTTAGTGATAGGAAATTGGGAGCAAGGTTTCCAGGGCTAGCTGTTGTTAGGATAAGGTCATTTACTACTGTCTAGTAAACCATTAGTCTCTTTAGATGTATATCAGTGGACCATATGCTTGGCAGATGATTGCTAACATTTATCTTAGGTGGGAGAGATAAAGGAAGTTTCCAAAGCAATTTTTTAAATATATTTTTTAGTATTTTATTTATTAGAGAGAGCATGAAAGAGCATGAGCTGGGAGAGAGAACGGGGGAGAAGCAGGCTGCCCCTTGAGCAGGGAGCCCCATGCAGGGCTCAATCCCAGGACTCTAGGATCATGACCTGAGCCACAGGCAGATGCTTAACCTATTGAGCCACCCAGGCACCCATCCAGAGGGATTTTTCTTTTAATTTAAATTCAATTTATTAACATACAGTGTATTATTAGTTTCAGGGGTAGAGTTTAGTGATTCCTCAGTTGCATATAACACTGACTGCTCATTACATCAAGTGCCTTCCTTAATGCCCATCACCCCGATGAAGTTTTAGAACATACGTGAGGTTCAGTGTGGTGAAGTCCGGAGCTGATGACCAAGAAAGAATTCTTGAGACATCTTTGGTGCAAAATGGTGGTTTATTAAAGCATGGGGACAAGGGGACAGGACCCAAGGACAGAGAGAGCTGCTGCCCTGGGGTTGTGAGGGGTGGCAGGTTATACAGGCGGGGGTGGGGAAGTAAGGAAAAAGGGAGGTTTCAACAGAACTTTCATATGTTGAAGACAAGGTCATTTTTCCCTTCTTAGCAAGGTATTAAGATAGTTGGGAGATTCCTAAAGAATGTCACATAGATCCCACCCAGTAGTGGGGGTGGGGGAAGGTTGCAGGGTGTCAGCTTCTGCTTTGTCCTCAGCTGGCCTTCTGTTCCCTCATCAACCCAGTTACTCCATCCCCCACCTACCTCCACACAAAGGGATTTTTACATGTTAAAGAAGGCTTACAAGATCCTGGAGGTCAGGCTACTGTCAGGCTAAGGTTACCTTTTGTTTTAGCAAAGTACTCACAATGAAATGGTTGAGTTCCTGGAGGAAGGTCACTCTGCTTGTCTCAAGTACTTGTCAGTGGGCTATAAATTTTAAGGAAATTTTATTATTATTATTATTATTATTACTATTATTATTTTTAAACATTCCTTTTACCTTTGGTCTCCACGTCACCAAGCACACATCTTTTTGACCAGGAAGTAAATTACATGATTTATATTTTAAGCATTATATTTTAAAAGATAACAGTGGGTCTTTTGTGAAGAGGACTGTGGTGGGATAAATGGGAGTGGAAAGACTATTGGCTGAAATCTTCCAGAGACATCTGAGGCTGGTGGGGGGTGTGGTAGAGGTAGTGGGAAAGAATCAACTAAGGACGCGTTTTCAAAGGAAAGCCAGGGAATCTGAATTGGATGCAGAATCTGAAAGAGTGTTCATGACTGAATGAATGAGAATCAGCACTGAATTGTTTGAGCCATTTGTTAAGTATAAAACAGAAGTTTGCTACAGAAGTGAAAAGAATTGCATTTTAAAGGTTTTTTTTTTGAAACTAGAAGGATACTAATATTATAATCTGTACATATCAACTTGCATAGAAAAAGCTCTTTAAAATGACTTAATCTACTTCTGTGCTTTATTCAGTGGAGTGTAATGAAAAAATTGGGTATTTCTTTTCTGCCTAGTGCTTTTGTGGGTTATTATCATCCTTACTCTGAGTATCAGTTGTCAGTATTCAGGACTCGGACATTATCCCCGGAAGACGAAGGAGAATATACACAGAGTAGAACACAGAACGTGGCCCAGATATTTCCAAATAAAAGATTTTGTATAATGCACACTCTGGTTGATATGGGTGAATTTTGTAGAATTTTGAGTGATTTTTTTTCTGCCTTTTTAAAAAAATATTTTGTGTTTTCTAAATAGAAAATTCTAAGTCGAATAATAATTTTGTTGTTTTTATTCAGAAAAATATGTGAATTTATTTTCACTGTTAAGATCTAGGCAGTACTTAAATATTCATAATCAAGAGACGCCTGGGTGGCTCTGTTGGTTGGACGACTGCTTTCAGCTCAGGTCATGATCCCGGAGTTCCGGGATCGAGTCCCGCATCTGGCTCCCAGCTCCACAGGAGTCTGCTTCTCCCTCTGAACTTCTCCTCGCTCATGCTCTCTCTCACTGCCTCTCTCTCAAATAAATAAATAAAATCTTAAAAAAAAATTCATAATCAAGAGATGAAAGTGGTCCCCAAACTTCCCTAAAGGTACCCATGCCTAGAAGTATAGGTTTTAATAATTCACTATACATTGTCCTAGGTTTTTTTCTAAGCCTTTATATGTGTTTTTCATATCCTCACCCTAAGTTTTTTTCTTATCTATATATCTGTTTCTATACACATATACAAATGTACATTTTTTAAAGTAAGTGAGCTCATATTGTATGTATTATTATATAACTTGCATATTTTTCACTTAGTAATATGTCTTGGATTTATTTCCATATTGGTATATATAGGTACACTTTATTATTAATTAAACAAAAATTAATATAAACAAAATAGAACAAAATCTGCCTCATATTCCATAAAATGGGTGAAATGTCACTTACTTACACACACACACACACACACACACACACACATATATATATATGTGTATATATATATATGGACAAAGATTTTAAAAATTAAACAAATATATATATATGGACAAAGATTTTTCTTCCTTCTTATATAAAGGGCTTTGCAGATACACTTTTTTTTTTTTTTTTTGCAGATACACTTTTCAAGCTCACCCTTACAAGCCAGATTGCTGCTTAGATTGCTTTTCAACCCAATAGAGTTTTAAACAACAGTATAAAAGTTTCCAAGCTAACAGATTCTCTAGGCAGTCTAATTCACGTTTAATTTCTGCTTTTTTTTTGCTGCTTTGCAGTTAGAGAATATGGTTGTAATTTATTGAGCTCTTTATTACAGTTATCCTATATAGGTGTAGGTTTCATGTGCTTTTGAAAGAATGTTTATTTTCTTTCATTTGCAGGGGTATGGTGGTTTGTTTCACATGGTAGGACCTTTTCCTTGCAAGCCTATTGTTTTATTTAATCCTTGATACCCTTATTTACTTTTATTTATCTATTTGTTTTATCAATACAGAGAGATGCCATTAAGTTCTCCTACAACAGTTATGGATTTTTCAATTTTTTCTTGTATTTTTTATGAGATTTGTTTTAAATATTTCAAAGCAATGTAGTCAGGTGAAAATATTTTAAAATACCATCGCCTTTTGGGTGGATCGATTTGTATGTCTCACTTTGTCTAGTTTACAGCCTTTTTTACTCATTTAATCTTATTTTCACTCTATCGCATCATCTTTTTCCCCCTCATCCTTTGCTTGGCCTCTCGTTCTCAAAGTCATTATTTTCAGACATTGGCTTATCTACATATGATCTATCCAGAATTTGTGTTTGGCCTTTGAATGAAAAGATTTGTATCTTGAAGCACCTGGGTGGCTTAATCTTTAAGCATCTGCCTTTAGCTCAGGTCCTGATCCCAGGGTCCTGGGATTGGGCTCTCTGCTCAGCAGGAAGCCTGCTTCTCCCTCTCCCACTCCCACTGCTTGTGTTCCCTCTCTGGATGTGTCTCTCTCTGTCAAATAAATAAGTAAAATCTTAAAAAAAAAAAAAAAAAGATTTGTATCTTGTCCAGTTATTTGTTGATGTTTTTCCATTTTACACCCTGTTCTCTCTAGCTGGACTTTCGGGAGCTCTTCTCTCTCTCTGGCTCTTAATTTAATTGCCAGACTTCCCATCTGTTTTACCTTTTATGCAGAACTGGAGAATCTTGGAGAATGCCTTGACTGTATCTTCCCTGTCACTAATTGTCTTCGTATCTGTGTACATCCTGCTTCCCAGCCTGGATGCCATGACTCTGATCAAGTCCCACTTTTATGGTTGTGTGTGTATTATGTGCTTGAAAACTTTGAGTACTCAAAGTTTCACAATCTGTAGCAGTGATAATTTCATGCCAGATAACTGTTACAATAAAAAACGTTTTTGAAAATGTTATCTCATTTATATTATGTCCATTGACTCATTCTATCCTTTTAATATTGATCCAACCTTTAAATTAAAGATTGACTTCCTTAGTCTTGGTCCAAATGCTGTTTGCGAGCATAATATGTACATTTTCTAGTAATATCTACAAGAGTTTATGAGAATAAGTAATCAGCCAAATTATAAAGCAAAACTTGTTACAAAGAAATACATTGTTGTATTACAAAATAATACTTAATATGAACTACTGAAGTAATTATTTTCATTTTAATGGGATTTGACATGTTTTGGTCTAAAGGTATATCAAGTTGGACGCTCAAGAATGCGTAGTTTGGGTTTTTTTTTTTTTTTGCTAAGTAGGCTTCATGCCCAGTGTGGAGCCCAGTGAAGGGCTTGAACTCATGACCCTAAGCTCAAGACCTGAGCTGAGGGGCGCCTGGGTGGCTCAGTGGGTTGAGCCGCTGCCTTCGGCTCGGGTCATGATCTCAGGGTCCTGGGATCGAGCCCCATATCGGGCTTTCTGCTCAGCAGGGAGCCTGCTTCCTCCTCTCTCTCTGCCTGCTTGTGATCTCTCTCTGTCAAATAAATAAATAAAATCTTTAAAAAAAAAAAAAAAAAAGACCTGAGCTGAGATCAAAAGTCAGATGCTTAACTGAGCAATACAGATGCCCCTTAAAATATATATTTTTTAATACAGTAATTACTCTCATAAGATGGGAAAAATCTCTTTATTTCTTTGGGTATTACAACTGCTAGTGAAGTTGGATAGTACATGTATATGGCAATATGGGTTGTTTCCTCACCTTTGCTTTTATGATTGAATGGGCGATAACTTTGCTCAACCTGGTCTGCCTTCAGTAATTCCATGGGGAGGAAGGACTTGCCAGAGGTGGTGACTGGACACCCGGCTACTCGGTGTGCCAACATCTCTCTGGGGATTAGGAGCTACCAGGGAAGTGCCCGTCTCCTGTAGCATCATTCTTGCCCTGGTGAAGATGAAAATCCCTCTCTATCCCTCTGCTGGTCTCACTCCAGAAACAACCATTTAGGTGTTCTGTGAAGTTCTCCCAACCATCCCCTGTGTAAGGCCCAACTCATCCCCCTGCTCCTTGATTCTTGTATGTCTGGGCTTCAGAGTTCCCCAGAACTGGCCCTGCTTCTGCAGGAGTCTTCATCTGTGTGTTTTGGCTGCATTCCCTTCTTGGCTTGCTTTTACATAGATCCAGTTTTACTTGTCATCCCTTAGGAAGCTCTGAAACCTTCCAGTTTGTTCATTGCAGTGATACAGACCTTTGTTTTAGAGATGAACTTACCATTTTTTCATATGATTTGTATGTGGTTGGAATAGGATTGTGTTGAATGCTTAGACATCATCTAAGCCAATCTCTTCCACATAAATTGCTATATAATTGGAAAAATAGTCTTGTTAAAAGATGGTTATAATAAAAATAACCATAATGATTGAGTGCTTCTGTGAAAACAAAAGTTGAGCAAAATCCAACTTAGCCACTGCGTGTTTTCAGGGAAGAATCTGGCCCTCTGTGTAGAGCTGTAGAATATTTGATACTCATGATGAAGGTTTAAAAAATACTATTAATAGCTAATTGATGTCCGCCTTGCCATTGTCCTCCTGAGCAAGTAGAGAGCCATGAGAAACTAACCTGAGTGAATTTGAATAGGAAAAGGACATACGGAGGTGACAGATTTTATGTTGAGGCTTTCTGTGTGTTTTCCAGCACCACGAATTATAGCTGCTGTGAGATTAGCTGCAAAGGACTCGCTGGGCCCACTTTGCCTAGCTGCACTTCGAACAAAGGTGACATCAGGCAGAGCTGGCTGCGGTTGCAGGGCTGATCAGGCGAAAGGCCCTCCTAATTGCATCAGGGGTGGCTCAGAAGCATGGGGATTTTTCTTCTTCTCTAAAATGTGCTCAGAGTCAAGAAAAAACTCAATGCTTGATATTCTCCAGGTCCTGCAAGGCTGCTTTTCTGTTTGGCAGAACTTCCATGGGAAATGTTTTATTTTGCTCTCTCAGCATGCGTATTTTTGTCAACTTCAATTAACCAGAATTCAAGGAAACAGATGTTCAAGTTCAGTGGTTTGACTTTTGTTTTTAGCTACATTTCCATCTTAAGAGAAGAAAAAGTCTGGGCAAAAATCCATGATTTAATTTAACAAAATACAATACAACGACACGTGTGTACACACACACACACAGCCCCCCCCACATATTGAAACAACTGATGGAGTACGTCCATTAAACTTGTATGAAATCTTCTATGGCTTTTGTGCCTCGAGCGGTGAGAAATGACATTCAAAATGATGCCTTTTAAGAATATGCAAGATAGCCAACTGATCAAGAAATAAATATTAAATGTTGTTCATTAGAGTCTCCTAACCCAGCAGGGATGTGAAGAAAGAGAGTTGTAACTATGAGAGGTTTTGCCTGGCAGGAGCTCTGGTCTTAGCAACATTGCCATGGGCAACTTGCTCTCTGACAGGAAGTCAGCCAGGGGGAAAAATACTCTGCAAAATATCTCTTCTTTATCCTTGATTTTCCTGTTGGTGTCTCAAGTAGCTGAAACCAGCCAGAAGCTGGCAGAGGGCTAGAGTAGAGGTCTTGGTGTTCCAGTTCACAGAAGTCACTCTTTCAGGACCTGGAGCTGGGTAGAGCAGTGTGGAGAGACAGTGTGATGGGCAGGCTGAGGGTACCTATAGGAGGGGATGGTGGTCTCTTGTTAGAAGGTGGGGGAGAGACAGTAAAGTTTCCCACAAACCGAGAAGGCACTTTGCGACTGGAAAATGAACCAGCTACTGCACACAATCTACACAGAGATTTATGCCGGGTAACTTCCTGAGGGGGGATAGGGCAAAGGATAATCCAGGGCAGCTGCAGAGTTATTCTTCACAAAATCTGGACCTTAGTCCACAGATTTATAAAACAAGGAGACACGCAGAAGAACACTGTATGGCGATCAGAGGGTTCTCACACACCCCAGAGGGTTTGCATGCACCTGATGGACAGCTAACCTATGATTAGATCTTATGGTACCTACCACCTGTGCATCAAGAAGAAGAAAGACTTTGTTATCTTTAGCAGATTCATGGGAGGCCAAAACAAACCTCATTACATCCCGGCCCTTGCAGGCATTTCTAAGGTTATATATATTAATCTCCAAGGGGCCCAGAACACATAGTGCCAATAGAGGTCTCTGAGCAAACATGAACAAGATGACGGGCCAGAGACGGAGTCAGTATTGTTAACACTCCTCTTGCTTCTCTCTCCATTAATACTGGGATAGCCTTCCTTACAGCATTACTGAATTGTGGGGTCATTGGTATCTGTCAGTTCTAGGAATGGCACTTCTTGCCAGAGATGGATGATCCACCCTTTGGTGCTTCTCTGAATTTAGTTTGTGGGACATTGGGGTTCTCAGCTCTGGCCTAGAAGCACAGGAAACTTCTCAGTTTCCAAACCATGGGATGATACATATGTTCTAGTTTGGAAATTCAGTTTCTGAGTGGTTAGTAAATTCAAGTCAGGTCACAGCTAACATATGGTAGTGGAGTTGAAATTAAAACAGAGTTCTCTTTGGCTACCGTGTATTTGCGTTCTCAGTAGTCCGACAAGTCTATCTTTCTACTTTGTCCACTGAACTTGGCTTTTACCTTCTTTGTTTTCCAGAGTCAATCCCGTAAAATTTCTCAGTGGCATAGTCCCTTGCTTTTCTACCCTGCCCATCCGTGATATTTTACTCTTTCTCCAGCATCTTCAGCAATTATGACCACTTAAATCAAAGAACCAGGTGATAGATCCAACTTGAGATCATAAAACTATCTTTCCTCTCTGGAAACAAATTGTGTAACCAAACTTATATGCTCTGTTCTACAACAATGCTTTCTGTTCCCATCTGGACACACAGTACAGTTTTAAATGTTTCCCCCAGTGCATACACATTTCCACTTTAGATTTTTTATTTTTTCCTTGCATCCTCCAGAGCAAAACCTTTACTAATTTCCTTAGGAAATCAGCATAATTTATGTTCTTCTCCCTCACAATAGATGGCTTTTCTTCCTATCACACTGAGAAAATAATGATCATCAGACACGAAATTTCTTAACTACTTTCATTCTACCTAAAAGCCATCAATATTTTCATCTGTCCTTGTCTCCTTTCCTATGGATTCCATTCAATGAAATCCAATAGGCCTTTATCTGCATACCTACTGTGAGCCATCAATATGCCCAGCGCTTAGGATCTAAGGATTAACTATATACAAAATGGCAGGTCCTGTTTCCAGTTGTGCAGAGCCTGATTTGTGTGCAGTAGAGGAAGAGGGGAGACAAACAGAAACAGATGCAGACACAGGCAACGTAAAACCCAGAATACGGAGTGCTGTTATAGGCATGTGGGAAGGTGCTGTTAATCATAGAGGAAAGGCAACTACCCTCTCCTCAGGGTGTCAGGGAATGATTCCTATAGGAGACAATGCTATCTCAGTCACCTGATGGCCCCACCAGCTTGTTCCAATTCCTTCCCTACTTCTCCCATAGCAATCATTCTTTCCACTTCACTGGGAAATTGTAAAACCTCTCCAATTCCTATTCAATAAAGCCCACACTCTTTGACATGCTTCTAAGGGGTGCTAGGTGCCCTGGCTGCCATTTTAGCTTTCCACCTCTCATCACCATGTCCTTTGGGACATGTCCACCCTGCAGCCTTCCTAACGTCCTCACTGTCCTCTGGTGGTATACTTTGCATAGAACCCTTTCTTCCTACTTTCTCTACCTGTCCATTTTCCTTTTTTCTTCTTCCAAGGCTAACTAAAATAGCTCTGAGATTTAACTGATTTCTCACCTCTGGGCAGTTTATTCTCCCCCTGCACATGGTCTTATCATACTTTATTTACATCTCTATTATAATACCTGTGACTGAAAAAAAAATGACTGTTCTACATATTTTTCTCCTTAATTTCAGTGCGGAGTCCATAACTCACACATCTCTCTACATCTTCTGGTACATTGTGAGTGCTCAGTAATTGTGTATCTAAGTAAGACTAAAATATATACACACAACACACAAGCACACATCATTTCTGCCTGAATGGTATTCAGTAGAATGGTACACCTTCTGACTCTCGATTTTCTAAGCCACACATGGGCATTATAATGCTCTGCCAACGTTGCGTCACTATTGTAGAAAAATCCATGTGAAATTGCTTTAAAAAATGGCAATCCAAAATAAATGAACATTCTTATAGGAGAGGATGTCTATAGTAGGAAAGAACACTTAGTGAACCCACAAATAAAGCTTCATTAATTTTATGAAATATTATCCCCTTTTACTTATTCAGTAGCTACATGGAGGTGTTGCAGTTGCCAGAACAGACAAACAAACCCACATACGCACAACAGGAGAACCCCAAACACATTTGCTCATAGGTAATGTTGCTTTGAGTAAGAGCCTGGCATTTTGGTTAGTAAGAATGAAAAGGCCTTAGAAATGGAAGGATAGCGTAAGTCTAAACCTTCCATTCATTCCCTTCTCAAACATGAAACAGGACAATTATGTCTCATGCATTAGACAAGACGTTTGAAAAGCAGGTGTGCTGGTCTGCCTGTTGGAAAGGTAATTTTTTATCAACCAAAGGTATTAGTTGTGATAAGCATATGCATATGTGTGCATGGAGAATGCATTTTACATGAGCCTGCCTACCTACACTGCACAAACCTACATGTATACAAATGCCCAGTATTATTAAATGGCTGAATATGAATAGAAATGTGGTTAGGAACAAGGGCGTTGGATTCACACCCCCCTGAAATCTTGGCTAGCTCTTCTGAGCCATTTAACTACTCCGGGCACTACTTTCCTCACTTGAGAAATGAATGGAGTATTATTTGATGAATTTGTCATGCAAGTTAGAGAGGAATAATAGGAAGAACTTCACTTGGTATCTGAATCTTACTAGGGATAACTTGATGAGCTCTGGATCAAAGCTAACCTAAAAACTTCACATATCAGACTCAGGCTTAGCTAGCTGGCCCTGCCCAATCCTCTTGTCCGTAGAGCCAGAATCACAACCAATTCATGGCCTATGTAACTTAAATCAAATGTAAATTTCCCCATTGTTCATTGCTGTGCTTTCAATATAAGTCTCATTTGCAGAAACTTGTCAAAGACCAAATTCACATCCTGTATAACTTGACTGGGAAATCTGGGATAAGCAAAATATAGGATTTACCTAGTTTTGGCTATGCACACAGCTCCTCTTGTAGTGTATGGTGTGGGGTGAGTGGTCCTGCCCCTTAGGCTGCCTTGTGGGAAATCTCTCCTGCCTGTTTCAGGACTCCAGTCCACCTCATGTGGAAGGAGGGTTCGAGTGTAGTTGAGGCTCTTACTTGGTGTGCTTCGTTAATCTTCTCCTGGTGTCCCATTCTTCTATATGCTGAGCTTAACTTGCTGTGACTAGAGTTGATGGAAACCAAAGAGCAAAGGCAATTTACATCTTGTAAACTACAGAGCACTGGAAACCACCCCCATGGCGCAGCTGGAGAGATCTGCATTATTTAGTACTTCTACCCTCCCCACTGCCTCCAGAGTCTTAAAGCACGCAAAGCAGCTGTCTCTCAGACTCACACCTGATTATACACTGTCTTATTTTATTCTCTAATTGTGGCATGAGAGTCACCCTCTTCTCCCTGCAGACTATAAACCTCCCCCGGACAGGCCCTGGGTCTGACATTTCTTTCACTGCCTGATGACAGCACTAAGCTCGGTGCTACCAGCAACTAGATTGACACTTGGCTGTTTAATCAGCCAGAGTCAATATGTAATAAGGACATAAGTTAAAAAAAAAAAAAGGAAGAAGAAGAAGAAGAAGAAGAAGAAGTTAGTATGTGCTTGTTGCAAGGACTCTGCTACTAATTTTTCCAGAAGAAATGGTGCTTTCTCTAATTAGAATGTTCTCTCACCCTGTCTTAGGGGTATTCCCTCAAAAGCAGATGCTGAGGCAATGACTTGGGTATGGGCAGTTTATTTAGGAGATGACCTTAGGAAACATAGATGAGGGAGGGGCAAAGGTGACAAGGAAGGGTAAGACTCCAGTAAAAGGTGCATTAATGAACAAGTTGCCTACTACCAGGGGCTTCATCTCTCAGGAGATCCTCTGAGGAGTCCTATAGAATGCATTTCAGTATTATCTTACCAAGGGGCACGGGGACTGAGGTGCACATCTATGGATTCCCATCCATCACTGACTAAGGATTGCCTCTGGAGAAGTAAATTCCCTAGCAGTCCAGGCAGCAGACAGAGGACCAACATTTTTGGAGTGGATAGCTCCTGAATGCACTCTGGGCACCAGTGATAACTGCACTGGCTTTGGGAGGCAGGGGAATATCCCCATGTCCCTCTCTGTGAGGAGCTCTTGAGGATGAGGAACCAGGTCCCAACCAAAGAAGAAAAACCCAAAGAGGGTATGTAGTTTGACCCCCTGGGCCTTACCCCAACTTGTGCTACTTTTTACTGCATGATCTTGGACGTAGGATTTGTCCCTCTTAAATTTCATTTTCCTCATCTGTAAAACTATGATTATATTGCAGGAATATATTGACATTTAATAACATAGTGAATGTGGAGCAGCTATTGTGTGCCTGGTATGCAGTCAGTGCTCCAAAAATCGTAGCTATCACCATCATCTTCATCATCATCATTTTCAGCATTATGCCCTTAACACAGTCTCTCAGAAACAGTTTTGCTCTATCAACTAATTTAATCAAATTTTAATCCACTGGTTTTGCTCATGGTTTGAAAACATGATAAAAGTTGTCGAGGGACCAGTCGAAATTCTCAGCAACGACAATGATGCTCGGTAGGGATTTCAGACCTGCAGGTGATCCTTGTGCTCCCTCAGGACCACTGTTGGAATTCCCTGCTGCACTGTCTAGGGTCTGAATCCTTATGACGTTCTGAGATTGACTCTGTTTCCTTGTGGTTCCAGTTGCTCTCAAACAAAAGGAGAGGCAGATAAGAAGTCCTAAGAGAAGGTTAAAGACCCATCAACTTAATGTGATAATAATGAAAATATTTTCAGTGCTTTTTCTCTACTAGACACTGTGTTAAGTATGTTTATATATATATGTATATAATATATAATTGTTAAACTTATGATATAAGTACTTCATTTTTGATGGATGGCTTGAAAGGTTTGGGCTTGTCTAGGCCACACCCCTGCTGAGTGGGGGAGCCTGGCCATGAGCCAAGCCTGAATGCATGCAGAAGCCCAGTACACTTGGCCACAACCCAAACGGGAGAATGGAAAGCTTAGAAAACCCCTTTAGAGGCAGTTAATAAAGTTTGATAAATCTTCACCCCAGAAAGTTCTGTGCTGGAAGGCTAGACCCAATGCCATATGATGTGTCCTTCATATCTCTCCACCAGCTAGCTGTGTGACAAAGAGATGAAATAGTAGTTCAAACATAAACTCTGGTACCGGACTCCGAGGCTTAAAGGCTAGATTTGCTTCTTAGTAGCCATATGACCTGGAAAAGGTGCTTAACTTTTTTGCACAGTTTCTTCCACTGCCAAACAGAGATAATAGCAGTAAGCACCTGGTAAAGCTATTGTGTGAACACACATGTACATATTGTGCTTAATCTCAGAACAATGCTTGGCGTACATTAAGTATGACATATTGTTTGCCTTTTTTTAAAATTTAGAATATATTCTCTGGGAGATTAGGGTATCTTCACTGTTTTGCTCACTGCTATATCTGAAGAACTTAGAACAATACCCATTATATAGTAAGCCCCTAAAACTTTTGCTCAGTGAATGGGCATATCACTTTCAAGTTTCTGAATGTCTGTAGTCCCATCTACAGTATGGAAATGGTAGCAGAAGTTTTAAGGACTTCATCACTTTGCTACAATAACCAGATAAGCTGCGGACTGCCTGGAGCCCTTTAGAAAAATCCCAGAGGCTAGAAAAATGAGAAGCTCTAGGACCTTAGCTTCTAGTTATTTTCAGTGGAAAGCATGGCTCAGGAGAGAAAGTGTTAATAAGAATGTCCTGAAGGTACAGATGGTGCTTATGAAGAAAAAGTCTATTTTTCAATTTATAAAAATGATTAGCTGGGATCCCACTGAGTTCACTGCATGGGCCACTGCTAGTTTTAATTTGTGCCAATAGGATGGAGAGATGGACTTTAATGAGTATCTGTGTTTTCTAATCATGGGCAAAGTTAGAGGAAGTGGCAGAGCAGGGAGGGAGGGTGAAACACAATTGGGGGATTCAGAAGATGAGGCTGCTTCTTCAGGACAGATGGATGCTATGCTGCCTTCCCTGCTAAGGTTCTATCATAGTAGTTCTCACGTGACTGAGGGTAGGGTTGGGGATGTCATCATTATCCAGGAAAGCAAGTAGTAGGGGGATTCCAAGCACATTCTGGAGCCAGAAGCTCTGGGTTTGCCACTTGTGAACTGTATAATTCTGTTTCCTTTTTTTGCAATCTACAGAAATAGTTATGTCTATGTCATTGGATTATTATAAGTATTAAGCATGACAATACAAATAAAGAACTTAGAATAATATATAATATATCCATATATATTAAGTTCTTAATACATTTCTTTATAAGTTTGCAACATTACTTTAGTCATAAATGCCCATTCATCTGCAGAAATGGCACAGGATTCCTTAGCTTCCAGAAGTTACTTCTTTCAATACAGCAATCACGTTCCTTGAATGTGGGTTTCCAGTGGGGAGGGGAGTGGGATTTGTGTACTTTAGTAAGAGCATCTTGAATGATTTTGATATCATTCCCCACCTTTCATATCAGTTGAGAACTATTCCACATTTATGGTGAAGATGTCTATAACAAGTGTATTGTTGGTGGCAATAGCAAAACATTAATTCAAACCACCAAGGAGAATTGCCTGTAGAAATCATTTCACCTGTGGCAAGAGTGCAAAATTTTTTCCCTCCTAGAATTTCTGTATGTACTTCTGTGAGGTTTGCATGGTGGCCCTGACTGCTGGAGCAGCTCATGTGTTCTTCCCTTGTGAAATTCAGAAGTGAATATATACACCTTGAAGGCAGTGATGATCAATTTTCCAAAGGATTCAAAAATGACCGGATTTTGTGCTACCTGGCCAAAATCCAGATGTGGGACCATGGTTGTCTTTGATTGGTCAGCTCATGCCAGAATCTCAAGACCATTTTGGGGAAGGGAACAGAAATAATGCAAGGATTCTTGTGGAGCAGGTATTTGTGTTTTGACAAATGGGAGGAGTTCATACATTCCCTGTAATTTTATGAAAAATTCATGTACATATACATTTCACTTAGGAGAAAGTCAACAGACTCATGGAAGTCTGAGATCAAGACTGTTTAAGGACTGGTGACTTAAAGACAAATGAGATGTGTTCCTGTCCTTTCTTTCAATGAGATTGGAAGATGAGATTCTGATCTAGTACAGGAGAGAGTATAGTATAGGCATGTTAAACAAATAAAAAGATAAGTCAAATAAGTGTTATGCGGGCACAGAGTATTAGCAGGTCAGGGAGGATTGAAGGCATTTGAGCAGAATGAGAAAGGTTTGTCAGGGAAAATTGAAAAAAAAAATCACTCTACAGATGAAACTGTTAGTTTGGCAGTTGTCAGCCTCTGACATAATCCCAGGAGACAGAAGAGCTTCCCATAACCTGGTCATCTGTTTGCCTCTGCTCAGATGCTTATCCTAAGCCACCATGGGGAAATGTCTCCTCATCGGTCTCACTCAGAACCTTTTACCCTTCAGGTTCTGAGTCTTCCTTGGAGGACACTTCAGTTCATTTGCTCTGGGGACAGGAGTGAAAAGAAAATATAAAACAGTTCTCTGAAAACACATCCAGGAAACATATTGTCATGAAAGCTAATTAGCTTTTGAAAAAGCAGTACTCTAATCAAGATTTCCATATACCACGCATGGCCTAATTATAGTGACAATAATACCCTGAATTTACAAAGTCTTTCAATATGTATCTCTGCAATTATTTCAATTATTCAGCAAATAACCTCAGGAAAGGAAAGGAGGTAGACCAAGAAGCTGAGTTTTGCAGGGGCCAGTATAGCATACATTATCTTCACGTCTGGAGCCAGAATCTTGTTCCTAGTCTACCCTCAGGGTCTAAAACCCTGGTTGCTTAGCTCATTAATGTTTACAAAAGAAAAAGATAAAAAAAATCCATGATAATTCTAGGGATTATGCTAGCCTTGGTTATTTTTTGTTGCTAACTTAAAGATTCCAGGTATACAGTCCAGCTCATGTTTATCTTTTAATTATTTTCTGAATGAATGAATAAATTAATGAATGATTCAATCAATGAATCATACAGACCTAGATCTCGATAGGCAATGCCAATACAAATGTAGTGGTTCAGGAGTCTAGTCCAGACATGTCAGGTACAAACCGGTGGAAAAATGATTGATGTTCAAACTGACTGACATGTGGGGGGGTTAGAATGGACGTCTTCGAAGAGAAGGAACCAAAGAACACAGTTCCATGGGAAATGAGTGGGAAGTTGTTTAAAGCCACACACACACAAAAAATAGGAGCAATGAGGATGAAAAAATGAAGGAAATAGTCAAATATATAATTGCAACTTAGTGAATGATAGAAAGACATAGAAAATATGTCTTTTTGACTGGTACCAATGAACTTTTTCTTTTAATGTATAAAGCATGGAGTTTCAGCAGCTTGCAGGACAGTTCAAGGGATCCTCTTTTATATGAAATGTTTCCTTTAGCCTGTGATTAGTGGTTTCTGCAGAAATTTCTTTTAATGGTTTCTATTTCAGTCATACTTATGACTTTGAGGTGACTTAGGCTTTTTAGTGAAACATGGCACATAGGAATATAGATTCTTCAGTTCCTCTTCTCAACCAAAACCCTGGGGGTGCCTGGGTGGCTCAGTCAGTTAAGTGTCTGCTTTCAGATCAGGTCATGATCTCAGGGTTCTGGGATGGATTCCGGCGTCGCATCAGGCTCTCTGCTCAGGGGGATGTGTGCTTCTCCCTCTCACTCTCCCTCTGTTCTTTCTCTCTCTGGTTCTCTCAAATAAATAAATAAATCTTAAAAAAACAAAACATGCTTGCATGAAGAATTCTCTTGGTTTCTTACTCTGAAACCCATTTTTTGTTTTCAGAGACATGATGGAGGTGGGTAGGTGGTAGTGGACACCAACAGTTGACTAAGCATATATAATTCCCTAAGTCCTGCAGCTATGATTGAGAAGAGGCTGTGAATCTGACAGGTCAGGGACTGGAAGGAAAGGCAGAGAAGTCAGGCAGGGAATTCAAATAGCAGGAATTGAACACTATGCTTCGTAGAGTTAAGTCAACAAAGGTAGAAAACATAGAGCAAGTTGAAGTTTCAAGATTTACCCGAGGACAGAAACAGGTAATTGCATTTGGAGGGGTGAGTTCCTCCTTCCTTCACAGTACCTGATAGTGGACATGGGCCTGAAGATGCACTCTAACAGCCAAACCACACGATATGCTTCAGTGTGGTAAAATTGCTCCTGATTTGATAAGAGACAGACATCTAATCTCTCTGGAGAGTCTAACAGACACCTTACAAATTATAGGTAACAGGGTGGAGACTACAAAATGTCAAGAAGACCAATTATCACCAGAAATGACTGTCTTTACATGTGAGCACCTGTTCTCTATGGCATTCCAGTATAACTATTATTTTTCCTCTGGCCAATAATCCCACAATAATCTTTCTCTTTTTTTCCACACTGAGTATGCATATCCTAGTTATATCCCTACATTCTCAATCTGTAGTGTTTCCTTTTCAATTTAAACAAACAAACAAAAATCATGTATCCTTTCATAGTATCTATCTGGAATCAAAGTAAAAAGCCAAATGAAGACTATGCTACAGATGAAAAATTACCAGGAAATTTCAATAGAGAGACTCTGTTATAGAAAGAAAATGCCAACAGAGAAAACCATTCATACATAGAGTGACTCAGAATGATTGATGGGTCAGCTTCCAAGATATTTGGGACTCTGCAAACTGTTCAGAAAATAAATTGAAAATGAGTACAATTTTATGGATTTGCATCTCACAAAGTAAGCTTTGATTTTGACTGTTCGTTAGTGCCAAGGAATAAAATTTTAAATTGTAAACAATTCATACTACCAAAGGATTTTCCTCCAATTAAACTCATAGTAATCCATTTTGCTCTACCAGATAGATACATCCCTCGTAAGTTGTTCTGTGACATTTGACTTAAGGCGAGTGATGCAAGGTAATCGTGGGCAGAAAGGCTGCCAAAGGGAGAAGCGATGTGATCAATAGGCTCCTTTTGTTGTTGGCAAACACTGTCAGGGGATGATCAGCATCAGAGCTTGGAGCCAGAGAAAGCTAATAAGATGAGTGGCATGTTTCCCACAATATGCTCTAAGTATTTATGTGCTGTTCAAAGCGAGATCTGTAAACACGATGAGGACAAAGAGAATACAACATTATTGATGATATCCTCCTGATTTATGTTTACAGCATCTGTGGATAATAACTCCATTTGTCAGAGAGACCCTCATGCATACTAATTTGGGGTGACAATCCAACCATGACCAGAGTAGCTTTGGGTGATGCTCTTCCACTCTGATGTGTTTTGCTATAGAGCTATAGTACTTCAAGTGTTTTGTTTTTTTTTTTTAAGATTTTATTTTTATTTATTTGTCAGAGAGAGAAAAAGGGAGAGAGAGCAAGCACAGGCAGACAGAATGGCAGGCAGAGGCAGAGGCAGAAGCAGGCTCCCTGATGAGCAAGGAGCCCGATGTGGGACTCGATCCCAGGACGCCGGGATCATGACCTGAGCCGAAGGCAGCTGCTCAACCAACTGAGCCACCCAGGCGTCCCACTTCAAGTGTTTTTAATCTCTGAAGAAGCACACTGGATTGGGGGGATTTTAGGTATAGTAATTTTGCAGAAGTTTACAGATGTTTACAAGGTCACATTTAATAGAATTAGAGGCAGTATGGTATCTTTGAAATAGAGTCTGTGTTTTCTGAAAGTGATTCCAAATTTAATCTTAAATGTCTTTAAATCTTAAAAAAAAAAATACCTAATGCCAACTTTTGTTTTGGAGGAAAGATGACAACAGAACAATGTCCTTACACTTATTTTCTTTAAGTAAGTGATTTTTTTCTCCTAATATTTACTATAGTACCACTTGTTAAACTGTTAGAGATAATGTCTTGGATCTCAGAAAGGTGTGTACTGCAGAGATGGAGTTTGGACTTAGTGGGGTCATTGGAAGGTGTGAAATGAACCATTTTCCACACAGTTAATCCTCCAGGATATCTCCATTCTTTTTGAGAATCTTATCCAAACTTCAAGCAACTTAATGTGCTCTTTGTGATTCTGAAAATTCCCCTATGTTTTATGATTTTTCAATCCATATAGGAAGAAATAGCTCTACAAGGTACACATATTTGTCATTTAAACCTTAGCATTCCTTTGTCCAGGCGCAAATGTATGACCTCTTGCCTATCCTACCTTCCAGAGGTGGGACTTTCTACATTTGCCCTGGCCCTATTCCTTGGTACATGGTTACGTAAGTAAAGCATGCTGAGATGGGAGAAATGAGAAATGATGTTGGAAATGGGACAAAGGAAAAATAAGTAGCAATGTAGACCATGAGGAGACTATCATAGAGCTATCAGCCAAAGAGGAAGTCAACATTCTAGATAGACTAGCTTACTGGGCCCTAAAATGGGGTTCTGTTCACTAAAGAAATGGGTTGACTTTGTTTCTCCCTAAGCACACCCAAAAGAGTCATTTTTACTAATCATTCGGGGATGTTGATAAACACATATTATTCATGCCTTTGACACCAGTTGATTTTTCTCAGGTGGGGTCTCCACTAGTGGTCTTCAGACAAACACTATAAAACATTTATAAGTCTTCACACCTTTATTCAATTTATTAATATCATACCTATTGTTCTACTGCATCTCCTTCTCTGGCTTCCTTGATCGCTTTCTGGGAGCACCTAAAACTCCTTTAAATATTCTGTACCCTTATATCGTTCTATGGAGAATTTTGCTGATAAAGGCAGAACATGGGGGTCAATATCTGTTGGGCCTTCTAGTCTCTGGACTCAAGTGTCATATCCCAAACCATGTGAACTTAAATTCATCATTATGATAGATATAGAAATCCAGACCCATGTGAGATTATTTTTATGTCAAATCACATTGGAGAACACTGGTGACACCCACCCCAGAGCACATCTTATCCAGGCCTGAGTTTGGGCTGAGCTTGTTTTGAAAGCTGCTCTTTTTTGTGCCTCCCTAGGAAATAATTATGCTCAGAAAACATAAGGAATTGTCTATAATACAGGGTTGAGTGATCTTGAGTCAAATTGTGAAATATGTCATTTCTCATTTCTTAAAGAAATGGACTTGGATAATAATGGATATGATGTCTCAAGTACCTTGGCTGGAAAAGGAGAACAAATTAATATGTTTCCTGAAAAACATATCTTTTTGGCTCAATCTTATTGGCTCAATTATGTGAAGGCCTACTCATTTTTTAATAACTTCCCTACCATATCTCTCCTTCCTCCGTCTAGTACACCTTAAGAACATCTGCTGTGCCCACAGCTGTTAAGCACTTTCTTTATTATGCCAGCCTCTGTCCCTGATTCATCCGGTTGGATGTTTAACAGCTGTGATTTGCCCACAGCTGCCACCACTGTTGCTCCCACAACAGAGCAAGTTCAACCACAAGTGAAGTCATTGAGGAAGAGATGTTAAAGCGAAAATGGCCTAACTGTCCACAATTGCTAATATCTCAGGAAACAACTCAATTCCAATTTCAGAACCAACAACAGTCTTATTCTGCTGACCCCAAATTACATTGTAATTGAGTCAAAATCCCAGAGACTTTGGTAGTGCATTGAGAAGAGAAAAGTAAGGGTCACAGTCACTTTTGGTTGAACTTTATAGACTTTATCTGACCCTCACTGAGAAAAAAGATGATATATTATTGTCTTCCTGGGGCTTGTGTTAAGTCAGGTGTGGAAATAGCCGTGGAAACAGGATCTGTCTTGCCTTCAACAATTTCTGAGCTAGGAATGGGCCCCTGGAACCTAACTCTATATTCATCACCTCAACCTTCTCTTTAAAAACATGTATTACACAGGGAGAGTTGAGTGGTCCACAGGTTACTCATAACTTCCAATTTTAGAGATTGAAAGGACCTTAGGGGTCTGGTCTAACCTCCCACCAAGGATAAGAATCCCTTTTATAGCATTTGTAATAGAAAATGTTCAAGGCTCTGAGAACTTCCAGTGACAGAGCCAATTTCCTTAGAAATCAGCCCTACTCTAAGGAGATTTCAGAACATTGCTTTCTTTCTAATATCAGTCTTAAGGCACTGCAATGATGAATGGAGTCTTGGTTTGTAAAGGGGTGAAACGTTCAGTATGTAGGGATTGGATGGGATCATCCTAACTGGGTAGACACTTGAAAAAGATCTGGAGATTTTCCTGGCATACTGAATTTTTGGAGCTTGGAGGAGGAAATTCCGGGATACACAAAAGAGGGACACAAAGTGTGGTTTGAGGAGCCAAGAGAAAGCAAAGGAAAAATGTTATATCCTCAAAATGTACCCTGAAAAAAGATGTGCCTCACACTTTCCAGCTCTTCAGCGTGATTAATGGCAGAAAGGTAAGAGGTCTTTGAGGATTTTACTGGCATAGCTATTATGCCTCTGCAGGTTGTTGGTAATGCTGAAGTGCTTTCCCATGGCATCAGTGAATCCACACAAGGACTAGATCCATGGGATCAGAGGGAAGTATTGCTCTGCATTAACAAGACTCAGATTCATTAAACTCAGGGCAGGGGTCTATGGATGGCCTCCACCTGGGAGCCAAAAATTAGTTTTAAACTTTCCAATTTCTCTTTTGGGTTGATCATTATACAATTCTCTTTATTCTTCAATTTCCTGTAGGAATGAATCATTCGAAGGCATGAACTGCATAGGCTGTAATGATTTCACTTTGGATCAGGTCCACTAGAGCATTAATCATGCCTGAGGGCTGAGTTAGGTATCTGAAGATAGAAATGGCTTTTTTTTTTTTTTTGAAAGTCCATTTCATAAAGTTCTATTTCTCTGAATTAAAGCAGAATCTTATAATAGCATGGTGAGGACATGAACCGATGTGGTCAAATGCTGTTCACCAAGGCCTTCTTTATTCTGTGTTTTGCATCATTCTTCTCTATCTCACTTGCTCTTTTACCTCGGATCTTAAAACACAAATGCGCGCGCGCGTGCACACACACACACACACTCATTCCAAGAATCTCTCACTTAATACTGCATTGTCTTCTGGGTCTCTCTCTCTCCGTTTCTCTTCTACTTTATAAGGTCTTAGTACTTGGAGGCAAAAAAATTCTACACATTGATTTTTTTTTTTTTTTTTTTTTTTTTTTGTATCTCTTAGCTCACTCTTTCTGCTTCAGTGATAATAGGTGGTGTGCATGTGGAGAGTTGGGCAGTGACACTAAAATTGGAGTAATAGCTAAAAATGGAAGAGTTATGCAAATGAGTGGCCAGACTGAGACTGCAAATGGTTATAGAAGCATCTCTTCTGTTGGCACAGTAGTTATTAGTATGATCACCACTGATTTAGAAAACTAAAAATTTGCATACCGGTAAGGGATAGAAAATTCAAAGGCATCTGCTAAAGTTAATTATCTGGGAAAATTAAGCCAGAAAATCTTTAATTGTTTTTTTAGAACTCTGTGGCATGCTCTGGTGCTTTCTCTGACCTCCAGCTCTTGGGGTCCCAAGGCAGTTGTGCCTTCTGTGGACTTTGGCTAGTGGGGAGATCAGGGTCATCTCAGTCCTCAGTGCATTTGGCCTTTTTTCCACCTTACAGATGCTTGATCATGGCCAAACTTAGCTTTCTCTGACCGTGATGTGAACTTTTTGGAGCATTCACAGATGATTTCTTGATTTTCTTGGGAAAATGCCAAGCCATGAACTTAATGGTAAACCAAGGTCCCAAGCCCTTAGGTGGACAAATCAGGGGCATGTCCTTATCTGCTGCAATTTCTAAAAGGTTTGAATTAGTTCTGTCATATCAAAAGCAATGTGTATAGTCCTTAGGATAGAAACAGAAAAAAAGACACATTTCTGATATAAGGAATAGCACTAAAAGCCCAGCTGATGACCCACTTACAAAGAAAAAAAAAATCTTGGCATACACAGCATAGAAAATAGTGTGATTTTTACAATTCTTGGGGCTTACTATAACATTAAACATTAGATGATAAAGATAATATTAAAATTTATAATATATAACTTATAGTCATTTGTTACATTATATTTCTTTATTTTATAATGCATTCAACAGCTAAATGCTCTCCTACTATACATCTGTACCTATAGGAGATAACAGAGAAATTGTTATTAACAAGCGCCTTGTACGTATGTACGCTTTAACTTACGCTAAATCGGTTAACACCTATTCCACCAACCCTGAACTGAGAAGTGTTCAAATGCAGACACGGGAATCAACTTTAGCTCATTTAAGAAGGAATAGAATTAATATAGATTCTTAAGTAGCTTGTATAATCGTTGACAAAGCCAGAAAGGGCATTCTAGGATTGACTTCTGAAGTTATGCAGTACCAAGGAACCATCAAGGGGGGTTGATTATTCTGCCACAATCAGGAAATTTTCCCCGTTGAACTGGAAATCCACAGATGCAGCTCTTCTTCAGAGCCACTGCTCTCAGGGTCTGAACCAGCAAAATGACCTGTATCTCTCCTTCTTAGCCCCTAGGTCAAGTCTAATGCACATGCTCATAATTAATGGGAGTAAACTGTCTCTAAATCCATAGCTGCAAAGGATTTGGGGGGAAATGATTGTTAGTTGTAGCCCTTGCAGTATGAGAAAGTGGTAAGAATACATAGGTGCCTGTGTTCCAGCCTGTCCTGTGCCTGCACGCGGATCATCTCCACCACCAGCGGCCAATAAAAGTGTAAAAAGAAGATGTGTGTGTAATTTTAAGTTTCTGGATAGCCACACACATGAAAAAAGTAAAGAGAAGTAGATGAAATTAATTTTAGCAATTTGTTATTTAATCCAATGTATACTAAATCTTATAGTTTTCACAAGTAATCAAGGTAAATTTATTTACTTATTTAAATTTATTTATTTTTTTACTCATTTATTTCTTTGACAGAGAGTGCAAAAAAGTGTAGGGAGGCAGAGCAGTAGCAGAAGCAGCCTCCCCTCTGAGCAGAGAGCCCGATGTGGAGCTTGATCCCAGGACCCTGGGATCATGACCTGAGCCGAAGGCAGAGGCTTTAACCCTCTGAGCCACCCAGGTGATACAATCAAGGTAAATTTATAAACGCTATTTTACATTATTTTTCATTTGAAATCTTCATATTTTGGTGAGTATTATATGTAGGCAACATATTGCCATGAGGAGTTATCACATTTCATGTGCTTAATAGCCACCTATGGCTAGAAGCTACCATATTGGACAGAAAAGATATACAATTACCCAGTGTTTGCATTTATATGTGTACTCGGTGGAGCAATTCCACTATGTTCCTCTAAGCTTAATGTTTTTTCTGTCTTTGAAAATGTCTGTAAGTCATTTTCTTTCTCATGTGTGCACTTGACCTGTGCAGAACCTCCAGTTCCTGAAAGTTTAAGGACTATGTTGATAAGCTCCATGTGCCTTATACACCATCATGTCCATAACAGTATTCAGCACCTATTTTTATGGTGTAATTGGTTGAATGAAGTACTAGATAAATAAATGAATAGATATAAATCAACAGTGGGGATTGGTTCTCAGAATTGTTCTAAATGAAACAATTACATTGAAATTATATAACTTGTACGATGCCCAGTAACTTTACAGAGCGAGTGTTACTGGCTCTAACTTCCTTGAAATTCTTTTTGCTGATTCCAGCCAGACCTAATGCGAATGATTCACACAAGAGATGACATAAAAGCATTAAAAATGACATTTTCTGGGTGGGATTCAGGTTTCTGAATATCTGAATTGATAATGATAGTTAAGGAGTACATTTTTCAAATGGTTTACCGAAGACTTCTGATTTCCTTGGGACTTGTCAGATATACTAGCCCTTAATAACGAGGTGACGAAAAGACAGCACATTGAATAATTTCCTTCATTATTCATGGGAATGCAGTATCCATTTGTGTCTTCTATGTGTCATTATGAAGCAAGGTGAATGATACTCCCGAAATCTTTAAGAAGCAATTTAGGAAGGACAGAAGAAGTATAGAGGTGGCTATACTTCTGTAGCTCTATGGTTATGCTACCATATAGAGCACCTGGGGGCTCAGTCAGTTAAGTGTCTGTCTTGGGCTCAGGTCAGGGTACTAGACTTGAGCTCCCGAGTCAGGGTCTCTGCTCGGCGTGGAGTTGGCTTCTCCCTCTCCCTCTGTGCTCGTGCTCTCTCTCTCTCTCTCTCTCTTTTTCTCTCACTATCACTCTCTCTCAAATAAATAAATAAATAAATAATAAATAAATAAATAAATTCTTCTTAAAAAAAAAAAAGGACAGGCAGAGTATAAACTAGTTTAGATGCTGGGGCCACATCTTATAGTATCCCCTACACAAACTTGTCCTTCTGCCCATGAGGGAGCTCACCTCTCTTCTCCATGAGGAGGGAGAACAATTTCTGGAGAGGATGAATGATCCTTAAGAGACTTTGAGGCTCATGAATTTATGACTGATGGATAGTTAGTCTTTATAGATCCTTTTATGTACATCAATGAATGTGAAAAATGCACAATAAAACTTCCATTTTAAAATATTTTCTTTGAAAGGTAGAAAACTCCAGACAAGCTCCATAGTAAATAAAGAGACAAGGGTGGCAGAACTAGATAGATGATTTGAATGGCTCTTCTAAATCTAAGAGTTCATGGTAGCGTGGCTCCATCACAGCCAAATTAACAGAATGATCCAGACATTTGGGCAAACAAAATGACCTGCCATCATTTTGATAGGGAGCAATCAAGCCGTTCTTGTTTGTTTTCTGTTAGGACAGCACATTGCAGTCTTAAAATATTGCAGGGAGATACACAGTCAGGACAGGATACATGATATTTATGCTACTTAGAACTCAATGAAAAGAACTTTGTTGGATAAGCAAATTAATTAACTTCCAAAATAGACATGGAATACCTTTTATGTGCTAGGCACTGTGTTAATCAGTAAATATAAAATAATGAATAAGATATGATACCTGACCTATAGGGGAAAATGGCCTAAAGAGGGAAACAGACAGATATATAGGTAATATAGTATGGATGGAATATTATAAAGGGAAAATAAAGTTCTGAAGGAGCCAAGGAGATAAAGCTTGGAGTATAAAACTTGGAATCTCGACTCATCTTGCTGAATAGCTATCATATAAACTGAGTGTTAAGAAATATGTGGGAATTTGCAGGTGAATTTGCAGAAGAATGTTTTTGAGATAGCGAACAACAGCATGTAAAACGGCTTGTGAATATTCTAAAGCACTTTGTGTTCAAGGAAGCATGGGACTTTTGATTTTAATGGAACTAGTACATCTGCACTGAAAGTGGAGAGACTGGGAGAGAGCAACAGGGACCAAAGAAGTTCTGCAGAAAGAGGACCAAAAAGTTATGCAGAATCTAGCATTCTCTGATAGGCAATTCCAGATGATTTCACCTGTGTGTCATCACCTGTGTTTTGTGTGTGTGTCCCAAAAATTCTGCAAAAAATATTAATGGATGCCTCATTAAACAAACAAACAAACAGAAAACCCTGATTCTGTGGTCAAATACATTTTGATTAAAAGAGATAAGTAAGGTTTCCTCAATGAAAAATTCCTCAGAGGGTTTAATATGCTAATATTCACATGTATTATGAATCTTAGAGATATGCAAAATACATTTCTAAAATGTATTTGCAAAAAAAATTCTGAGCATGGTAACAATTTAAGAGTGGTTTAGTGGGACATTATTTGGGAAATGGTGTTCTACAGGCCATGGAGAATGATTATCTATCTATTTATCATTTATCCATCATCTATCTAAATTTTGTTACCAGTATACAATATGAATTTGTAAAGACATTAATTTCCAGCTGATTTCCAAATTTACATTTTCTGAAGAGAACTACTCCTATGCGTAAGTTAAGCACTGTAAGAACCAAAAACAATTTCATATTTAAGTCTGTTGTGAAAAGATGGGATAAAAGGCTTTGTTAAAGTTCTTAGAGTAGGGTTGATGACTTAAGAGAGAGGAGAAGATCAGTGGGAGAAGGGCGTGATGAGGAGAAAAGAATTGAATAAAAATGCAGGGCACGTAGTTAGGTTATTCTCAGAAAGGAGGGGTCCTCTTCTTGACACTATGGTGAAGAAAGCAAACTCACGATCAATAATTCTGTGATCTTTGATCCATTGGTTTTTAGACCAGTGGGATCTTGACTGGCCTCATTTAAAGGGTATATAGAGATAAAACCCTGGCTATTTAAGTTACTTTGAAGAATTCTGAGAAAGAAGTTAGACATAAAAGCCTGCTTTAAAATAGATGTCTACTAGACTGGATAGTTCCTGCAATAAAAGTTGACAAGAAAATGAAATATGGACTAAAAGACAGTGCAATTTGGTTGATTTGTAACTAGTTGAATGATTATACCCAAAATGTGATCATTCATTCTTTCATTTGTTCATCACTCATTGATTGGCAGGGAAAATGAATACAGGATTCACAAAAGACATACTCTAATGACCGAAAGTGTTAGAGGAAAAAAATTAACTCTACTTTGGCTGTACATCCCCTATTCTAAGGGGAGCTGGTTCATTGCTACTCCATGTGTAACACTCTCCTTTACCCCGTACTCCCAGGAATTCTACCCTGGGAAGGAGGCACATTGATGCTGGACAGTAAAATGCCAAGGCTACAGCTTGGCCGTAGTATAAGGAGTTATTATATGCATGTGTGATTAAAAGGCTTAAGGAACTTTAGGGACCATGCACTTTTGGAACTGTGTGCCTGAGACAATACAGTGGGTCTGGAGCTGCATCCCATTTGGGAAGTATCATCGTCCTGATGAAAGCACATAAGGGAAATACTACATTTTTTAAGGCACTTAAACTTACCTGAAGACTAAGGAAAAAAAAAATCTTGCCATTTATACTCACCAGGGCCAGAATTTCTGCTTAAATCTAGTAATAAAAATCTGCATTTCTTGGCTTTGTCCCTTAAATATGTGTATCTCATTCGTAGACTTACCAGAAAGGGATTTTGTGATCATAGTAAGCATTCAATAAGGATTCAAGGATTCAGGGCACTTCTTCTTACTATTAACTCAAAAAAATACAAATTGAAACAGCAAGATCTTTCTGGTCTATCAAATTGGCAAATATTTTAAATTAAGATATTATGCAGTGTTGATGAGGGTGTAGGGGTACAGATATGCTCATACTGCTGGTAGGAGTGTAAATTAGCTCAATCATTTTGAAGAGTAATTTGACAAGCTGTATCAAAATCTTAAAAAAAAGAAAAAAACAAAAAAACAAAACCCATGAGGCATTCCACTTCTAAGAATTAATCCTAATAGGATAATTCTAGGTGTGCTCGAAGATTTATCTACATGCATATTCATTAGAACATTGTTTAATAGGAGAAAAAAATTAGAAATAAGCTAAATGCTCAATGATAGAAGCCTTTTGAATTAATTGTCTTATAGCCATAGTATGGAATAGGATGAAGGCTTTGAAATGTTTCTATGAAATAATGACAGGGAGAAAATAAAATGAGATAGCATGATTATAAAAGACTTAAGAAACACATCAGCCAATTTCAACATGAAGACTTTGGACACTGATTTAATAATTTAATAAATAAACCATGAAACAACTCCTTATGAGAAAATCAGGAAAACTTATATACTGACTGGATACTTGATTATATTAAGAATTATTTAAAATAACTTGGGGTGGGAGTTCCTGGGTGGCACAATTGGTTGAGCATCTGACTCTCGATTTTGGCTCAGGTCATGATCCTAAGGTCATGGGATTAAATCCCATTTTGGGTTCTAAGGGGCTCTGATGGGCTCTGTGCTCAACATGGAATCAGCTTGAAATTCTCTTTCCCTCTCCCTCTGTCCCTCCCGCTCATGCACTCTCTCTCCCTCTCCAAAGTTAATAAATAAAACTTTAAAATAACTTGGGGTGATAATAGCATTATGCTTTTTGTTTAATGTTCATCTTTTAGACGAACATATTGAAGTGCTTACTAATGAAACAATATGATAGCTGGACTTTGCTTTAAAATAACTCAGAGTGAGGAGTGGGAAAGTAGGTGGAGATACATATTTTTAAAAATTGCCAGATATTAATAATTATTGAGTTGGGTGGTAGTTACAGAGAGATTGATTATGCTTTTGTTTTACTTTGAAATATCCATATTTATTTTTGAAATATCCATAGTGACAAGTAAAAGTAATTGTGTTGTTGAATAACTATCCATGTGAAATATTTTCACAGTATACTGTTATTTAAAAAAAAATTAGACTACATATTATAAAATAATGTTTTGATATTTTATACATATATGTATGTATATATGCAGACACACTGAATATACAGGAAAGACTAAAGCGTGTTAAAATGTTAGTAATAGTTTTATGTTTAGTTTTATTATTTAAAAAAAATTCTTCTTATCATTATCTTATACTAGATGGGACACTGTGCTTTTAGACTGATAGGTGTAGAGGTATTAGCCATAGCCACTGGCTCAAGATTCCCACAGTCTAATGGTGAAAGCCCAGGTGGTACTACATAGTCACTCTTCACTGTACTAAGTGTGGTAATAATGGAATGAACAAAGTGCTGAGAGAGCACAGGGACTGCCGCACTCAGCTGGACAGATCTGGGAAACACTTCACCAGAGGACTATTTGAATCGATCTTCAAGGAAAGTAGCAGATGAGGAGAGATTATGGTTGACATTAAATGAGGAGCCATTGGAGAAATACGGAAAGTTCAATTCGAAAAGGTTTTTCAACAATAACTGTTTTATTTAAAATAAAATCATACCATTTCTAAAATATCACTTTGATTAGCTTTAAATATATGCCATCAACATGACTACATTAATTTGAAAGATTGGGGTATTATAGCATCAAAAAAATGATAATTCTTCAGTGCAATCCCCAGAATGTTACCCATCTGCAGTACAAGAAGTGAAGTTGCAATGGTTATGTGTAGACCTGCGGTATTTTTAAGAGATACAACTGATAAAACACTGGTTGGTGGTAACAAGGGCCAGGTTGAGTAATGGCTAAGTTGGAATAATTTCATATGATGTTAACAGTGGACTTGCCACTATGTTACATACTTGAGTTAATAAAAACTCACATTTAATCTTCATTCCTATAAAATTTAAAACTCTGGAAATACATATGCATATAGATTAGATTATAACCAATTTCCCATTACTTGGTTTAGTTCTCCATAATCAATTATTCAGCCAGTCTCTCCACATATCTCTGCCAAAAACATTGGCTACTAACTTTTCTGAACTTTATTTTTCTAATTTGTAAAACATGTTCATTAAAGTTTGTATGGTGTTAGTTTAAGAATAAACCAGAAAAAAGAATAACTCATATATAGTTTATGTGAAATTACTTAATGTAGTGCCCAAAGTTTATCTTTGTCCTTATCTCTTCTCTCCTTTCATCCTTTTTTCTTTCCTCCTGTTCTTTAGTATAAAAAATATTTAATAGACATGTCTTACCATGTGATAACTTGGCCTGTGATATTTAATTGAAGCATCTGAAAACAAAGAGTGTTCGAGAAATGAGAACTCTGTGGAAGTTCTCTGTGGAAGAAAATTAGATGTTCTCTTCATGTAATGGAACAAAATAACTTCTAAAAGTCGTAAAGAGATAATGCAAAAGAGTTAAATATTTTGAAAATATTATTAGTGCAAAGTCTTGCCATACCTGATAATAAGAGAGGGAAGTAAAGCTTTCTGAGCAGCACTGACATTAAAAACTATAAAATGTTTATACAGATTTTGACTGCAGAAAAGTTGGCATCCTCAGTTCCTTGAGACTCCAGTCTTCTGAAGTTCTTCCTCCAATATTTGAAAGTTTGCAAAGTTGTTTGCATCCAAACTCCTCTTCTAAAATGGCAGTTTATCCAAAATTGCTCACAGAGTTTTAGTGCTGTTTTAAATAGTTAATCCAAGGCCTTGATTCAGAAGATTTGCTTCATTCATACAGCCAAAAATATCTTTCAAGGATCCTATGAATAAATCTTTCTCTGATAAATGTTCTGAGAATGGGCTTTTACTTTACTTGCAAAAAAAAAGTGAAAAAAATTTCCTAAAATTCCGTGAGGTACTCTAAATATCTTTTCTAAAAAAATAATAATAATAATAATAATAATAAATACAATTCTTTGTTAAAAAAAAAGAATAACAATATTAGATTTTGACTTTTTTTTTTTTTTCTTTTTTTGCCAAAAGCCTTCAGGCAGTAATTTAAGGCCCTGGCTCTGAGAAGTTATCAACCTTCATGGCTTTAGGTGCTAATTCTTCCAGCATATGGCAGAGATTTTTCAGACCCTGATTACGAATCTAGAAGCAATGCACCAAGGTGATTTATGTGGCTCCTTACTTCATCAGTGCCATAGCCCTGAACTTCTGTGAAAAATTAAAGTTGTTCCATATGTGGCCAAAGCAGTGTAGTTTTTCTGCCAATAGAACTTTGGTTGTCAGGTTGCATTTCCCATACCTCAAAGGTCTCAACAAACTATGCTGTTTTCTAGAAATCCTCATTTCATTTTTTACATTTTTTTGACCAGATGGTATTCATCATGACAAGTGCTCTCCTCAATCCCTATCACCCTTCTCATACTCCCAATGACCCCCCACACCCACACCCATCAGTTTTTTCTTTAGAGTCAAGAATCTGTTTCTTGGTATCTCTCTCTCTCTCTCTGCCCCACCCTCGTCACTTGTTTTGTTTCTTAAATTACACATATGAAAGAAATCATCCAGTATTTTTCCTTCCTGTACTGACTTACTTTACTTAGTTTTATATTTTCTAGCTCCATCCATGTCCTTGCAAATGGGAAGATTTCATTCTTTTTTAATAGCTAATTAATAGTCCATTATAATTACACACACACACACACACACACACACACACAGCCCTTCCTTACCTGTATATCAGTTGTTGATGAATTCTTGGGCTGCTTCCATAGTTTGGCTGTTGTGAGTAATGCTGCAATAAACATAGTGGTGCATGTACCCCTCTGAGTTAGTGTTTTTGTATTCTGTGGGTAAATACCCTGTACTGCGCTTGCTGAATCTTAGGGTAGTTCTAGTTTTAACATTTTGAGGAACCTCCATACTGTTTTCCAGAGTGGCTACACCAGTTTGCATTCCTACCAACAGTGCATGAGAGTTCCTCTTTCCCAACATTTTCACCAAAATTTGTTGTTTCTGGTGTTTTTGATTTTAGTCATTCTGATAGGTGTGAGGTGATACCTCATTATAGCATTAATTTGCATTTCCCTGATGGTAAGTGATGATGAGCATCATTTCATGTCTGTTTTCATGTCTGTTGGCCATCTGTATGTCTTCTTGGGAGAAATGTCTGTTTGTGGCTTCTGCCCAGTTTTAGTTGGGTTATTTATTTATTTTTACCCAAACAAGAACTTTATATACTTTGGGTACTAACCCTTTATCAGATATGTCATTTACAAATATCTTCTTCCATTCTGTAGTTTGCCTTTCAGTTTTGTAGGTAGTTTCCTTTGCTGTGCAGAAGTCTTTCATTTTGTTGAATTCGCAGTAATTTATTTTTGCTTTTGTTTCCCTTTCCTCAGGGAACCTAATCTAGAGAAGAGTTGCTGATGTCTGAGAAATTACTGCTTGTTCTCTCTTCTAGGATGTTTATGGTTTCACGTCCCACATTTAGGTCTTTCATCCATTTTGAATTTATTTTTGTATATGGTGTAAGAAAGTGGTCCAGTTTCATTCTCCATGTTGCTATCCAGTTTTCCCAATGTCATTTGTTAAAGAGACTGTCTTTTTTCCACTGGATATTTTTTCCTGCTCTGCCAAAGATTAATTGACCATATAATTACGGTTTCATTTCTGGGTTTTCTATTCTGTTCCGTTGATCTATGTGTTTGTTTTTGTGCCAGTACCGTACTGTTTTGATCGCTACAGCTTTGTGATATAATTTGAAGCCCAGAATTGTGATGCCTCCAGCTTTGCGTTTCTTTTTCAAGGTGCTTTCAGCTCTTCAGGGTTGTTGGTAGTTCTGTACAAATATTAGGATTGCTTGTTCTAGGCCTGTGAGAAATACTATTGGTGTTTTGATAGGGAGTGCATTAAATGTGTCAACTGCTTTAAGTAATATAGACATCTTAGCACTATTTGTTCTTCTAATCTATAACCACAGAACGTCTTTCTATTTCTTTGTATTGTCTTCAGTTTTTTTCAATCCGTGTTTTTAGTTTTCAGAGTACAAATTTTTTACCTCTTTGGTTAGGTTTATTTTTAGGTATCTTATTTTTGGTACAAATTGTAAATGGGATTGTTTTCTTAATTTCTCTTTCAGCCACTTCACTATTGGTGTATAGAAATGCAACAGATTTCTATTGATTGATTTTGTGTCCTGTGGCCTTGCTGAATGTGTTTTATTGTTTTGTTTTGCTTTGCTTTGTTTTTGGTAGAATCCTTCAGTTTTTCTTTATATATCATGTCATCTGCAGGTAATGAAGGTTTATTTCTTCCTTATGGAATTGAATTCCTTTTCTTTTTGTTGTCTGATTTCTATGGCTAGACCTTCCACTACTATGCTGAATAAAAGTGGAGTGTGGATATCTTTGTCTTGTCTCTGACATAGAGGAAAGTCTCTTGGTTTTTCCCAATTGAGTGTCATGTTCACTATGGGTTTTTCATGTAAGGCCTTTATTATGTTGAGGTGTGTTCCCTCTAAGCCTACTTGATTGAGGGTTTTTATCATGAGTGGATATTATAATTTGTCAAATGCTTTTTCCATGTCTATTGAGATGATCACATGGTTAATATCCTTTCTGTTATTGGTGTGATATATTTGTGAATATTGAACCACCTTTGCAACCCAGGAATAAATCCTGCTTGATTGTGGTGAATGATTTTTAAAATATTGTTGGATTTGGTTTGCTAGCATTTTGTTGAGGATTTTTGCATCTGTGTTCATCGGGGGTATTGGCCTCCAGTTCTGTGTGTGTGTGTGTGTGTGTGTGTGTGTGTGTGTTTGGTTTTGGTATCAGATGAATAATGCTAGCCTCAGAGAATGAATTTGGAAGTTTTTGTACCTTTTTTATTTTTTGTAGTAGTTTGAGAAGAACAAGTATTAACTCTTTTTTAAACATTTGCTAAAATTCACCTATAAAGTCATCAGAACTTGGACTTTGGATTGTTGGGAATTTTTGTCTATTTGTTGGTTTTTCATTTTTGTTTTCTCTTTTATTACTGTCAGTTTTTTGTTTGTTTGTTTGTTTTGTGGGTTTTTTTGTGTATTTTTTTTGCTGGTTATTGGTCTGTTCAAATTTTCTTTCTTTCTTTTTTTTTTTTTTAAGATTTTATTTATTTATTTGACAGAGAGAGAGAGAGATCACAAGCAGGCAGAGAGGCAGGCAGAGAGAGAGGGGGAAGCAGGCTCCCTGCTGAGCAGAGAGCCCGATGCGGGCCTCGATCCCAGGACCCTGAGATCATGACCTGAGCTGAAGGCAGAGGCTTTAACCCACTGAGCCACCCAGGCGCCCTGTTCAAATTTTCTATTTCGACCTGTTTCAGTTTTGGTAGCTTATGCGTTTCTAGGAATTTGTCCATCTTCCAGGTTGTACCATTTGTTGGCATGTAGTTTCTCATAATATTCTCATAATTGTATTTCTGTGGTGTTTATTGTTATTTTTCCTCTCTCATTTGTGATTTTATTTATTTGGGTCTTTTCTCTTTTTTTCTTGATAAGTCTGGCTATAAGTTATCAATTTTATTGATTTTTTTCAAAGAACCAGCTCCTGTTCTTATTAATCTGTTCTATTATATTTTCAGTTTCTATATCATTTACTTCTGCTGTGATCTTTATTATATCCTTTCTTCTGCTGGTTTTAGGTTTTGTTTGTTGTTCTTTCTCTAGCTCCTTTAGGTATAAGATTAGGTTGTTTGACATTTTTCTTGCTTCTTGAGGTAGGCCTGTATTGCTATAAACTTCCCTCTTAAAACTTCTTTTGCTGAGTCCAAAAGATTTTCAACCATTATGTTTTCATTTCATTTGTTTCCATGTACTTGTTTATTTCTTCTTTGATTTTCTGGTTGACCCATTCCTTGTTTAGTAGCATGTTATTTAACCTCCATGTAGTTCTGGTGTTTCCAGATTTTTTTCTTGTGGTTGACTTCTAGTTTCATAGTGTTGTGGTCAGAAAAGTCACATGGTATTATTTCAGTCTTTTTAAATTGTTGAGGCTTGTTTTGTGGCCTAATATTGATCTATTTTGGAGACTTTTCCACATCCACCTGAAAAGAATATGTATTCTGCTGTTTTAGGATAGAATGTTCTGAATGTAGCTGTTAAATCCATCTCATCCACTGCCATTCAAAGTGGCTTTCTTGTTAATTTTCTGTTTAGATAATCTGCCCATTTATGTAAGTGGGGTGTTAAAATCTGCTATCATTATTGTTATTATTGATTTGTTCCTTTATATTTGTTGCTAACTGTTGTATGTATTTTGGTGTTCCCATGTTAGGTGTATAAATATTTATGATTGTTATATATTTTTGTTATATTTTCCCCTTTATTATTATATAGTGTCCTTCTTTCTCTCTTGTTACAATATTTGTTTTAAAATCTGTTTTGTCTGATATAACTATTGGTATCCTGGCTTTCTTTTGACATCCATTTGATAATAGATGTTTCTCCATCCCCTCTCTTTCAATTTTCAGGTGCCTTAGGTATAAAATGAGCCTCTTGTAGGCAGCACATTTTTCTTTATCATTATATTTTGCCATTTTCTTTATAATATGTCTTGGTGTAGATCTGCTTTTGTTGATTTTGTTGGGAGTTTTCTGTGCTCAGAAGCTGTAAGGAGAGGGCTTCTAACAAGATCATGATGGCAACTTTGTTCTTCCTTTCTCAATTCTTTTGAAAAGGCTACAACTGCATAGAAAGTGAAAATAAAAACAAAACCCTCATATTGAATGAAATCACAAGTTTTCTGTAAAAATTCTAAACTCCAGGGCACTTAGATGGCTCAAACAGTCAATTCTTGATTTTGGCTCAGGTCATGATCTCAGGGTTCTGGGATCAAGCCCCACATTGGGTTCCATGCTTAACATGGAGTCTGCTTGAGATTCTCTCTCTTGCTCTCCCTTGGCCCCTTCCCCCACTTGTGTACTCTATCTCTTGATCTCTCTCTCGCTCTCTCAAATAAATAAATAAATATTTTTTTAAAAAGTTGTCAACTCCAAGTTATTATTAGTTATTTTTAAATGCATGGGGACCAGCAGAACAAGAGCATGCAAATCTTGAGAAAAAGGGAGATGCTGAAACACTGGAGGAACAGAAAGAATAGCGAAGATATTTTTTAAAAATTTTATTTACTAAAGAAAAAAAAATTTTATTTACTTATTCATGAGAGACAGAGAGAGAGAGGTGGAGAGAGAATCAGGTTCCCTGTGGAGCAGGGAGCCTGATGCAGGACTTGATTTCAGGACCATGGGACCATAAATGAAGCTGAAGGCAGACACTTAACTGATAGAGCCACCCAGTCACCTTAGAGAAGATATTTTGAGGGTAGATTTCAGAAATCTCCAGAACTTACTCACTTCTGGAAAGAGTCCCCACCTTAGGTGGGAACTGCTATGAGAAAGGCTGAGATCAAATTAACTAGGTTTAAGTGCTACAGAAAGTAGAAGGACTCATACAACATCAAGTACTATAAATGAGTACAACACTTAAAATTTAGAGGCTGTGCCCTTTAGTGACTGCAAATGATGTTGGAATCAATAAGAATAAGTCAGTCATAGGATGGATGGTAGAAGTCCTAAGAAGGTTAAATTTTAAGTTGCAAATGAGCGGTAATTACACATTCATTTTTTTCATTAAAAATATTTTATTGTTATAGCAGCCAATATCAATGGCCCTCTCCTTCCCTGTATTATCTCTCATCTATTAAAAATAGCTGGTTCAGTAATAATCCTGCTTGTTGGTGTTTCAACTGAAGGCACCAATTTAACAACTATGCAAATATGTTATAGGAAGAAATGTGCAAAATACCATTACAAGCTTCAAAAACAAAACAAAAGGTAAGAATAGAATATATCTGGGGTGCCTGGGTGGCTCAGTAGGTTAAGTGTCTGACTCCCTATCTCAGCTCAGTTCTTGATTTCAGGGTCATGAGTTCAAGCCCCATGTTGGGCTCCACGCTGGGCATGGAGCCTACTTAAAACAAAACAAGACAATAAAAAGAGTAGGGTGTAGTCAGAAATCAGAAAGAAATTTGTTATTCAATATTCCAATAATAATAATTTTTAAAATGTCAAATGAAGCCACTGCTTCCTTGAAGGAAATTGCTCATCAGAAGGAAAGAACTGAGAAGGTACAGCCACTCTGGAAAACAGTATGGAGGTTAAAATAGAAATACCCTATGACCCAGCAATTACACTACCAGGTATTTATCCAAAGGATAAAATCATAGTGATTCAAAGGGTCACGTGCACCCAATGTTTATAGCAGCAGTGTCCACAATAGTCAAAATATGGAAGGAGCCCAGATGCCCATTGACAGATGAATGGATAAAGATGTGGTGTATACACACACACACACACACACACACACACACACAATGGTATATTACTCAGCCATCAAAAAGAATGAAATCTTGCCATTTGCAATGACATGGGTGGAACTAGAGTGTACTAAGCTAAATGAAATAAGTCAATCAGTGGAAGACAAATACCATATGATTCCACTCCTATGTGGAATTTAAGAAACAAAACAGGTGAACAAGGGTAAGGGAAGGAAAAATAAGATAAAACCAGAGAAGGAGGCAAACTGTGAGAGACTCTTAACTATAGGAAACGAATTTAGCATTGCTAGAGGGGAGGTGGGGAGAGATAGGGTAATTGGGTGATGGGAATTAAGGAGGGCACGTGATGCAATGAGCACTGGGTGTTGTATGAAACTGATGTATCACTAAATTCTACCCCTGAAACTAATAATACACTATATATTAGCTAAATTATATTTAAATTAAAAAAAGTTTTAAAAGAAGTGAAGAACTCAGAGAAGAGATGAAATTAATACTGGAAAAATATTAGGAAGCAAAACAGAAGAAAAAGACAAACCGTTTAAGAAATGAAGTGTAAGTTTCAAGGAGCCAAAGGGAGATGATGGAAAATAGAGTAAGGAATTCTGTTATTTATTATTACATAATAAACCATCTCATATCTTAAGGATCCAAAATAATGACTATGTCTTAAAATGCTGTGGATTGGCTAAGCAGTTCTGCTGGTCTTGCCTGAGCTCTTCCTATGCTACACTCAGCTGGCAGGTTGTCTTGGGGGTCTGAGATCAAGCAGGATGGGTGATTCAATTAGGCTGCTCACTTAGTATAGTTTTCACCTTCAATAAGTCTAGACCAGGCCTTTTAAAATGGTAAATGGTAACAATCAGTAAGAAAAAATCCAAATATGCAAGTACTTATTAAGCATCCAAAATTTGGATTAAAAATCCAAATATGCAAGTACTTATTAATCATCTGTTTATGTCATATTTTCTGGTAACCCAGTAGCAACACTAGACAAAGCAAAAACAAAAATGAAAGTTACATAGCAAGCTCAGTCAATTTAGGAGAAGCCTACAGAGAATAGAAGGGAGTATGATTCACAGAGGGCTACTGATGTAACAATATAACACAATCTGTTCTCTGGCCCTGATGATTCATGTTGAAGTCTATCCACACTCAAATGCCATGCTTTTGTGTGTTATTTCTGGATACAGAAAAGGATCCTCAGTTGTAGCCCCTTGGATATAGATCCTGTTGTTCCAGAGACCCCCAAACAAGACAACTTATCTGCCCCACTTTCCTCCACAGACCCAACCTCGAATTGTGAGACAGGAACAGTATGGTCACAATAGAAAGTCCCACTGAAAAGGAAAATAATTGGAAGTTTATAGCAATCACTAGTCCATAACAATTCTGAAATCTAGGTGAACATATATTGTAGGAATACTTACTTAGGGTCTTGGAATATTTCTTGATTAAGATTCGGGTTTGTTTTGTTTTTTTTTTTCCCCCTTGAAATGGCTTCCTAATCCATTCTTGTCCAGGGCTCTTGGCTTCGTTCTATAGGCTTTTGGCTCAGTTCTCTTAGAGATTTTTCTTCTTCTCTAAGAAATAGCTGAGTAGCTTTATCAGTGAATTTTCTGTATGTAGGAAGGTAGAGGCCAGAAAAGCTCTTTTCTTTTTAATTGTCTCTCTTCTTTTTAGTCCAAACTGATACAACTACCTTAAAAATCCTAATGATTTCCTGTGTTTATGGATAGTATCATCCCATGCCTCAAGTTCACATCCATACTCTTTAATATAGACCTTGCTATATATTGGGTATCTCAGAATGCTGTGGGATACTATTTGTAAAATTCCTGCAAGCCCTTCTTTTTAGCTAAAAATCATTTTCAATCATTCTGAGGTCTAAAAAAAAAGGTTTTACTTCCATATCCTTGGTTTTGTCTTTACCCTGAGGCCTTTGATTATACTGAGTTGCCATCTGAAAAGTCTGAAAATGTTCTTTTGTTTTCCAACCCAGGAAGTTCTGTCTTTTCTTCATGTCTAGTTTCTTCTTGCAAACTAAATAGTTCTCTCCTTAGCTTATAACTCTCTTCCACTGTGCTCCCATATGCACCTAAGAGAAGCCAATAGGCATTTTCAACATTCTGCTAGGAGGTCTTCTTAGCCAGATCCACTAGTTCATCAGTATGATTCTATCTTTTGTGTACCAGCACTTAACTGGTTTGTCAAATATTTTGTTATTATAGAATATGGGCAGCCATTTTTTTTCCCTGCCACTAATGATTTCTTCAGCTCATTTCAAGTCTCTGCCAACATTTCTTTGCCATTCCTTCAGCTCTTGCCAACAGACTCCTTATACTTCTGAAGCCTCCATCTGCTGCCCCATTATAAAGCCAATGCCACATATTTGGGGGTTTTATCACATCTATGCCACACTTCTAGGTCACAATTTCTCTATCAGTTATCTAGTAATACATAATAACAGCCCCACAATTTGTGGCTTAAAACAATGATTTCATGTATCTCATGATTCTGTGAATCAGATGTGCCCAATAACATACTTGTGATGATTTTGCCTGGGCTCATTCACATGCATGAATTTAGCTGTTAAATTGGCTGAGAACTATGTTAAGCTGGAATGGTTGAGCCTCTGTCTACATGTGGCTTTTCATTCTCAACAAGTTTAAACTAGGCTTCTTCACATGGTGAAGAGGGCAAGTCCCCATGAGCAAGTGCTTATCAGTCTTCTTCATTTGCCACACTTACTGATGTCCTGCTGGCCAGAGCAAGTCACATAGTTAAGTCAAGAGTCAGTAAGGGAGGGCGCCTGGGTGGTTCAGTGGGTTAAGCCGCTGCCTTCGGCTCAGGTCATGATCTCAGGGTCCTGGGATCGAGTCCCGAATCGGGCTCTCTGCTCAGCAGGGAGCCTGCTTCCCTCTCTCTCTCTCTCTCTCTCTCTCTGCCTGCCTCTCCATCTACTTGTGATCTCTCTCTGTCAAATAAATAAATAAAATTAAAAAAAAAAAGAGTCAGTATGGGAGAGGACTACAAAAGGATATGGATGTCAGGAAGCATGGCCAATGGGGGATCACTAATTATCAATATACTGCATAAACAATAATATTAGAAATTTAAGAAATGGAACAAAGTGAATGAGAAATAGAGAAACTAGAGGGCCAAATGATGGATATAAAAAATAGGCAAAGGAGAATGAAGAAAAACAAGGAACATAGATGTTTAAAAGTATAACTCAAGAAAACTTTTCTGAAATATGAGGAAAATTATGCATATTGACAAGTCACTAAGAGAAAATTGATTAAAAATTGTCATCACTACACTGAGTAATGTATAGAATTGTTGAATCATTATAATACACATCTGAAACTGATATAACACTGTTAATTATACTTGAATTAAAAAAAGAATTGTCAACACTGAACATCATTTATGTGAAAATGAAAGAAAAAATATCTTTATTTAGAGGAAAGATCAATGTAATGTAGGTAAGGAAAAGAATGTTATAGATAAGATGATTAAAAAAAGAAAGGCTATTTTAGGCTCCCAAATAAAAAAAAAATCAAGCCATGTATAGGTGGCAAAACCATATGGCTCAGTTTCCCTGGGGCAATCCAAATGTATGCTTATTGTTCCATAAACATAAATCAATATAAATAGTAGTCTCTTTCATCTCAAAATGTGGTCAGACATGGGGCCCCTGGGTGGTTCAGTCATTAAGCCTCTGCTCAGGTCATGATCCTGGGGTCCTGGTATCGAGCCCCTCATCAGACTCCCTGCTTGGCAGGGAGCCTGCTTCTCCCTCTCCCACACCTTCTGCTTATGTTCCCTCTCTTGCTGTGTCTCTCTCTGTCAAATAAATAAATCAAACCTTTAAAAAAAAAATATGGTCAGACAAAAAGATATGGTAACTATTGTTTTAATGGAAAGAAAATAAGATTTTCAACAGACTTCTTGATGGTAATGTTCAGTGACAGGAAATGAAAGAACACTTAACAATATATTCCAGAAGAGTGAGCCAAAATATCTAAACACATCACTTTTCTTCAAGTTTAAGTATTATAATGGGTTTGATCCAGGGAATATTTTAATTAAGAGATGACATCTCTTAATATTTTAAGAGATGATGCTATTTAAAAATAAGGGCAAACAGTTTTAGATAAAGATGCAAACAAAATGTAATCACTATAATTTAAAATATTAAACTTTACAAATATCAGAATGACATAAAACAGAAAAATCTTCATTAATAAATATAAACAAAAAACAACAAAAGAATATAAAAAGGAAACATGCCTGTTATATTAATAAATATAAATGAGTTTAACTCACTTATTTAAAGGTAGATTATTTGTTTATTACAAAACAAAACCCTACTCTAATTTGTATGAGACACACTTAAACAAGGTCACTTAGAAAAACCCTGTCCCCCCAAAAAGGTAAGCAGAGTAAAGCTATTTCACATTAGTGTAAATACAGAAAAAATATAAGTCTTGGTTTTAACTTTGGGTAAGCAGAATTTAGGTCAAAGAGCATTATCTGATACAAAGAACAGTTTATAATATTAAGCGGTATAATTCACACTAAAAATAACCATGATAAATACCAGTGTACCAAATAGCATTGCAGTAACTTTCATAAATCAGAAATTATGGGAGATAACAAAATAGGCTTAAAAATAATCAAATCTTTCTAGTCCCTAATTTCAAAAGAATATAACAAAAGGACAAAACACACTTAAGAATATGGTATTCCTTAACAATGTTATCAAGAAGATGTATATGGTACTCATTGCTTTAAAAATTAAGCACAAGTCTGGGGCACCTGGGTGGCTCAGTCAGTTAGGCATTGGATTCTATCTAGATCTCAGCCCAGGTCATGATCTCAGAGTCTTTAGATGGAGCCTGGGTAAGGCTCCACTTGCTCTTTCTCTCTGCCCCAGCACACCTGCTGCTCATGCTCTCTCTCTAAAAAATAAATAAATCAATAAATTAATAAATTAATAATAATAATGATATAATAAAGAAAGAAAGTTAAGCGCATTCCTATAGTGACATTTAAGACTATATTCTAGACTGTAAAGAAAGCCTTTATGTATCTAAAAGGTATTCTTGTACAATAGACATCATAACAAGATAGAAAAAAAATACTTAAACAAAAATCTTTCTCAAACACTCTTGAATTAATGAAGAAAGCAAAAAACCTAAATTTCAGAATTTCCAGGAAGTAGCAATACAGTCATCAATGGAACAGGGTTAAATCAGAGCTCAGAGGAAAATTCATAGCCTATAGATTTCATATGAAAGAAAGAATGAAAATAAATCAACCATCTGACTAGCTTTTTAGAAAAAGAACAAAACTTTTGCATATTTACTATTTTCTGTGATATAATGATATAAATATCATTTCTCTCTCTCTCTCTCTTTTTTTTTTTTTTTGATATTTATTTTCTCAGAGAGAGAGAGTGCACAAGAGCACAAGCAGGGGGAGTGGCAGGCAAAGAGAGAAGCAGGCTCACTGCTGAGCAGGGAGCCTGATGTGGGACTCCATCGCAGGACCCTGGGATCATGACCTGAGCCAAATACTTGACTGTGCCACCCAGACACACATATCATTTCTAATGAAATATGCTTGGTTGAGAATTCTTAGAATCTAATCAGAATAGACTGAACTAAGTCAGAAAGATCAGTGGGTCTGGGGAATTTTAGGAAAAGGTCAAAACATTGTCAATCTGTTTTTCTCTTGTCTGTGGAAAAACTCACCAGAATTCATTTCAAACACTCCCCAATTCTTGTTCTTAATTAAAATCCTGTTTTAGGATCAGACTTTAATAATTAAAAAACAAGTCCCATCCTTAAATTTTATTACAATACATCAAATACTGTATTTAAAGACAATGAGGAAAATGGTCAAGCATCATAAGGATTTATATTTATTTTGTATATTATACATTAGGTATTTTTAACATGGGAAAACTTTTTTTTTCATTTTTATCAGAAAAGTAGTCAATCTACATTGAGTATTCTCAGAGTCATCTAGATCTAACAAAGGTTATTGGTGAACTTAAAATGTTTTAATGGTTTTTTAAGTTGGTCTTTAAAATAGATCTTTAAAAGCAGATTGTCTCCCATACCTGCCATGCTTACTCTTTGTGTTTGCTGTCCCTCTGCCTGGATGTCCTTTCTCTTCCCAGCTCCTGACTGTCTCCTAATTCTTAAGCTCTGATTATCCAAGTCATCTTCCTTCTTAAAGAACTATTCAAAACTTTTTTTTTTTCCTTTCCAGACTATTTGAAGAAACACTGATATATTTCTTCCCTGATCTTCTTTGATTCATAATCTTCATTGTAAATTCTACCATGTCATTCTGTGATTTCAGAGCAGGATTTCCACATATATGGAGCAGCCAATGGGACATTGCCCCAGTGATTTCATCACTGCTAATGGTCTTCTTTGTGTGTGTTTGTTTATGGTGTCTGAAGTTCCATCAGGAGTGATTATTCCATTGGTGTAAACAGTGTTTTCTCTGGTTTGTTCATTATTGAAACTCCTATAATGCTAGGGAGTATCACAAATTAAAGCTTCCATCAAATTGATTCATGTCTTCCTTCACAGTGAGAGAGACTAGGAGTTTGAGCCGCATTGTTATTTGGAGGTCTGGAGATTGTCATGCATCGTGAAGAGACAGAAAATAATTTGAGAAAATTAGGAAATAGTACAAAAAGAGAATTTAAAGATATTAATGATAGGCTTCGTGGACTTCAGGATTTCCCAGTGCCAAGCCTATCTGCTTTTATGTATGTATATGTGTGTGTGTGTGTGTGTGTGTGTGTGTGTGTGTATTTTTTTTCCTTTCTCTCTATGAACTTGACACTCTTTATGAAGAAGAAATGTATCCAAGATTATTGGATCTATTATGGTATCTCATATAGCTTTTCTCATACAGAAATTTCTGAGAACATGATGATTGAAATAAAATGATTTTCATTATGTCTATTTTATTTTATTATGTGAAAGAAGTTTAGGTTTCCAAAACTGAAATGTTATAATAGTAGTTTATACTTAATTTCAGCATTGATAATTTTTTTTTTTTAATGTCAGAGGGAAAATGTTGGAAAAAAGAAAATCCAATAGGAGCTAGTATTTGGGCAAGAATGAGGGGGAACATACAATGATGATGTCCAGTCATGTAAAGTTCACTTAACAATTCTGTGCTACTGATCAAGTTTTTTTTTTTTTTCTTTTCTTTTCTTGCTCTCATGCAGGAAAATGTGACAGAGAAGGTTGGTGTGCTGTACATTTCTGGATTATTTGCATTTTAGGTGAAGGGATGGGGGAGAATATTGAGAATGAATTATAAATGGGAATCCTCTTTGTGGCAAATACAGTACTGAGCCTGGGGTCCTACGTGATGCTGTCAAGATTTTATTTTTTTTAATACTGCTAAGATTTTTGTTTCATTTTAAAAATCCTTCTCTTGGCAAGAAATAAAAGGAATGGGAAGGAAGAACTAAAAGGGAATGGCCAAAGCTGTGCTGCCTTTTCTCCCTCATATATTTATCCTTTTTCCCCTGTCTCTTTGCCTTCCAGGATTTTTTCCAGCTGAGAGGTGACCTCCTTCTTTTATGGCTGTCATTATGCCAGTGCCTGCATGTATAGTAGTCCTCAAACTCAATTGCACTCCCTTGTGTCACTGCTGGGGAGGAAAAAAAACAAAAACAAGAACCAAAACACTTTACCCTTTTAGGCTTATTCTAACTGGGCTAAGAATTAAATGAAACAGATCAACAGAAGAAAATCAGATTTACTTTCCTATGTACAGGGGACCCACATGGCAAAGACAATCAGGCAAAATGAGGTATAAATATCATCATGAACTAAGAAGAGGGTAGGGGTATGAGGCTTCAAAGGGAAGGAAAACAATTTGCAGGAAGATAAAAAAGAGTGAATGTTTGATAAGCAAATGTTTGCTAGACCGTACAGAAGCAATGGGGCATAGAGAGGAATTTTAACAAACATATTTTGCTAAGTTCCTCCCTGCCTATCACCTCTCCTTCCTATTATAATTAATTATTTATGGAGATAGCTCTCTTCCTAGAGCAGGTTTCTATCTAAATGCTTTTTAGGCAGGTAGGGAAAGGTCAAAGTTGCTTTTTTTGTTTTTTAACTTTTAATTTTATTTTTTCAGTGTTCCAAGATTCATTGTTTATGCACCACACCCAGTGCTCCATGCAATATGTGCCCTCCTTAATACCCACCACCAGGCTCACCCATCCTTCTCCCTTGTTTGATATACAAACCCTCAGTTTGTATATCAGAGTCCACAGTCTCTTGTGGTTAGTCTCCCTTCCGATTTCCCCCACTCACTTTTCCCTTCCTTCTCCTAATGTCCTCCATGTTATCCCTATGCTCCACAAGCAAGTGAAAATTGCTTTCTGAGAGTTTGCGTCTGATTGTTTTCAGCTCAAAATAATCTGATGCCAAAGTGGCACATTTTGGGGGCAACTTGCCCTTGGCCCAACATTTGCTTCTGTCACCCCTCTGAGAAAGTGTTCTTGAAGTAGGGGCTAAATCCTAATCCTTAACATCAAATACATAGCGTGGAATACAGTAGGTGAATGAATGCTAGTTTCTTCAATAAAAAAATCAGGGATTATGCAGAGAAGTTAAATAGATTATCCACAAGTTCCCTCTCACACTCTCAAATGTTGGTATGTACTGCATGAAGGAGTTTCAAAATGCTGGGGTTTTAGGGCCAGGGGATGCAATTCTTAAAGGCTGAGAGAGTGGCATATAACTCCATATCACACTGTGAACAATGAGTTTTACTCTAACAGGTATGTATATTACAGTAAAAAATAGAAAGTTGAAGGAAATTAATGAGTGATCCCTGAAGAGATGCTTAAAGACGACAGGCATATTCTACAAGTAACCACCTCTCACCTTTGAGGCCAGCTTCCCAAAGAGAATATTCTTTCAGCCCCACAAGTGCTGGGCTCTTCCTGCCTCACAGAGGACTAAGATTCATAACAGAGTTCCAGGATTCTATTGCAAACTTCATCATTCTGTTCTTCTCTCTGTGTGTTAAATGGCCTCTTAACAGCGGCTCCCTCTCCATTTCAACTTTTCTTCTCTGTGCTTATTTCAGAGTGAGCTCAGTGCACTTAGCAATAGTTGTCAAGATGAGAGAGAATCACTCTTTAATAGACTTGTTTTCTTTTCTCTTAACCTTCCTTTTCACATCAGCTATTTTCATAGCTAATAAATTTTAAACTGTGAAAATTGCTTTGATCAATTATGTATTTAGGTTTTTCATAAACATGCTGATTTTATTACTTATGGAAACGATTAAGAACACATTTGTGTAGAATTTCTCCTGTATTGTCCCAAGTGAATTCTTTATGTTTGCAAAGATTGTCCTATTTACTGATTTTATGAGGATCTTGCAGATATTTTTATTTTCATGAAATAAATAAAGATTTAGGTATTGTTTAAAAAACATTTTGAACACCCTCATATCCATGCTGACAAATAATAGTTAGAAGTACAGCAGGATCTCTAATTCAAGATAAACAGGTAATGCTACACCAAAGCCCCCCGCCCACAAGCCATCACCACGCATAGCCTTGGTGGTGCACAGGGTTGCCTGTAGGTGGCAGCAAGAATGTTGCAAATTGCAGCTACTAAATAATACCAAGAGCATAATTAAAACGAAAGGACAAATTAAAAATAGCTTCATTGTCATGTTCAAAGTATTGTATATTTAGCTTTAGGCAACAGATTTATTTTAAAGACAAAAAAAGAACAGGCTTGACGTGCATCTGGGAATGGAAATTAGATAACCTCACAACACAAAGGGCAAAAAACAATACCCTATTACTTTTATATGACCAGATTTAGGCAGCAAACAATAAGATGTTCTATAAAGGGATCACATGACACCTGGAATGGCTCAAAGGCAAAAGTTTGATAATCACACTGTGTTCTGCCTTACGTCGTTTCAGCTCCATTATCCATCCACAGCAGTGAGTTCAGAATTCTGAACACACATGAGCCACACATTTGGACTACCCAGTACATTCTAGAAAAATCAAGTGCAACATGTAGAAGAGTAAAAATACCCTGTGATGTTTTTTCACCTTATTCTTCGTGGCCATCAGTGTTGCCAGAAAGAAATAGCTCTCATCTTGTGCCCTGTGTTAGGAATGGCGCTCTCTGAGTGATGAGGCACCAGCAGTGCCTCAAGCCTCCAGTTCTGTTGACCAGGTTGAGCTGGGTGTGGGATAATTAGGTGTGGGAGAAGGAGAGAATGCTAATTCATAACTGCTAACCTCAGAGATGGATCATGGTATTATTTCCTAGAGACTGATAGGTTGTGGGAAAATTAACTTGTACACCTGTAAGATAGAAGAAGGAAAGGCACTAAAAATAAAAATCCAGAAATTTGGGGCATCTGGGTGGCTCATTCCGGTAAGTGTCTGACTCTTGATTTCAGCTCAGGTCATGATCTCAGTCAGGGTTGTGAGATCAAACCCCACATTGGGCTCCCCACTAGGCTGCTGAGCTTAGAGCCTGCTTGGGATTTTTTTTTCTCTCTCTCCCTCTGTCCCCCAGCCCCACTAATATGTGCAGACACTCTGTCTCTCTTTCTCTCTCTAGAAAAAAAAAAAATCCAGAAATAAGAAATATACTGAACATTAACAGCCAGGAAATATCTCAGTCATTGCAAGAAACAATGATCTATTAAGCAACCCTAATATATGTGTCTTGGTATGAACTGTATAGAATGATTTAAAATGTGTGTAATAGAGGAGCACCTCTTCTCTCCATTAGGAAGTAATTAACTTCAAGGATAGGTCTTCAGCTGCTACAGAATGAATGTTTGTATTTTCCCAGCCTTCATCACCCCAAAATTCATATGTTTAAACCTAATCCCTGCTGTCACACTGTGATAGTGTTTGGAGGTGGGGCCTCTGATAGGTATTAGGTCATGAGGGTTCTGCGGATTAATGGACCTTATAAGAGATATTCCAGGAAGGTCCCTAGTCCTGTCTTTTATATGAGCTAAAAGGAGGCCATCTATGAATAAGGAAATGAACCCTCACTAGACATTGAATCTGTAGATAACTTGATCTTAGACTTCCAAACCTCCAGAACTGTAAGGAATAAATTTCTGTTGTTCATTGGCTACCTAGTCTGTGGTATTCTTTTATAGCAATAAAACACACTAAAATTTAACGTGCAGTTTGCAGAATTTCTTTGGTCAAATTGCAGACTTTATATGCTAATTGCTGGTGTCACCCTCTAAAATGTAATCTAGAAGTCCCTATGTCGTCTCAGATAAACTGAAGGTGGCCACTTAGTCTCACTAGATCTCATTTATGATGATTTCCTTACTTGGAATTTTCTGTCTTGGGGATAGTTATGATTCCAACAGAGGAAGTAAATGGGAACACTTGGGAATTCAGAGAATGAGCGAAGAAGAGTTTAGTGGAACAAGTATTGACAAATGTTATGTGTTTCATGTCCCCTCCCCCGTTTTCCAGAAGGTCAGAAGAGTTCAAGTGCAAATGGTATCATTCCTTTCTCTTTATCCTATCTTGGTAGATCATTCTGTTTTTTAGCAACAGCCCTTTCTGCTGTATTGAAAAGCAGAAATTAGGGGATTGCTAAATGATAGGGAAGAGATGAAATCCAGGTTGGAGGGGAGATTCAATTAGGTGGAGAGATTGATTGATTGATGGATTGTTTTATATGACTAGAATGGACAGACCAGAGGACAGGGAATAGAATTCTTTTTTTTTTTTTTTAAGATTTTATTTATTTATTTGACAGATAGAGATCACAAGTAGGCAGAGAGGCAGAGAGAGAGGAGGAAGCAGGCTTCCCGCTGAGCAGAGAGCCCGATGCAGGGCTTGATCCCAGGACCCTGGGATCAGGACCTGAGCCGAAGGCAGAGGCTTTAACCCACTGAGCCACCCAGGCACCCCGGGGATAGCATTCTAAATAGACGAGGTAGCTCTAATTCTGCCACCTGAGAGTGGGTCACAGTGATGTACTGACAAATACATCAGAAGTATAACTGAACAGTAGGAAGAGACTAACTCCCTGATTCCCTTTTTAGGGGGTGGTTTTGTCTTGCCTTGTTGTTGCATATTGAAGAATAACCCCGGATTCCAACACAGGGGAGTTTGAGGATGTCGCCAAGGTTGTACACAAAACTGGTGGAGCCAGGGTCTTCATTTCTGACAATATCACAGTTAAGGTGGCATAGGAAGTAGAGGCTGGTCCAAGTTCAAGCTGCAGTTTGATAGGGAAAGTTGTTTCTCAGATGCTAAGTAGAGTAAAAGCCCAGAAGGCCAAGGGGTGCATCAAAATTGTGGAGTAGAGCCGGGAGCTCCGAGTCGGCAGAGACTGGATAAGAGGGAGGGCAGGTAGGGAATATGTGAACAGGCCTCTGAGCAAAGAGGACCTGCAGCTTTGGGCAAATGCAGTCCTGCTGCATCAGGTGCTGGGTCCATTGTGGGAAAGAGGCTGGCTGGCTGCGAAGGCCAGATCCCCGCCTCTAAGCCGCAGACACATTGGAGTCGCATGTGGAGCGGGGATGCCCTCCACCTTTGGGAACTGTGGAGTTGAATTTCCACCTTGGCACACCCTTCAATTTTTGACACATAGTGATTTGATATAAACTGTCATCTCTCAGAGACAAACTGACAATAAATACGACTATTCATTTCCCTCCGAACTGTGTCTGGAAGGTGGAGGGTAATTAGACACATGCCGGCTGGAGACGTTGCTAATACATTATGAAATGTATGGGAATTTGCTTTGAAGGGGAGAAACAATTAGGGATGGTGATTTACAGAAGACTATAAGAGGCAGGGGGTCTCTTATGTTTTATTTCCTAAAGCCAAAAAATTCCTATAAAATCCCTACTTAACTCACATTCTTAAGCTAGAGATCAACCCTTTTGAAGAGTAGGCATGCCTGAAAAATCAATCCACATGGCATTGCTAAGATCAAAGAAAAGATAATGCTCTAAGGGCCCTGCTGCTGGAATTGTTGACCCAAGTAGACCCCAGCTGACTTGCAGGGGTGAAGATATCTGCAAAAACTGATCTGGTATCTTTTCTCTTCCTTAGCTCAATACTCGTAGGGATCAGAGAATGGAATCTTCTCTATTGCAAACCCTGGGACTTTCTGGAAACCCAGATCTTATTCTAAGGAAAATATATAGAGGTGTCCATATTATAATTGGTATAATGGGTTCACAGACAATAGTCAAAGAAGCTATCATTCGGGGAAATAATTAAATCATGTTTTTTCTCAGCTAAGGCGAATCTGTTGTGAGTCTAAGGAAGGGTTTATGCAGGTAGAGATGAAGCATCTCCTTCTCTATTCTTAGGCATGGGAGAGACATATACAACTTAGTGTCCACACACTTGCTCTCAATTGAGACTTCCTTAATTGCTGTCCTTTTCCTAACATCACGTCTGCATGATCCCATGGAGGGTCAGCCACAGAATATACATGTTCTTTGAACTCAGGCCATGCCTTGATTTGGTATCACTCCAATAAAGACAACATAAAAGCTTTCAGGGTTTCCAACCTTCTGGCACGACCCTTTTCTCTAAAAGTCTATTTAAATATTGAATCCTCCATTCTGCATGACCAGACAGTTATTATATTACTATAATTATTATCTATCCCTCCCTTAGTTGGGATTTCTCTGCATCTTTGATAGGGAGCTAACATGTACACAGTGCTTCCTCACACATTTTCCTCTTGCCCAGTCCTCTACCTCCTCTTCTCATTGCCTCTGGTGGTTTCTGATCTTCTTCTGATCCACTTTGCCCCAGCGCTTGGAGAGAGGTATGACAATTTTCCTTTCAAGGCATTACTGACAAAACTTGTTATGTTTAATTTCTAAGGTATTAAGATTAAATAATGAAATTAGAATGCAGAAATGGAAATCTTAAAAACAGCTATTGGGTACGACAGCCCCCAGATTTCATCATCCACTCCTCTTCACAGGGACTTCTACTGTAATTTCTGATGTGAGAAGCAGACATGCCACTATCCTTGGACCACAGCTCCCTTCTTGGTCTCTCTTTGTCAAATTCCAGTGTCTTCTGTTTTGGACCTCCCAGGTCCATAGCTTCCCACTTTGGAGCTGACTTATTGTTGAGAGCATTTTCTCTCTTTGTCTCAGACTTAGGTAGTTTTAAAGGCAACATTAAAATATGAAAGGAAGCCAAAGAAAAATTCTGTTTTAAACTTCTACTTCTCAATACTATTTTTTAAAAGATCTATTTGTTTATTTGAGAGTGAGAGTGAGAGCAAAAGAGATAGAGAGAGAGAGAGAGCATGCACAGGGGGAGCAGCAGAGGGAGATGGAGACGAGAAGACTCACCACTGAGAGGGGACCTGGAAGTGGAGCTCAATCCCAAGACCCTGAGATCATGACCTGAGCCAAAATCAAAAGTCTGATGCTCAACTGACAGAGCCACCCATGCACCCCTACTTCACAATAGTATTAGTCACCTGAATTACAGGTAGTCTTAAAAAATAGCAATTACTGGGCACCTGGGTGGCTCAGTAGGTTAAAGCCTCTGCCTTTGGCTCAGGTCATGATCCCAGGGTCCTGGGATTGAGCCCCACATTGGGCTTTCTACTCAACAGGGAGCCTGCTTCCCTCCCTCTCTCTCTCTCTGCCTGCCTGCCTGCCTATTTCTGATCTCTGTCTGTCAAATGGATAAATAAAATCTTTTTAAAAAATAGTAATTATTGCATCTCTTCTGATTAATAACAGTAATAATCATGTTAATAAATTCTTTCACTTTCACCTCTAACCTCAGTAATCCTGACTACCCTTTTACTTTGCATTGGTTTGCAACCTTTTCTGCTTGCCCTGACAACTTTAAATGTCCATCGTTCTTCTTGAGACCCCCATACCCAAGCCACAAGTCCAGAATTTGCCATGTGAAATCTCTTTTTAATCTTGAAGGAGAATTGGAGAGCTTTTTGCATGATCACCCTCAACTTTCAGCTTTTCAACTTTGTTTTAACTTACCTGTACTCCCATCACAGCTGCTGCTTTCCTTGTACTCTTAGAGGATGGGCTCTTTCTCCCCTTCTCAAGGGCTTATCTTTATTTGGACTCTGGATTTCATGTTTTCAAGCTAGTCCTTTGTTGTGTGCTCTTTCTCTTATTGGTCAGCCTGTTCTCTGCATTGACTACTTCCCCAGGTGATCAGCCACACTCCAGGTTTTTTTATCCTAATATTGACCAATACTTACATTTCTGGATCGAGGCCATTTGATCTCAATGTATCATTCTTTGTGTTTTATTATTTCATACTTTTAATCTACCATAAACTCTATCTGCTATTACTTTATTTAACATTTTTCATCTATATTTTTTAGTAATATTACAGTTTTAACATTTGATGCTACCTTTATCTTGTTGTTAAATCATAGTTTTTTTGATCTTTCAAATTAAGTCGGAAGGCTTTCCACCAATATATCACACAGTAATATAACTGGATGATTGGGATGAGGATCTGAAACAATTTGTTTTGCAGAGGAATAAAGTATTTCCTGAAAATTTGGTAGAACACAGCTGAAAAAGGATGTTTAGGGACCTTTTAGTGACATACTATTAGACAATTTCCAATATTTTAAATAGTTGTCTATTCAGTTTTATCCTTCTTGAATGAATTAAAATTATGTTGCTCATTCCTTTTCACTTGGATTTTACTTTTTCCAGTGATATCTCTGTACATTTTTCTTACTGTTTGTCTTTTTCTGACACAGCTCTCTAACTTTTTTTTTTTTTTGCTTTTGCTTTTGCATTTGCATTTGCTTATTTCTAAAGGCTCCCTGATATATCATTTTAGGTATCATTCTTGTAATTAAAATATACTACTTTGTTACTTGATTTGAGGGTCTCTGTTTAATAGTGAATTTAACAGAGAATTTAATCCATTCAGACTTACAGTGAATATGGTTTACGTTTACCATCTAGTTTTTTTTTTAATTTCAGTTTACTCCAGTTTGCTTTGTTTTTCTTAATTTCTTTTTTCCTCTTTTCTATCTTTTTAGATTTTTTTTATTGTTTTATTCTCTCCCATTGGCAATATAACAGTTGTATACGCTAATTATCCCTCTAGTGGTTATTATAAAAATTTTAACATACATTTTCAATCTTCCATTTTTAATACCTAGGGTTAATTTTTAGTTATATCTTCCCCTAGATTAGAGAAGACACTTAAAGTGCTTATATTCTTCTCTCTTCTACTTCCTTGGTCACTTCCTATATTAAGATCATTAGATATTTTATTTCAAGATTTATTTTTTTATAATATCACCAAGCTTTATCGTTTACTAGTGCCTTTGCTCTTATAACGTGTATTTTCTCACTCTTGGATTTACTTTAATTTTGATGGAGCATATATCTAAGTAAGATTTTTAGAGCCTGTTATAGTTTAGAGCTGTTTACGCCAGACCCACATGAAAATTTCTTGGTTTGGTTCTTTTCCTCAAGTGCTGTTTGCCTAGTACAAAACTTCAGGTTAGGGATTATTTTATCTCACATCTTTACAGAAATGACTCAGTTATCTTCCAGTATTTATAATGTTAATGAGTTGTTTTATTCTTTTTACTCAAATGTACTTTTTTTTCTCTGAACACATTTTGTGCTTTATCATTTTATTGAAGTTCTCAAATTTCACTTGGTAATGTTTTGAAGTGTGGCCTTTTGTTTATGTTTTCTACTTATCTTCCTTGGAACACATTTTGTTTTGTTTGTTTGTTTTCAATTTGAAAACTTAAATATCTTCTTTACAATATTGAAAAGTTTATTTTTTTTTCTTTTTTGCTTTACTATATCTCACCTCAATTATATTAATTTTCTTCTGGAAATCCTAGTAAATATGTTATAGAACTTCTGGATCGGTCCTCTATGTCACTTAATTTTTTATTTTTTTGTCATCTATTTGTTTTAATATGCTGCCTTCTGGGGGCACTTTTAGGCTCATTCTTTTCATTCTATAATATGTTCCTTAGATATTTGGGGTAATATAACTAAAAACAAAACTTCCTATTACTCCAGAATACTTCTGTACCAAAATAGAAGAGAAAGAGAACAATTTCGTTATTAAGTTAAGTATTAAACCAGAGTAGGGTATGTATCACATACAATCTGCCAAGAGTTTGCAAAGACAGAAAGAAATCCTTTTTCTATAGTCTGGCAGATGCAACCCCTTAGACACAGCTTCTCAGGGTAAACAATTGCTGGTCTTAAAGTAGGAAGACTGGCAATACTGCTTGTCACAAGTAAATGATCCTAAATTCACTGGGGTGACCATCTGTGTTAGCTAATTGGTTTTATCCAGAGGAAAAAGAAACATCATACTTTTTTTATATAATTTTTTAAATTCTTTTATAAACATATAATGTATTATTAGCCCCAGGGGTACAGGTCTATGAATCGCCAGGTTTACACACTTCACAGCACTCACCATAGCACATACCTCCGCAATGTCCATAACCCCAAGAAAAAACATAATTTTATGATGAGAAGTGGTTTTACAATTTGGTGGGCTTTGGCCCTCTTAGGTTAAGCTCCTCCCCTTCCCCAGAAAGTGGGAGATGGGGATACTTTCTCTCTGGATGATTGCATTTCAAAGAGATGACCCTAGGGTCCTTGATAAAGACATTCTTGGGTTGTAAAGCTGGCAAAAGCCTTATTTAGCCTTCAAAAAATTTTCATACATTCCAAAGACCTAGAAAAAGAACTTGGAATTAACAAGTTTTCCAAAGAAAATGCTCTAAGGAAAGGGAGGAGGGAAGTACATGCCCTTATTTCCAACAGAGATTTAAGCCTCTTTTTTTTTTTTTTTTTTTAGATTTAAGCCTCTTGATTTAAATTTTTCTTGCCCTTGCTTGTGACTGTACTTTCATTATTCAGGCTCTTTAATTGGTTCATATTTAGTTTGGTTTGTTTTAGCAACCTGTCCTCTTTTTATGAATGTGGTAATTGTTTCAGGTTCTGTAAAGACATCAAATTTCTTTATTTTGTGTTTATCCTATGCTTACACTTTTCAATCTGATTTTTAGTTCATTGGTTAATTTGGTGCCTTTCTTCCAGGGTTTTTTAACCACACTTTTCAGGGATCTCTGATTAACAGAAGCTCTGCCTGTGGGGGTTTACCTTTGGTTGTGTTTGAAAGGGGAAGGATCTGCAATCCAGTGTGAGGGCTCCTGTGCTGCTTCTTGGATCAGGAAGCCATCTAGGGCCCTGCTCCACTGGCCCAACCACTCATACTCACTGCTTTATCTAGTTTCCAGGCAAGCGGTGAACTCTGTGAAGTGTAAGCTGGAGAGATGGAAAGGACACACAGACCTCATTGCTTCAGTACAGTTCTAGTAACAATCATCCTAACAAATATTGCCAGGTCATTTCCAGTTCCTTATGTCACTTGACCGCTAATCTGAGTTCCCTATACCTGCTATATATTGTTATCCACCCATTAAATTATATCCTTTATTTCTTGCTAATAGGACCCTCACTTTGGGAGAACTATTAAGCATCAGCCTCAGAGTTTGAATAATGATTAGTTTACCTAATGATAGCAGACTCTGTAGTTTGTCTGTGTTGGTCAAGCAGTGAACATGTACCCCAAATGTGGCTGCAAGGAAAATAAGAACGAAAAGGTTGCCATGTATGCTGAGCTCTCTGAGAAAGGTTTATTCCTTGTTCCATTATAAAAGAAAGAGATGCACAAGAAGAAGGTCTTTCCTTTACTGCTCCCTTTTTCCCTGCTTAGGAGATTTCAAGTCAGGAAATAGTGTTTTCAGTCCCAAAAAACTTTCTGCAACCCTGACAACAGAAGATATTAGTAGAGAAGGAATACAAGAAGGAATACAAGAGGTCATTGATGGTGTAGTGGGGCCCAGGGAATCAGCCTGAAATGGCCCATATCCCGACTTTGTTGTAGGTGAACAGATTATATGACTTTTTTCTCTCTTCCCTTCTTTGCAGCCAAAACCACACTCCACTCCAGAACCTGCCTCTACTTCAACAGCCCTTCTTTTTCTGCATATATTTGGGTTGTAATTTTGTATTGTATTTCCCTATCAATCTGATATCATCTGCTTTTTTGATTTTCCAGGAATTCCTCATACTTAATCTAATTAAGACACTTTCCGGATTTTTGTCCTTTTAATAGATGCATTCTAAATAACAATTATAAAACATTTACACATACAACTTGTCTGACACGCAAGGGGTTTGGAACAGAATGAAACGATAAAGAAACATGTCCAGTCTGTTTTTGCCTATGATAGTCTGCTTCTGGTTTATGTTCTTCCCGAATTTTCTTGTTTTTCCAGAGATAGCTGTGTCATTTCCCTTCATAATATTGCCATGATATCCCCCAATTTCTGTTTTATCCTATGTGCACCTCTGTTGTATACACACACAGTATCGAAATTTTCTAACCTAAGCCTGTCCTTCCATTGGGTTGTGAAGCTGTCCTGTCATACTCTAGGTATTACTCATATTTTAATTTTGCAGAATGACTTATTCATGGTCATCTCTCAAAACATTTTATTAAATTGAACATATTCTGGTTCTTGAGGGGCTTATTTTCTACAAGGCTTAGAATCCACTATAACACTTCTTATCAAGTTCTGAATTTTTCTTCTTGATTCATCCTACTTGAACCTAAGATTTTCATACTTAGATTTTCAAGATAAAGCTTTCATGGAGAATTTACAAATGTAACTATAAAGTGACCTTCTTTCTCGTCCCCTATTTATCTTACTTAGTCTCTCTTTTTTTGTGTGTGTGTCCCTCTGTTTATAAATTAGGTTGTGTCTAAAAGTTCTTATTGACGTGATATTAAATGATTCACAAGTAAAATTTCCAGGCAACTGTATTCAATTAGATTATGTTTTCAGTTTGTCTCAAGTTCACAGAATCTTCATTGAAACTTATTGTGTGATGAGCTTTGTGTCGAATTTGTGTACAGGTACCACCTTATCTTTGTTAGGGAACACGTCTGTGTGTGTAGCTACACCTGAATCTCCATCTCCATCCATGCCACATCCATGTCTATATTGACATCCGTTACTATTACATTTAAACAGATATGCTGTCCGATATATTCATTTCTAGATTTCAGTGTGTTAAAATGTGACATGTGAATTTTAAAGTGTTTTTCTAAAAAGAAGAACAAATCCATTTATGCTATATACTGCTAAATATTTTAAGAGGTATATGTGAGTTAAATTAGCGCTGTCTTTGGTCTTAGTTAGCTGGGCTACTATAATAAAAATATCATAGACTGAGTGGATGATAAACAGCAAAAACTTGTTTCTCTCATTTATGGAGGCTGTAAGTATGAGATCAAAGTGCCAGCATGGTCGTGTTCTGGCAGGAGTCCACATCAGGGCTTATAGACTTCAGACTAGTAGTTTTCCGTGGTTGGGAGCAGAGAGGGGAAGCAAGTTCTGTTGTGACTCAGATAAGGGTACAATGTCATTCAAGAGGGCTACACCATCAGGACCTCATCTAATCCTAATTACCTCCCAATGGCTCTTCCTTTTAATTCCAACACATCTTCTGTGTGTGTGTTGGTGGGGTAGGGAAGATAGGGTTTTGACATGGGAATTCTGGGGAGACACAAATATTTAGTCCATAACATAAAGTAACACATAATGTTTAAAATTTGAGGAGCTTAACACATACAAACTTACTTCTTGCTCATTTAAAGTCCAATCAGTGACTGTTTGGCACTGTGAAGCAGTGATGTCCATGTAGTCATTCAGGAACCCAGACTAAAAATGGTCTGTTATATTTGGTATGTGGTTTATAAGTCACCAGGAGCCAAAAAAATTCAGAGGCAGACAAGGGGCGGGGTGGGAGGGAGAGAAGCCGTGCGTGTGCCTATGGAGGTATCTTCTTGCTGGGATCTGAAATAGCATACTTCATTCCCCTCAGTTGGACAGCTAATGAAGGTGGCAGCTGGTTGCAGGGGAGGCTGAGAAATGTGGTCTAGCTGTGTGCAAGAAGAAAAAACCTTGGGCTCTGATGAATGCCCTATAGTCTGTGCCCCAGAAGGGCACCAGTGGTCAGTGTGTCTGGCCATGGGTGAAAACTGGCTGAGTGGTCAGGCACAGTTTCTGTGTTTCTCCACTAACTTCAGGTCTTATCTCCATTTGTTTAAATAAAACTTTCCTAATCAGGCCAGCTTGGGAAAATTGACCAGACTAATACATACAAAGTCAGAAGCGAAAATAGATACTTACTCAGCAGGTGGCTCTCCTCAAATTCTCTCAGCTCCAATGATCAGTATATGAAAATGTATTTTCTCTTATTAGCCTCTGTAATGAGCCACCAGTCAACAAGGACGCAGTGTATCAGTTGATTTTTTTTTTCCTTTAGTTTAATGAGGAAAGTGAAAGAAGTTATTTTGTTGATGTTGTAACCATTAGCCAACTGCAAAGTTTTTACAGAACAAATTGGAGGACTCAGGAGGAGGTGGTGTTGACTGGCTATGTGGATTTTCTAGGCTTTTGTTTTCTTTCTTAATTTTAATAAAGCAAATAAAAGTTATTATGGGGTATTAATAAAAAAGCACCTAAGAAATGAATATAGCACTTAAAGAATTAGGAAGGGAGAAAAAAAGTATACACTTTTTCTTCCTAGGAGAGAAGACAAGATTTTCCTTCTCCTGTTCTCCAACTGCATGGCATCGTGGTGTGGATGGACCATGGGCATTGGTGTTTTAAGATGTAATTAGATTTGAACCCTTAGTTCTGCTACTTACAATTACTATATATTTGGGAAGTGACCTACATTTCATGAGCTTCAACTTCTACATCTTTTAAATTGGTATAACTATATTTATGTACAATATCTTAATGGAACAGAACTCTTTAAAGAATTACACCGTGAACTGGAGCTCCTAGCATGGCACCCACCTCCTGGTAAGCACTCTGGAAATACTGTTTCTTTTTGGCTGGAGAAAAAAGGAATGGCGTAATTTTCTGGAACATGCTCTGTGTGAAACAACAGATCCAGTGTGTAAAACCCCACAAACTATTGCTCCAACATTTATTGAAATGCTACTGTGTCCTGCAGGCCCTCCATTTTTGGTGATCCTGAAACACTTTGCAAGATGTCTATGAAAGGATTACCACAGTCACATGGGAGTCGTGGAACATCGTGTCTCTTTTAAATACTCTGTGAACGGATTCCAATTCCTTTCTTCACTTTTCCTTCATTCCAACAAGGACTAACTGCCATTCTGAAATTTTGATGACAGGCACTGTGTTAGGCACCATAGGAATCATGAATGGAAAGATAGGCATCTACTTCTACAGAGTTTATATTCTGTAGCACCTTTGGCTCAACTCTGCTTCCTTGGGTATATTTAAACCTGGTCCAGGTAAGCAAGGATTGTTCAAACATTTCTGGTGAAAAAAAAAACATATTTATGTTCAACTCAAGAGGATGAAAAAGATGGAAACAAAGAGAAGATCAAGGCCCACTTCCTCCCTCTACTCTACTAAATCTGGGGCATGGTGAAAGAGAATGGGGAGGGGGGCATGGGTGGAGGGTGCAGCCACTACCTTGAATTGCCCCCAGTGCAGGCCACTTACTCCAGTAGTCACATTGCCTCCTGTTACATCTCCCAAAGTGCCAGGCACAGGGCATGGCATGGCCCACTGTGGACCCTACAGCAATTACTTTTGTATATTACTAGTTTGAAAAATAAAATTCTTAAATACACCAAAGAATTTCCTTCATAAAAATGGTGGCCCTTCAGGAAAACGTATGAACTGGCAGCCAATATATATTTCTACTACAAATGCACATCATATTCAGCTTGAATGTGGACATTTTTAATGTGTCTGGAGAAGTTGCTCATACCTTGTGCATTGTGCTTGATCTGTCAAGATACCTTGACAAATTTCAGAGCTCATCCCCACACAAACCTGTGTGAGAACAGAAAAAGGAAACAGTCTGGCAAGTAAAAAAGAAATGAGAACTTGGAGGTGAATTGAGATTATGCTCAGGCCCAAGCAGTCGTGGTAGAATATTTATATTTTTGAAGTTAATTTAAAAAAAAAAAAACTGCTGTTCTGCACATTAATTTGTAGTTTCTGTCCTTTTTCTGCACCACATGCACCAGATTCGGTAATTAACTTTTTAAGCCGAGTTCAGCAATTTATTGGGCTTAGTTTGCAGTCCAGAAACTGATCACATACCTACCCTGACAAGACAGTCTTAATGAGTCTGAAACCAGGAGCTGCAGCCCTGGATGAGCTAATTCTGCAACCTGTGGCCCCAAGCCAGTTGATGAAAATGATCTGAAATGGACCCAAAGTTTTGCCACCTGTAGCACAACCGCCTACAAATGTCCCACCCAGGTGTTGGATGGCATGGCATCACCAAAATATCTTCAGAATAATTTTCTCCCCTCTATTTTAATTGCATTTAGGAGGAATAAAGAAGTACAGCTCTGCAATATTTATTGCTCTGTCCAAATGGAGGAAGAACCCTACATAATATTGTAGCAATTACAAAGGTCAAAAGATTTTCTCTCCTCAGGCCATTTGATGGTACAGAGAAGCAGCGCTTCTGAACACATAATGAACACCACAATCTCCATTTGGATTTGGAAGAAACCCCCAGATCCCAGGAAAGAGGTTCTAATGAGATCCTGTATTAGTATAATACTGCTTTCAAAGCAATCACCAGCATGTGGGTTGTTCCCTGGGTAGGGCCGAATTCATGAGTCCTATTTTGTAACAAGATGAAGGCATGTTTGACAGAAAAGACTGGTTTTCAGAAGGGAAGGAGCCACTGAGATGTATGCAACTGAGCCCAAAGAAACATTGCCCATGCCTGAGGCTTTTAGCAGCTTTGTAATAGATGAAAAAAAAAAAAAATCGGAAAGATAAAAGCAAGATACCTTCACAAGTTTCAGGATATGGGACACAAAGATATTGGTTTTCCTTGTGGCTCGAAATGAAACTTTACGGACAAAATCACTACAACTAGGACAGAAATTGGTCTGGATCTAGGGCCATCTTTCGGGAGATGGAGCTTTCCCTATCCGGACAACCTCACCAGGCAGGACCCATCAGAGATGTGCAGTGCATTCTCACTCTACCCCCACAGGGTTAATGTTGGCAGGAAGAATTCTGCTTTGTTAGGTGGAGAAATGATGCACAAAGGAAGGAACTTGGGAAGTCAGCTCACTAGTCAGAGGTCTAGAATTGATCTTTATTAAAGAACGTAGGCTAATTGGCTAACTGCAAGGTATTTATTGAGCCTTTCTGTGCCAGTCTGGTACAAAGCACAGTCAAGGACTTGAAAAGGTATTTCTCTTCTGCTCAGGTGAATTGGTTATGATACCAGCATACGATAACGTGACAAATGGTGTAACAAGTGTAAAGGGAATACTTGCCCTCGGGGTCAGCTGACATAGTCCTGTGGGCAGCATGATGGGAAAGACCAGTTTGTAAGCAAGTCTGGAAGGGTAGGTAGAATTTAGGACAGGTGGATCTTACAGAAGGGGCAATAGAATGAGCAAAGATACAGAAGCAAAATGAACATAGCATATTTGCAGGATGCCTCAAGCACTATTAGATTTAATTAGATAGTTCTTTTCCTTAGCCTTCTTTTCCAAATAAAATAGACCCAATTTTAAACTATCCTGACACCCTGCTTTGCTGCTGTCCTCGTGAAGAAACATTTCTTTCTCTGTGCTTCTGTGCTCTGTAGACTGTTCCACTCTACACCTAGTGCTAGAAATGTTTGTCTTTCTCCCTCATGCGACGCTGAGTTCTTCAAGAGTGGAAGTAAGGCTCTGTATTCCCATGATGTTATACACTGATCGGTACTTAACATGTGAAAGAGTGTTTGATGAACTGCACTTTGTTCATATGAGTCTCTGGTCTGCGACAGCCTTAGCTTCCCTGTAATCTGTCTGCTTCTTTCCCTGTCTAATTGACTACGGTCTTTACTTGACTAACCGTCCTCTAACCATGTGATATCTGAACTGGAAAACTCCCAATGCAGGGTTAACTTTCAGACTCCCTATGACTCTATAAACTCTTATCTATAAATTCATGTAAATTCAGTGTTAGAATATATTAGCTCCATGAGATCACAGGCTCATATTGAGCCTATTTTAAAAATAAAACTCTCAGAAACCTATGGTCTCTTTCATTCTATACTGATGCAAATGGATTTTTGATCCTACATATGGAACTTTATGCATTTCTAAGTGTCAGATTTCATTTTATTGGCTGAGAGTATTACAAATTTTCAAGATAATTTCAAACTCTGATTTTGCCATTGGCAATACTAAATGCTCCCTTCCAACGATCAGGGGTCCCATGTAAAGAACATATATTCTTCCTTTTTTTTTTTTTTTCTTTTCGTCAGTTTTTGGGCTGAGACTATTGAACCAAATAGACCTAAGGGAGGAATCCTGAGTGGGACCACTGGAAATTTTGTCTAGGCTGACAAGAAGCCACTAAGTGACCCTACCTTATTGTTTAAGCAGCTATAAAACCAGTTCACAAACAGATATGTACCCTGGCATACATTTTGTCATACTCTTAAAGAAAATATAATGGAAATAAAAGCCATCTTTAATGTTTTCCTAAAACCAAGATAAACCTACTTTAACAGGCTTTGTCTGGATAATGAGAAGACAAAAACTAGTACAACCTTATGTTTTCTTCCCATATTTTTCACCAAAGTTCATTGCCATCTTGTTCTTCATCTCTTTGAAGCTAGCAGTGAGGCTGTGTGGTCAGATGTCTCCACAGTACATCTCTTATCTCCTTCTGACAGTTGAGACATCTTTTTTTTTTTTTTTTTAACGATTTCAGGTACTTTTCCCATGCTCCAGAGGTTATGAAAGATGTTTGTTTGTTTGTTTGTTTATTTATTTAGCAATAATCAAGCAAAGCTTTGTGCTACATTTAGTTGGTGAAGTAATCATATTGAAATTGATAAAAATTTTGGTCCCACAGACAGATAACTTCTGTGAGTCAAGAATTCTATTTAATGTTTTCTTTGTCAAAACATCTCAGTTAAGTTAGTTTTCTTTTCTCTTTTTTTCAAAATGAGAGAATTAAGAATGAGTGGGATAGTTCCTAAAGTTCCATTTAGTCCTAAAATTTTATATTCTAAGTTTAGCTACTGTAGACAGTCGTTTATAACTTACCTGTTACCAATAGTGCAGGAATCTGCCACTGATATGGAATTGAATCCACATTAAGATCTATTACTTTCGAGAGTTTTAGTTAGAACTGCTGCCTCCTTTATATAAAGGGCAGAACAAGTCTAAGAGAAGGGAAATGCTACTTCTCAGCCTGTGCATGCCTGCCAATCAGAAAGACCATTTTGGGATTTGATGCAAAGTTATTTCTGGTTGATGACTCCACATGCCAGAATTCTCACTGATATTTTTAAATCCCTGCAATAAAGTCTCAGTAGAAGAAACCAGAAGATGAATTACACATGCTTATATATCTGTCTCTGACAAACTTCAGGGTTTTCATTCATCTTCATAATTTCAGCACTCAGTGTCCCAGAAAATCTTTGGAGAATAGACTTGAGAAGAAAACCATGATCTCTCTCAACAATAAAGACCAAGGGTTAAATATATTGTTTTTCTAATTGGAGACAGGAAAAAAAAATGTTTCTAAATCCTCTACAACAGTTGTTTTTCCCTTCAGTTCCCTTAGGCTTTGGTTGATGAACTATTTTCTAGAGAATTTCCTTTGTGGAATGCCTTTTCATTTACTGAAAAGGACTAATTGTTTTTCACAATTATATATAAAAATACAGTGGGCTAAACTCACTACTCTGTATCAAGGCTCAGAAAAATATTGTTCTCAAGGCACTCTCTATTCAGAGGAAATTTGCTTTTATAAAGTGCTCTTGTGGCAGAGTCATTGTTACTTAAGCAATCATTAGGAACTAATTACATATGTTAGCCAAAACAGGTTGATTATGCACAGCTATAAATCATCAGGAGGAGCACATGAAAATCCACAGTGACGTCTTTAACCAGGCTGGGACCTGTGCTTCATTCCTGCTCTTGGAGTCCCTTGACACAGAGGCAAGATGTGCCTGCATTACTTAGAGGGTTTGTAACCCTTTGTGCCTGCGGCCATACACACCTGGGGGAAAATCACTGTGTCTCTGGAAGCAGTCAGTGTTCTTCCTCTTTCGCCATCCCACCTCCCTATGTGAAGTTGCTTATCAGATGGTGGAGACATCAGCATGCGGTGAAGTTCTGTTTCCTGATAGGCAAGGTCAACAGGTGTTCAAGAGATCCTCTGTAAGTGGTTCTGCTCAAGGCTCAAGACTTGGATAGATTGCTCCCTTGTGGTTTTCTTTTACCCTTCACATATCCGGTGTTAGGACTTTTGCTCTCCAGAACATGGTCAGTGGTCAGATAGGGACCTCTGGGCAAAATTTTGGCCGGCCTTAGATTAAACCAGTATTCCAGATAGGTCTCGGAAAGTCCTGTATGGTAGAAGGCATGCGTCTGACTAATAATTAAGTAACCCTGATTAAAAAAGTAGCATGTTGACTTCACATTGTCATCCCCGCTCCTGTTTCATCTTCCTTTAGAAAGGAACACAGAGAAGGGTTAGAAGGCCTTGAAATGATAGCAACAAAAAACAGAACAAAACAAAAACGGGCTTTGATGAAGTTATTAAAATAACAATAGGGAAAAGCTTTCAGCAGCCCTGTAAATAAGAAGGGGATGATCTCTTAGTAAAGTTAAAAAAAAAAAAAAAAGTCCACTCTGTATGGCATAGTTTGATCAGATTGAAGGAAGAAAAGAGGAGCTCTTAACAAGTCTGCATTCTGAGAAAAAGCAGCATTATCTGCTTGTCTCTTAGATAACCAAAGTTTTTTTTTTATGCCTTTTAGCCTTCATCATGTTGCATAATTGTATTTTCTTTTTCTCATCTTTCATTAATTGACTTGATATGTTTGCAAACACATTAGTGTTTTTTTAATTTTAAAAGTTCTCAGATGTGTTTAGAACTTTTTCTGTGTTCTGATTTAATACTTAAAATTTATTAGGTTTGTTGTGCTGCAACTTTGCTAGTTTCTGGAGTGGGATATTTATTTCATTTGATTTCATTATTTCTTATTTAATGAAAAATATAATTAAGAAAATGAATTTTGTTCTTTTTAAAGTCTCAACCACACCTATAAATGACTAAATAGCTACAGTGAGATTACCATGCTACATAAAATCTTATTGTAGTTAATTTTAATAAGTTGTTATAGAAGCTTTGATTAAGCTTCAGATCCAAAGATTATTTAGCAGAGGTTTTTGTTTTTATTTCTAAGTGATTAGATTAGTTTTCTTTATCATTTTGTAATACATTTCTGGTTTTATTACATTGTGAATAGAGGATTTATGATCATAATTGTGATCTTTTGTAAATAAATGTAGTGGAACAATGTTAGTGAATACCATCTACTGGGTTTAACATATTGGTTATATTATTCTAATACTGTGCCCATCATTTTGTTCTGATTGAGCTGTAAAGAATATAGTAATATAGGGGGCACCCGGGTGGCTCAGTTGGTTAAGTGTCCAACTTTGGCTGGAGTCATGATCTCAGGGTTCTGTTCTCTAGTCCCTGGTCAGGCTCTGTGCTCAGTTCTGGGCTCTATGCTCAGCTCTGGGTTCTGTGCTCAGCTCCAAGTCTGCTTGTCCCTCTCCCTCTGTCCCTCCACCCCCTCTTGTGTGCTCTCTTTCTCTCAAATAAAAAAATCGTAAAAAATTTATATATAGCAATATATGTCAGTCTCTTCCTCCTATTTTTTCATCTTGCTGGTTATTTTCTAAGTTTTTTCTTGTATACTTTGGAATTAATGAATTCAGAACACAGAACCATGACGACTCTATCTTCATTGTGAATTGTCCCTTATATTAAATAATTTCCTTTTTCAGAGTTAATGTCTTTTGCATGATTTTACTTTTGCTATTATGATTACTATTTCTATTGTATATAGAAAATGCCTATGTATAGGCATTTCCCCACCATTTGCCCCTTTCTTTGTTATTTTGATTTGGGTGTGATTTTTTTACAGAAGTTGTAAGTTGAGTTATTTTAAACCAATCTCAGTTTTGGCCTTCATTTTAAGGATTCAGCCTGTTTTCATTTATTTAGATACTGTGTATATCGTGGGTTTTTGTGGGTTTTGTTGGGGTTTTTTTGTAAATTACTTATAAATTATTAACGAAAAATATAGGAAATTTTATAAACTTTACAGATCATAAGTGGCTCCTACATGCTTCTAGGATGCTTCTAGGATGTAGCTCTAAAAGGATCCCAACTGAGAGAGTAGGATGTTTGTTAGTGCCTCTATTCTTGGCAGGCCCTGGATGCTGTCTTCGTCTCCTCAATACAAGGAGACTTCCAAAAACTCAGCTCTACATTTCAGTGGTTTTCTATTTGGCCTCCTAACTTCTACCCTGCACAGGTTTAAATTCAGCAAATGCCCCCTAATGGAGAACCTCCACTCCAGTGTTGGGCTAGTTTCTCTGTACCTGCTTTTCCTCTGGAGCCTTGACCTCTTAGGTCCTGCCCTCCTTGGTGGCCCCGACTCCTCCAGGGATTATCTTTCCTGCTCTGTAAAGTGGGCAAATATTAATCTCTTAGCAGGGACCCTCCGGCTGGTTTGCCATCCTGTTGCCTGGAAGAATTAGAAAAAAGCCTAGGAGAAAAGCAGCTTACAGAATGTTGCCTCTTTCTCCTTCCTTTTCTCTTCTGCAACCTCAAGTGCTGATAGCTTCATGACTCTGATGAATTTCAAGTGTTTTTGTTTTTGTTTTTGTTTTTTCTGTGTTGTCCAAGTTTACTACTAGATGTTCTTTACAGAAACAACTAATAGGAATTAGAAGTCCAAGTCCAGCCTGTATTTTGCTTTCTGTTTCTTTGCTTTTTTAGCAGCTTACTTTATCATCTATTTACTGTCCTTTAAACTTTTGTTCTTCCTTATTTCTTCTTCTAACTTGAAAATTCTATAGCACATTTTAACTCTGTTAGTAGCATATTTTACATTTTTTTTAAAAAAGGGATTTTATTTACTCATTTGTCTCAGAGAGAGAGAGCACAAGCAGGGGGAGCTGCATGCAGAGAGAGAAGCAGGCTCCCTACAGAGCAGGGAGCCGGATGCGGAGCTCAAAACCAGGACCCTGGGATCATGACCTGAGCCGAAGTCAGATGCTTAACTCTCTGAGCCACCCAGATATCCCAGCATATTTTATATTTTAAACACACATACCTAAGCTTATATTTCTGTATTTATCAGTGTCAAGAAAAAGAGCATCTGTAGCACTCTACTTTTTGTATTCCCTCAAAAATCTTTTGAAATTTTTCCATTGTCTTTAAAATAATCTATATCAATATACTTCTTTTTCTTTATAGATGTGTTTTCCCTTCCCGGCTGCTGATAAATTCTTTTTTTCTCCAAGTTTTGCATAGACTGAGCCTTCTGTTGTTGTTGCTATTGCTGATTTGTTTGTTTTCCTTTCCATTTCCCAGCTTACTTGACTAATCTTATATTGGGCAATGTCTGTATTAACCTGCCAATTTAAAACATTAAGGCATCATATGTGTGAGTGCCTTTTATGTCTAACGTTGATTCATTTTTAATTTAAATGAGCCATCAGGTGTCAAAGGCCAATTCCTTCCCAATTACAGTCAGAGAAGGGAAATGAAAATATGAGAAACTTTTTAAAGCAAAAAGAAAATGTGAAAGAACTATAGAGCTTAGTTCCTTCTTTCAAAGAACCCATAACCATCTCGGCAAATATAGCCAAAACCATTGGTTGCCCACCCAGTATCCATGTATTCCTTCTTTCTTACTGACAGAACCCCAGCCTCCTGTGCCATATGTGCAGGCTTGTGACATAATCTTTCCATTGAGATAGAAGTGAAATCTGCTACATGCTCTGCAAAGATGTTTGCTTTTAAGAGTTGGTATAAATGAATGCATTCAGTATGGCTTCCCCCACCCCCTCTCTGTCCTGAGGCGAGCATCCGTATTGAAGTTGTAGCGGCCATCTTGCAACTTTCATGTGTTGATAGTGAGAACAGTGTCAAGAAAATCACAGGAGTGCCACTTCGGAAAATGTTGTGCTTGTAAACAAATGCCCTTGACCCCTTACCAAGAGATGACTGGTTATGTAAACTTGCTCAGACCGTTGTAAATAACGTCTTCAGTTTATGTATCTAACTGATCCACTGATATGTTAGAGAAAATTAACTTAAACAACCACCCAGGAAAGTCATAATGAAGAACCATATAGGAGGTTTAGATAAATGGTTGTGATTTTCCGGGACTGATTCACATGTGAGGCAACGTTTCTGCGGGCTCTGTAAGGAAAGCCCTGCGGGCCCTGGGCTAGTGTGCACCTGCAGTTCCAACCACATGCAGTTAGTTTGCACTTTCTGTTAAAATCTCTTCACTTATCTCCCTATTCAATGCCACTTGCTTTCTCTTTTCTGACGACAAGATTGCAAAGTAATTAACTGTGTTCCCTAGCCAGCCAAACTGGAATCAGGGTTTGTGCAGCCCATTTTACAGGGTGCTGAGAATAATTTTTTTTTCCCCTCTTTAAAACTTTTAGGAGAGTATATTGAGAGAACTTTCTTTCCTCTAATGAATTACCAGAGTAAAACACAAATGGTTAGACCTGCTAGACAGTGTGTCTCCAGACGGTTTTGTTGTGGAACATTAGGAATCCTGACTAAACACTAGCATGTATGAAGGGAGAAATTAAATTCAGGAAAATAAATACAAGAACTCAATGATTTCTGGGACTTAATTTTTTCCCTTAGCATTCTAGAAATCTTGGCATCTCAGAACTAACAGCCTAGGTAGAATCAATTTTAACTGTGGAATTATTTAATTAAATTAATTTTTTCTTAATTTATTATAATTATTGGTCCATAATGATGTTAACACTTTGCTGAGCATTTAAAAGAAAACAAATGCAGAAACTGGACGTGGATAGCCTTGGTCTTTTACTGTTAGAAATTTCTACAATCACCATGATGATAACAAGTGACAAGCCAATTGTGCCATAAAGTCTATATTGAAACTACAGTGAAGCCAAACTCATTTGGAAGCTATTTCATGCAAATGGAATTTGGGGGGAAAAAGTCAATACTAATCATCACTTTGTACTTTCCACATATATGCACCATAATGTTTTCAGTTTTGAACCTCTCATTCCTTCATTCATTCATTCATTGTTTGGGCCATGTAAATATATTAGACTCTGTTTTTCACAGTTGATTGACCCTCCTCCAGTTACATTCCATACCTAGTAGCTTCAACTTATCATACAATATATGCATGGATCAGATCTCTTTAATTTTCAAGCGGAAGAAATTCAAATTGAGTTGCCTTAAACGCATAAAAAGATTCACTAGCTAACAAAATAAAAAAGTGAACATCTGTGGCTGAGATGTATAGGAGTCAGGGCCTCAGTACTCACCAAGAGTTATTTCCCAAGCACTCCCCACCCTTCTCTCACTAGGCCTCCCGCTGGGTGTCATCATTTCGTTTAGCAGAGTTCTTAGTGTGTGCTTCTGGGATAAAACTAACCATATGAGAAATTTGCACAGGCAATTTTTACGTTCAGAAGGTGGGGGTTAGGTTCAGGTGTTGTTGAAGTTAACTCATGTTGTTGCAGATCTGCTGGCTGACCTTGTCAGCAAGAGTGAAGAGCCAGGCATGCAGCCTCCAGCAACCACTGGGTTATCTTCTTCCGTTTCCCTAGCTTCTCGGTCAAATGTGTGTTTGGATCTGGGAAGAGGGGCACCATCTTCTATAATTAACCTGCATTATCCAATGTGAAGGCTTAGATGAAATGAGAATTTGAAAGGGTTCCAGTTCATCGTCACAGGTTCTAGGTCATCTCCTGGGTCCTGTTCATCCTTTCTCTCCAGAGCTTTATATCCATCCTTCCTTCCCAGCATCCCACCATGTGGACTTTAGCCTCCAGCACCACATGCAAAGCAGAAATTATACATAGACTATTAACCTACTGTGTAGCTGCTGCAATTGTGTAGTCAACTCCCTTTAATCAAGCCATTCGTCTAGATCACTGCGAGAGATTTGGCTTCTCTAATTAAACCCTGGCTGATAAATTGCCCATTTTAAGTTAAAAATAAAAAGAAGTAGTTTCACTTTCAACGTCTGTTGAATTACTGAATGAATATAATAATGAATATAATAAATAAAGGTATTCTTGGTACACAGCACTCATTCATTTACTTACTCACTTAGAACACATTCTGCTATCTTTACTTATTTATTTATTTATTCTTTATATCCATTTGTCCATCCTTAAGGCTAAGCACTATTTTTAAGTACCCATGAAAGCAACTGTAAATAATGGCTCTCTTACACGGACACCTGCATTCAAATGGAAGATGACAGCAGACCTGGGTCAATAACATTTTGCAACTGACTTCAGCGTGGGGAAATGAGGACTAGCTTTTCCAGCTGAATGTGCTGGGGAATTTTAGGTTGATGAGAAGTAATTACCTGAGCAATGAACCAGCATAGAGCACTATAAATGGCAGCATTAAAACACTGATTGGGAATCAGTTGATTTCTCGGGTGAATTTTTTCATGAAATCTCAGTTAAAATGTAACAAAATTTAGGGCAATTTCCTTCCCTTCCTCCAACCAATATCTGTCCTAGAAATATTTTATTTATCTCTTTTTATATGTCTCGTCAAAGTAGGTACATGTTTGATCAGATTTATCCTTTCACTTCTGTTTGACTCTCTCTTGATAGTTTACATGATGGGTTATATCAGAGCAAGTGTTTGCAGTGAACCCTGGCCTTAGTTCTATTTACCACTAGACTAACTCACCCAGAAACTCCAATAAGGCTCACGGTCATGACGCATAAGAAACGAGAGTCAGTTTTCTACAATTTCTCTCTTGGCCTTACCTACTAAAACCCACTCACTCTTCTTTCAGTTTCTAAGCTGCTCTTTCTGCCAAACACAGTGGAAAAGTGCCCCTACCCTGTGAACATCCTTTTCCTACCTTCTCTTCAGAGATCTCTCCTACTTCCTATGGTTCAGGATATCTTTCTCTCACTCTCAGGCACATATCTTTGAGTACAACTGCCAGAAGCAAATGTCATCCTTTTGCTTTTATCAGTAGTCTCTCAGAGTTTGCACAAGTGACTTGCTTCTTAACTGCTGCTGAGCAGTATAGAGAGCACAGAAGGATTTTACATGGAAAGACCATTTCAACTGCAGGGAGAGTCTCCAACTTTCTGAAACACTATTCTTGGTATGTACAGCCTAGAAGCTTGTATTAAGCATGGAAATGAAGTAGTGGCAAGCTGTGTGGCTACTCCATGCTCTGAATAACACTTTCCATTTCTGGGTTAAAGAAGAGGAAGGAGAAAGGGAAAGGCTTCAATGAAGTCAATATTCATTAAATAAACACTGGGTCTCTATGTGTTTTGGGGATACATGAAAAAGACATGGTCCCGACTTCATGCTGCTTAAAGTCTAGAAGGAAAGACAGAAATCAATTAAAAGGACAACTAAATACATACAAATTCCTATAAGTTCTAAGCAGGTATAAAGAGAGTAACTGTGAGAAGAAAGGAGAAAGGGGATTCTATTTTAGTTAAAGTTGCCATGACCAGCATCTGTAAGGAATTGACATGTAGCTGAGGCATGAAAAATGAGCAAAAACAGTCATGTGGAGGACCTTACTCTTACGGGTTTCTAATCATCCTTCTTTGAGTCTGGGGAGGAACCATATAATGTAGATTCCTCTAGCACCTCCTGGTACCTGGCTATGAGCTCTGTCGTCTGTCCCAGTGCACAGAGAGACAAGAATCCTTATCTTCAGTGATGCACATACTGTGGACCTACTGTGCACAAGTTACCCAACTGGGCACAATGATAAATGCATCAGAACTATAAAATGCAGATCCTGATATTAAGAGATGGCCTTGATTATTTCGTTTGAGGACAAAAGTGATTGAGGCTATCTTGGAGAAGTGAACTCTAGGATTCGTTAAAAATAAAGAATGAAACAAGACCACACTACTAGCTCACTTGGAAATGTGATAAAATATACAATGTCAGTATGAATTGAAAGTTCCCCAATTTATAACCCTTCCAGCTTGACAAATATTTATTAAATGACTACTCTGTACCTACATGATAGGCCCTTGAAATAAGAGCATATTTAAGATGATGTTTCTATCTTTCAAAGACATAGAGTTACACTTTTACCAGTTTATTCAACAAAAGTGCAATATAACACATATTGTGGCTTTCTTTTGAAGCTGACAGGGTCACACACATTTATTTTCTGTGTTGTCTTTGCACAGCCTCCTTATTTTCCCTGTCTCCATTACGTTTTTACCTCAGAGTAAAATTCTTGTTCATAGTCCCTAGTGTTACAAAGCAGTGTGCGTGCTGTGACATTCATCTGCCAGAACACAATAGGCACTTTCAGCAGAAAGTACGGAATAAATAGAAAGTCAGTAAGAAGGGAAATAAGGTGTTTATTAGATGTTGTTGAACGAGCACAGAGAAAGAAGGCAAATCAGTGAAAAGTGGCACTGCCTGAACCAAGTAGCATGATAGCACTATGTCGTAAATACTCTGTGCCCACAGCTATGGCTCTGTACATGAGCAGGGACATGCACGCACACACCAACAAACATGGCTTTGCACACCCTTCCCCTGGAGGCCACCAGCACGTCTCTACAGTCTTTATTAATGCTTACGGGAGACTGTTTGGTTTACCATACATGGGCTTCAGAGATGGGCAAACTTGCTTTTAAATCCTAGCTCTGCCAGTGAATTGGGTATTCATCAGAGAATAATTTACCCTCCATCCATCACTGTTTTCACATCTGTGAAATACAGAAAATGATGCCCGGTAAACAGGAAGAGGGTAAGGATGAGTCCCTGGCCCATAGTCACACTAAATAAGTGGCTGCCATTGTATTTGGTGAATGGATAGGTGTGGTTCTTGGAAGATGATAAGAGAGAATTAACTGGAATTCACCTAGAGCAAATATTTTTTTTCTAATTTATTTTCTTAAATATTTTTTAAAGGCTTTTATTTCTTTGAGAGAGAGAGAGAATGAGTGAGCAAATGAGCTGGGGTGGGGGCAGAGGGAGAGGACAAGGAGCAAGTTGACTCCCCGCTGAGTGGGAAGCCCAATGCCATGTGAGCCTCGATCCCAGGACTCAGAGATCATGACCTGAGCCAAAGTCAGACATTTAACTGACTGAGCCACCCAGGTACCACTAGAACAAAGGGTTTTGTTTTGTTTTGTTTTGTTTTGTCTTGTTTTTAATTTTGTTTTGTTTTGTTTTGTTTTTTAAGATTTTATTTATTTATTTGACAGAGAGAAACCACACAAGCAGGAAGAGAGGCAGAGGGAGAAAGAGAGGAAAAAGCAGGTTCCCTAATGACCAGGGAGTCTGATTTCGGGCTCCATCCCAGGACCCTGGGATCATGACTTGAGCCGAAGGCAGATATTTAACCAACTGAGCCACCCAGGTGCCCCTACAAAAACATTTTTAAAAGCTAGATAAAATTTAACAAAAAGGCTATTAAAATCTTTTAAATACATAAAAGGATTCTTAAAGAAATTAAATGCCTGAGAATTTCATCCAGAAGTAAAGAGGGAACTGAACTTAAGATCAGTGAGCACATGAACTGATGCTTTAGTCACCCAGGGCAAGGGATCTCTCCTGGCTTTACCTACCAAGCCCCATTCAGTCTTTGGCCACCCAGGGCAAGGGATGGAAGAGGGTAGCTGAGGATAGCTATGAGGATGAGAACGAGTGTTAAGTGTGGCTTTTAAAACCTTTAACGGGAAGGTTGATAAGACTTGGATTTGTGATAAATAGTGACCCAGTGACCTTTACAGATCTCTCTGTATAAACCTTCATAGACCCAGTGACCTTTACAAATCTCACTCTGTATAAAGTGGAAAGGAAAAAACCCAGCAACCCACATGAATAGGACAAATAAGCACCCCATACCTCTGAAACTGGAAGTGAATGAAGAAGGCTAAAAATGAAAAGAGTATTTGGGATAATCTGTTTGAGAATGTAGATGTCCTTCCTCTTTCCATGATTTTGGGGACTAACCCATCCCACCTCCAAGGAATCTAGAGGTTTATTCTCTAGGGATGATAAAATGGATGGTCTCTGAAATGGGGGAATCCCAGCATAGTCATGGGATGAAAACGAACATGAGCATAATGAATACTGAACCTGAGCCCCCCAGCCCCTTCTCCCGACATGGCTCCCAGAACCATGGAAGATTGGGAGATTCCCCCCCGGACCACCACCAAAAAACAAAACAAAACAAAAACCCAAAACAAACAAAAACCCTTGAAATTACAATAAATTTTAACAAAAACAAACAAACAAAAAGGAATATAGGATTAGGTAAAGTGAAGGAGGAAAATATACATTTTCAGAAAAGTAAAGTCTGAGAGTTTCCCATTCACAAACTCTTATGGGAAAAAAAAATCACTAAATGTACACATTTTCAGAAATAATTGAAAAACGGATAAAGTACAATGTGAAAAAAAAGGATGGAGAGCAATAAATTAGTAAACATTCTGTTAATAAATATGCATTCATTTGAAAAATAAATGTAAAATTAACTTACGACATAAAAACAGACTGAAATTGTATTATCAGTAAATAATTGCAAGGAAGCTGGAGGGAGGTTGGCTCGTTAAACCATCCTGAGGTCTCTGCATCATACAAGAGAATAATGTGATTAACTTCAGATTTTGACAAGCAGGCATGATATGGAACAAAAAGTGAAAAAAGATATAACTTAAATTAATGGATGGGAGGGACACCTGGGTAGCTCAGTCAGTTAAGCATCTGACTCTTGGGTTCAGCTCAGGTCATGATCTCATGGGTCCTGCCTGGGATGGAGCCCCCATTGGGCTATGCTGGAGATTCTCCCCTGCTTGGGGATTCTCTCTCTCTCTCTTTCTCTCTCTCTCTCTGTCTCCCTCCCCCAACTTGCTCACTCTTTTTCTTTCTCTAAAATAAATAATCTTTAAATTAATAGATGGAAAAAAAGAGACTAAGAAAATGTAATCCAATGGAAAGAGGCAATTGAAGCAAAGAGAAATCAGGATAAATGAGAAGCACAAAATAAGAGAATAGATTCTGCATGCAAGTACACATATACAAACATATATGTCTTTGTATATACACTTATATATAAACTAAATTTTGCATAGTAAATTCACCTGTAAAAATGCAAATATAAACTAGAATTTTGAAGAATAAAAAATGCTAAGATCAACCTGAGATAATAGTATTTCCATCAAATTTGTAGAAATTTACAAATCTAATAAAACTGAATTTTGGAAGAAATTATGTAGGAGTAGGCAAATTGTGTATAGTTAATGTGGGAAAAAATTGACACAATCACTTGGAGAGTAAATTAGCAGTATCTTTTAAAGGTAAAAATGTACATACCTGATACTCCAGCAGTCCCAACTACTCCGTAAGTGTATTCTCCTGAGAAACTCTCAGACATGCTTAACATATTTGTTGCAATAGTTATGACACTGCAAAAATGTTGGCAATAGTTAGAAAATGGAAACAACCCAACTGGTCCACAATAAATTAAATGAATAAACTGATTTTTTTTTTCATCTGTTGGACATATGTTGGACATTGTCATTAAAATGCATGACTTATATTTGTATGAACCACCATACTCATGTTTATGGGTATAATTGAAGTATAAAACAGTGAATGAAACACATCTTAGCCATAGGAGATTATCTCAAGAGAAGGAAGAAGGGATGGGAAGAGATAGGTAGATATTTTGCTGAATCTGTACAATTATTTTAAAACAAGGGGGAGCTGAAGCCATTCAGCAGAATATAAATGTGTTTTTCATCTTTGTGTTGAATGCACAAATAGCTATGATAGAATTTCCTGTGATTTTCTATATTTTTGAAATAATTCATTATTTAAAATTGAAAGACAATAGATGAATGAGAAGGTAGATAAGTGGGAGGAATTAGCACCCTCCAAGTCATGTAAATTTTATATTTAGCCTGTTGTTTCATAATAGTATAATTAAAATGAAAACTGCCTAATGATAACTTCCTTTGCCATATCACTCTATATACTAAGAAGGACTGTCTCAATAATAAATGACTTAGGGAAGCTTATTGTGGATGCTATCAGCAGAACAACAAATTACTCTTGGAATTTAGAATTTGGAGACATACAGGATTTTCTGAGTGCAATAGGGCTTCATTCCTACCATGATATTAAGACACTTGAGGGTGAATCTGTTTTAGTATCACTTGTGCATGCATTTGTGGCTTAGTTCCTGAAAAATGTATTTTAGAAAAAAACTCTAAATGAGGTATACTGCTGAATTAACCAAACTTCTTAAGGGGGCTATTTGGAAGAGGAGTGAGAAGAATGCAGGTTCTAAGATTTGTGTTAAACCCATTGCCAAACCCATACACTTGTTAATTTTGTTGGCATCTCCCAGTGCTGAGAAGTTCTCAATGCACAGGGAGAAAATTGCATGGGCTCTGTATTAGAATAACCATGAAGCCTAGTGTGGTTGCAATGACCTTCCTTTGAACTTAAAAGCACCCTGAAAAAAATCTCTCTCGTAGTACTGACCACAAATACTGTGAATGTGGTTTATTTATGGGATTCTTCCATTGATTGTGTATGGCACTGATTTTTTTTAAACTTTATATTTAAACAAACTTTATATTTAAAAACAGACATTTATCTAGAAATCACAATATATAAGTTAGGGAAAGATAGAATATAACATTTACTCACCAGCAGCCTACAGTTCAGTGTATCATTTGCAATCCTAGCTGCAAACTGACAATCTTGGGGGAGGAGTATGTGTGTATATGTATGTATATATACGTATGTATATATGTATGTATGTGTATGTGTATATATGTATGTATATATATATGTATATACATACATATACACACGTTTTCCATCTCTCTAGAGTATTTTAGAAAGTTTCCATTAAAAGTTGGTTTTAGTTACACTTTGAATATACCTATATACATGATTTTTTTAAGACTTTGTTTTGTGGATGAGTTTTAGGTTTACAACAAAGTTGAGAGGAAAGTACAGAGATTTTCTATACATCTCCTGCCCCCATACTTGCATAGCTTTCCCCATTAGCAACATCACTCATCAGAATGGTAGGGTGTTTTTTTTTTGTTTGTTTGTTTCGTTTTGTTTTGTTTTTACCAATGATGAACCTGTAATCATTCAAAGTACATAATTTACCTTGGGTTCATTCTCGGTGTTGTAAATGCTATAGGTTTGGAGAAATGTATAACAGCATGTGTCCATCATTATAATATCATTTAGACTATTTTCCCTGCCCTAAAAATCTTCTGTGTTATGCCTATGTGTCTTCTTTCCTCCTCTTCCTCCCTCCCCAGACCTGCAACCACTTATCTTTTAATTATCTCCATAGTTTTGCATTTTCCAGAATGTCATATGGTTGGAATCATACAGAAGGCAGCCTTTTTGGATTGACTTCTTTCACTTGGTGATATGCATTTAAGTTTCTTCTGTCTTTTCATGGCTTGATAGCTCATTTGTTTTTAGCACTGAATAATATTCCACTGTCCAGATGTTTCTATATCCATTCACCTACAAAAGGCATCTTTGTTGCTTCCAAGTTTTGACAATTATGAATAAAACTGCTATAAATATCCATGTGAGGGTTTTTGTGTGGACATAAGTTTTCAACTCCTTTGAGTAAACACCAAGGGGCCCAGTTGCTGAATCATATGGTAAGAGTATATTTAGTTTTGTAGGAAACCACCATACTATCTTCCAAAGTAGCTGTGCCATTTTGTATTCCCATTGGCAATAAATGACAGTTCTACTGCTCCACATTCTCATCAGCATTTGGTATTGTCAGTGTTCCAAATTTTGGTCATTCTAATAGGTGTGTGGTGGAATCTCATTGTTTTAACTTGAAATTCCCAGATGGGCTATGATGTGGCATCTTTTTATAGGCTAGTTGCCATCTCTGTATCCTCTGTGGTGATGTGTCTGTTGAGGTCTTTGTCCCATTTTTTAATCAGGCTGTTTGTTTTCTTATTGTTGAGTTTATTTTAGGCAGCATTTCTTAATCAGCTATGTCTTTTGCAAATATTTTCTCCAAGTCTGTGTTCTGTTTTCTGATTCTCTTGATTCTGCCTTCTGCAAAGGAGAATTTTTTTTAACTTTAATGAAGTTTAGATTATCAGTGATTTCTTTCATGGATTTTGTCTTTGGTGTTATACCTAAAAAAAGCATCACTGTACTTAAGGGCGCCTAGGTTTTCTCCTATATTATCCTCAAGGGGTTTTATAGTTTTGCATTTATGTCAGTGATCCATTTCTAAGCTAATTTTTGGGAACAGAGTAAAATCTGTGTCTGGATGTATTTTTTTGCATGTGGATGTACAGTTGTTCCAGCACCATTTGTTCAAAATACTACATTTGCTTCATTGTATTGTCTTTGCTCCTTTGCAAGGGTTGACTATACTTATAGGGGTCTATTTCTGGGTTCTCTGTTCCATTCCATTGATCTGTTTGTGTATTCTTTCTCCAATACTATACTCTTTTGATTAGGTAGCTTTACAGTAATTCTTAAAGCTGGGTAGTGTCAATCCTCAAATTTTGTTAACATCCTTCAATATTGTGTTGGATTTTCTGGTCTTTTATCTCTCTGTAAAAACTTTTAAAATAAGTTTGTGGAAGGATGCCTAGATGGCTCAGTTGCTTAAGCCTCTGACTCTTGCTTTTGGCTCAGGTTATGATCTTAGGGTTGTGAGATCAAGACCCATATTGGGCTCCATGCTCAGCAGGAAGTCTGCTTGAGATTTTCTCTCCCTTTCCCTCTGTCCCTTCCCTACTTCTCTCTCTCTCTCAAATAAATAAATCTTTAAATAAATAAATAAAATATGTTGGCTAATTAAATTTAAATAAAAACAAACAAACAAACAAACAAACCCAGGCATTTTAGCTCCAGAAAAAAAATAAGTTTGTTGACATCCATAAGTTAACTTTCAGAGATACTGATTGAGATTGTATTGAATCTATAGGTCAATTTGGAAATAACTGATATCTTGATGATATTGCATCTTCCTACCCATGAACATGGATATCTTTCCATTTATTTAGTTCTTCTCTGATTTAATTCATCAGAGTTTTGTAGTTTTCTTCATATAGATTCATACATATTTTGTCAGCTTTATATCTAAGTATTTAATTTTAGGGGATGCTACTATAAATGATATTGTATTTTTTGTTTCAAATTCCAATTTTTTATTGTTGGTATATAAGAAAGCTGTTGACTTTTATATAATAAACTTGTGCCCTGAGCCTTGCTATAATGCTTACTAGTTCCATTTGGATTTTCTACATTTAGATTTTCTTTTTTTTTCTTTTTTCTTTTTTTAATTTTTTATAAACATATAATATATATTTTATCCCCAGGGGTATAGGTCTGTGAATCGCCAGGTTTACACACTTCACAGCACTCACCATAGCACATACCCTCCCCAATGTCCATAACCCCACCCCCCTTCTCCCAACCCCCCTCCCCCCAGCAACCCTCAGTTTGTTTTGTGAGATTAAGAGTCACTTATGGTTTGTCTCCCTCCCAATCCCATCTTGTTTCATTTATTCTTCTCCTACCCCCTTAACTCCCCATGTTGCATCTCCACTTCCTCATATCAGGGAGATCATATGATAGTTGTCTTTCTCTGATTGACTTATTTCGCTAAGCATGATACCCTCTAGTTCCATCCACGTCGTTCTACATAGATGATGATGTCATCTACAAACAGAGACAAATTTATATCTTCCTTCCTAATCTATGTACTTTTTATTTCTTCTTCCTGTCTTATGGCGTTTGCAAGGACTTCTAGTGAAATAGTGAAAAAGAGTGGTGAGTTGTACCTAATCTTAGTAGAAAGCTGTATGTTTTTAACCAGATGAACTATAGTACTCTATAGTGTGTGTGTGTGTGTGTGTGTGTGTGTGTGTGTGTGTGTGTGTTTACGTGCAGGGGTGTGTGTGTGTGTGTGTGTATACACACTTATATACTTATAGTACCTTACCCTAAATCTTCACAAAGATAAATCATTCTGTAGTGTTGCACAGGGTTCTAAAGAATAAAAGAATATCTACTTTGTATTCTTGCTTCTACATGTGGCAATTTTTCAAGCACCCCAGGCCATTTACTTTTATTTGAGGCCTTACTTGCCATCTTGCAAGCAACTGAGGAGAGCAGAGGCAATGGAATTTGATCAGAATAACTGTATCTTCCTATACAACTGTCTTTTCTCTTCCTCTCCCAACTATTTTTGCTTTCCCCTATTGATTTCCAGATCTATTCTTTTTAGAATCCATCTAGCTCAGTTAGCCTACTGCTTTCTTATTCTCATTCTTCTTTTCCAGTTTTCAAAGGCCTATATATTTTGAAATTGGAGTGGCTCCTTACATTTTGGCTCCTTTTATGGACCATCTGAAAGGCCCCAATCATTGGTTTTTCTGGCTGAGACATGACTAACGCAAAGACCTGTTGAGTCCAAATTTTTCCATTTCCAATAGTCGCAGAACAATTTCTATTTCTTTCATTTCTCTGGGTATATAAAATAGGTAGTATGAAGATAAGAAAAATAAAGTGACACAAAATCCTTTGTTGTATGGGCCTAGCATCTAAAGCCACACAGTTTGTACACTGTACAATCCCAGGAGAACTTCTTGTCTAGACCCTAATGTAAATGGTGTCCCTGGAGTTGCAGGATATGGTAGCCATGCCTGGAGGCATACATCTGGTTATTGGGGGGATTCTACCAGCTTTTAGTTAAGAATGTCCCATTTGGGGGTGCCTGGGTGGCTCAGTTGGTTAAGCATCTGCCCTCAGCTCAGGTCAGCATCCCAGAGTCCTGGGCTCAAGCCTTGAATCTGACTTCCTGCTCAGTAGGGAGTCTGCTTCTCCCTCTCTCTCTGCCCCTACCCCTCCCCGTGCTTTCTATTTATTTAATTTTAAAAAAAGGTCTCATTTGGGGAACTTTAATTATCTGCAAGCATATCTAGAAAATTCAGACCTCTTACATTCTCACAATTCTTTCCTATTCATAGCATTTTAAAGGATCAACATACCAGCATTAAATTTTCCAAAGTTTTTAAAGTGGTATGTTCTCGTTCCACGTTGGAATCCTCTAACAATAGAATGTTAGGACTGAAAAATCCTTTGAGATCATCTGGTATAGTCTCCTTATTTTATAAATAATAACTGATGTAAATTGCAATGAGTATCATGTAGATTTTTTTTAAGCTATAAAATCACAGTGCCTGGGGCCAATGTGCCTTTTTCTTATTAGGATGTTGTGTGATTATATTAAATGTAGGTTTACAGGCCATTTTGAAATATTAAAATAGAGGCTACAATATGGATGAAAATCATTTGTCTCTGAAACAAGAGATAACATAAATGTGATAGGTGCCCTCTTAACTGTAGTGGCAGTTTAATATGGAAGGTGTGTCCTTAAGTTATTTTATAATGGATTAACAGTGAACCTAGATTCTCTACAATTTCTTTTTACGTGTTAAGAACTGACCCTAATTTTGACTAGATACTTCATTAATATTCATTTGTATATAATTGCCTTAATTTCAGTGATAATGACTTCAGCTACCAACTGTTTGATTGATGGAACTTGTGTCTTCTCTGGAAAGGAGCTAAGATATAAAAATCACACCATTCATGCATGCCTGGTATTTTTAGCTGCCTTTAATTACTAACCAGCTAAATAAGCATGCAAACCATGCTGTGATTGATAGGATCTCTTGGTTGAAGTGATTTTTTTCCCCCTCAGAATTTGGAATATGCTTGAATCAATTGAGTACTAAAAATAACCACTGAAAGCTGAATCTTCCAGAATCAGGATGCTCTTGAATAAAGCATCTAACAAGGAGGAATTAACCTGCAATCTTTAAGACATTCTCACTGGAAAAAAGAACCAACAGAAAGTTCTCATTGAGTGCAGCAGTGTGAAAAAAAGCCTGTAACATGCCAAATCTTTATTTACTGAAGACATGCTAAGTAGCATCATGCCAGAAACAAAAGCAGAAATGAACGGAAAATCATATGAGGCAAGGAAAAGAACCAGACACAGAGTAGGAAATTTGCAGTTGAGCCCTGTGACCTGAAGACTGGGAACACATGGTAGCTCAGAACTCTGTCCAAACCTGGGTAGAGGGTAGCATTTCCCACATCGCAACCCGATGCTGATGAGTAGAATTTTGACGAAGAGTCTACTCCAGAGATCTTTGGATATATCTCCAGTGTGAAAATAAAAATGCTTTCAAACCGAGCACATCACAATAATTAAAAAAGAAAACTGCCACAGCAACAAATCAAACGATAAATCTGGAGAAGTTTGATGTAGCCAAGAATCTACTTGGCCAGAAAGTGTTTCCAGACACTTCCTTTGTTAATAATAAACAACATTATCCTAAAGAAACATGGTGATTAGAAAGTTGCCACCCTCTAAAAGTGTTTTTACTGTATTGAATATCGAGCATCTCATAGACTGGGAAATTGGCTTTTGGTACTTCTTGAATTCTTTTATGTTCTCTTTTTACTGTCTGGCCCTAGTTTATCACTGGCAGAGTTTGCTCCCTCTTTCTCTCTCTCCCTCTTTTTTTTTTTTTTCTTGGCTAAAATCCTAGACTCCAGTGTCATATCCAAGTCCCAAACCCTCAAAATAACCCACACCATAATACTCTTTCCTCCAGCCATTCAAAACTTCTGTCCACATGGTAAGGTTAGGAGAAAAGCAATCTGTTGACTTAAATTTACACTCTGACTGTTCTTTCTTCTTCAAGAATATCTGGACTTTTAAGGAAAAATACTTTATAATACATCATGAATATATAATGGATGAATTCAGGAGACGTTAAAGGCAAGACAAAAAATTTGAGTTTGTTTTTTTTTTTTCCTTAAATACATCCTCTAAGTGACTCAACTGGATAAGGAAGCCTGGGGGGAGAAAGAAGATAGCTCTGCTGGACATATCAAATCCCTTTAATATTTATCAGTTGTTTATTTCTGTAGTACTCTGGGCATTCAGTTGCTTTTGGATATACCTTTCTAAAGGCTTTAGCAAAGTAGTAAAGGCTCCATTGGTCTTCTGATTAAGTGGGCTTTCCCCCAGGGGCATGTGTTGTCTGTCTTTTCATCACTGATTCTATAATTGTGGGGATTCATGGCTGTCTTTCTCCTTGCCTTAGAGAAACCATCAAATATAGAATTGGGGTCAGGGTGGGGGGAGAAAAAGGACAGCAATGTAAAAGAAAAAAAAAAACACAAAGACGAAATTATTTATGATGATCTCCATGTATGACTTTGAAGGCTTGATTCCAAGAAAGCTGACCCAGGTAAATGGGCTCAGGACTTGCTCATTTCGCAAATAGTGTAAAAGATTCTTCCAGGGACCTCTCAGCAGTGGTATTGTTTATCAGAAACTTTCACAGACTCCCTGACACTTCAACTGTGTTAATTTCTTATTTTTATATAATGAAAATAGCTCAGCTTTCTCCTTTTTTTTTTTTTTTTTGTAGCACATACTGAACACAAACAAAACAAAACAAAACAAAAAGCAAAAAAAAAGCAAAATAAGAAAAAAAACAATAGTGAGATATTACATTTAAGAGAGTCTGAAGGCCATGTGGGAAAGAAGGGAAGTGGCAATTATGTTTACATATGGAGAAAAGTGAGTTGCTAATGCCTTTTGTTTCTTTTATTTATATTCTTTCTTCTGTTCCAAATGGCCTTATAAGGCTGTGGGCACCGGCTGACACTCACACTGTGCCAGGGTGTGTTGATCTTGGAACCAGAGCTGGAATAGGTCAGTATTTTCAAGTGACAGATAAAAAATGGGAAATTAAATTCCACAGTGAGGGTTCATTGTCTACATAAGTCCAGAGCTGGCTAAGTCTGTATGCTCTCAGGCCCCCTGTGCTAAAAAGGGCAGAGGGTAACCACTGATCTTGATTCTTATTTGCACATGGAAGTCACTCATATCTGCCACTCCTGTAGTTCACCAGTTAATCCTGACTCAGGACAACAGAGATTCTCAAACTGAGAAGGACAGAAAGTGTGAACACTTCTTTGCTCTCAAGGTAATTGCTATCCTGAAAGGAAGTGTGGTAGGTATTAGGAGAAGAAGGTGAATGATGTAGACAGGGCTCAGTGAATATTTGTGGAATGAATGAATGCATGCCTGCAGGCTGTATGTCTTCTTAAAGATTAGAGAGATTGGGTTTGTTAAGTAGAGACAAGTAGAGAGACTAGAGGGGAAGAAATAATAGAATATTTCCCATTGGCCTGGGCTAAACACTTGTAAACGTCATTTAATATTCAAAACAAACCAATTAAGAAGTTTTATAAGGTAAAAATTTTCATTTCATATAGGGAAAAACATGAGGCCCAAGAAATGAAGTAGGCTTTATTTAGTTAATTGTTAGATAGTGGGGCAGCCAGGATATGAATCTATTTTGTCTGATGCAGTTCTTGATCTTTTCACTGCTATATTGTCTCCACATCGACTGAGCAAGGCCATCTATGGCCTTCCTTTTACTCATTTACTCCTCCCCATCTTTATGTATGGAAGTTCTTTCTGTCCACTTATCCAGAGTGCAGCTGAGACAGCAAGTGTTTCTGAAGCCTTTCCTGATTCTCCAGTCATGTGTGAAGCTCATCTCTTCTACATCACGTGGCCCTCATCCATACCTATCACAGCTGACCATATTCTGCCGCATATCATTTATTCAGCTCCAGCCTTCTATTCCACAGTGAACTTCTTGCTGGAAGAACTATGTTCTAGAACTCTTTGCCTCTACCTCCCTAGAATGTCTGTTCCTAAATTGTGCTATATATTATTTTGAATTGAATTGAGATAGGGAATCTGGCAGTTTTCTTATTACTTATATTATTTCCTTATTAAATTTTGGATTGGAATGTTTATAACATGTTCTGCTTTAGGTATAGATTATGAAATCATCTCAATTTGTCTATGTCTATAACTTTATGACAGTCTTGGAAAATATGGAAACAATCACTTTAGGGAATCCATATATTTGTAAAACTCACAAATCACCTATGTCTGTTGATACCATGTGTTAAGAAATAGGAAGACCAGCAAAAAGGTGTTTTCAAACATATTTTTGAATGAACAAATAGTTGTTGCAAGAGTTTCATGAGAGCACAGATGATATATAGCTATATTAAACATAGTATTATCCCCTCCTATTTAAAATCTACTACACTCTTTTTTCATATAATAGTATTTAGTCAAAGCTATCTGGGTAGGAAGAAGATAAATGAAGACTTACTTTTCAGGGGTAAGGGAAGGTTATCTTGACTGAAATGTTTACATTTTCTCACCCTATCTCCCAAACTCAGTAATGGAGTATAATAAATTACCTTCCGGTCTGTGGGAGAATTATTAACATGGAAGTAATATTACTCACCCCATCTAGCTCCCTAACATACTAAAATCTTAACAAATACTTCACTTTCTCAAGCACTGTGTATTCATCCCAAAGAAGAAAATATCCATGGAAAATATGTTCTTCCATAGAAATACAGATAGAAGGAACCTTTCAAGAACCTTATATCTACTCAGTAGCAGGCTGTTGCATACATCTGACCTAGGGAGCATGTATGGATGATCCACTGAGGATCCCAAATCCTTGATTAGAGAAGATACACCGAGTGTAATGGAGGGACATGCCATTCCTCTAGTCCATCAACTCACATGAATGTATCTCAGTACATCTTGAGGTAATTGAAGTTGAATTTAGGATACTCTCATAGTTGTCAGGATAATTGACTATTTTTAGAACCTGAGAAATGTTTATCTCTGTGTACTATCTTCCCAAGATTTTCTCATCTCTAAAAGTCAAGATCTCATTGATGCCTAAGTATAATATGCATTTAGATTGCCTGTCTTCATAGAGGACCACTTGTCTGCATTCTTTGTACAAATTTTTCATTGTTATGAAATCATTCATTTCTCTCCGAACTTCTATCATCCTTCACTTGTCTCTCTTACATTGTTTATTAATTTCCACTTCGACTTATAGGTATGTATGGATTAGCTTTTTTGAAGACAGCAAGAGTAGGACCTATTCTGAGTCAGCTTTGTATCCTTCATAGTTGCTCTAAATATGTTATGAGGAAAGAAGAAAAAATTTTAAAAAAGGGAAGATAATAACAGAAAAATTTTTTAAAAAGGAAGAAGTGGAAAAGATGACCAAAAGAAGTCTTTCTCAGCATTTTTTTTTTAAATCTAGAATTATTAACCCAGAAACAAGACAGAAAAAAGATAAATATCTTTATCTTTTTAAGTCAGGCATGCTGGATTCATATTCCAACATGTTAATTACTGGCTCTATGATCTTGGACAATTTACTTGACCTCTTTGAAAGCTAGTTTCTTTTCCTAGAGAAATAGGTTTAATAAAACCTAAGTCATAGAATTATTTAAAGATTACACGATTCTGGTACATTATGAATCTCGTGGGACGTCTGGTTAGCAGGCAATGGATGGCAATTATATTGGATTAACCCTTTCCAAATAGACCTGCTTCCTGTGAAACCAACTAATTGAGTCCATTTATTCTTTCTCTAAAGAATATACACTTAATAGAATGCTCTTCCAAGCCTGCATTACTATTTGTATTACTAGATATATGACAAATTCAATAAGCTTCACGGTACTAAGAAATGGCTTCACTTTGAATGTCCCTTGAGTACATGTGATCATTAGACCATGATATAGACTTGTTTTTGTGAAAGGCAGGAGGAGCATCCAGTTTGGATCTTTACGTTAATTCTAAAGAATTAGTATGATCTTTTTATAAGGGTATGCTTTACCTTCTTCCTAAAAGAAAATCAGTTGTCTCTCTGCCCCTGTCTTGCCTTGCCTCTTAATAGACACCGTGAACAGTGTAGCCTTCAGTTTCTCCAAATCAATTAATCATCAACCAACTAACCAACCAACTACATAGTTCCAGCTAGTGATATCAGGACACATTTGATGGCAATTAACAAGAAATCCCACCTTAAATTGGCTTTCACAAAAAGGAAAACCATGGTCTCAAGTAACAAGAAATCTAAAGGTAGGGCAGGCCCTGTAAGAGGTTAGTTAAGAGGATAACGTCCCTTTTAACTAGTGTGATGACTGGAGCAATTTCAGCATCACATTTGGTCCTAATAACATTCAGGTGGTGAAGGGACCAACATGATTCTTTCTTTATCTTCTCAATGGACTTCCATAGACCCCCTTCAAATCTCAATGATCAGAGTTGGGTCATATACGCCCTCTAAGCCAATCCCTGGCAAGGAGAATGGGATAGCCATTGTGAAATTGAGGCACATTGTATGAAGTAAAGATAGTTATATGAAGTAAAAGGGTTTTGTTTTAGAAAGGACCAAAAGTATTCACAGTTTGGGGCAGGCAACCCACAGTGATGACTCTAGTGGCTTTCTGAATATCAAGTTGACTTCCTACAACTTTAAAATGGAGTGGTTGCTCTTTGGTGATGTAATGGGAAAATCAATGTAGAGTTAATTAATTGTTTTTGTTGAATGAGCAAAAGTTGGCTTAGGTTTTTCATACCTTGTTTCAAATGCTTTCTTTTTTCCATTTTTGGAATACACACTGACCCAAACACTTTACCAGATTTAATAGAGAGGTGAGTGAAGGGGATTATTTATAAAATTAATTATGTAGTATTTCAATGCTTAGATATCTTCAGAATATATTTTAATAGCAATATCAAAACTACATGACTTTCAAGATTTCTTTTAATCTAGAAAAACAGATACGCAAGCAGATCAGGAGTTGCCTTGCTTTGTTCCTCCCTATCTTTTTTCTTTCAGCATTTCTATGTATAGTTCTCATTTTCTCTTTTAGCTCCACACATTCTTTATTTTAAGCCATCCCTCGGAGTGGAATTCTTATGGGAGGCAGTGCCTATTTCCCATTATAGGAGTCTAAAGAATTCAATCAGTAAGCTAACACAGGAACTTGTAATCTAGGCTCAACTAAGCTAATACTCCTGCCCAGGGCTTCAAATCAGGGAGAAGCAGCTCAAGGCCCCAGAATGCAGTTGAGAAATTATCCACATATAATAGAAGTGTTGAGAGTCTAACACATGAGTTGTCAGGGACATAACCTAGGCTGTGTTTTGTCACCTTGTTTTTTTGATGCCTGCCCGTTTTCTGAATCTGATTCACTAGACTTTTATTGAATCTGTAAGCTACCTCATATCCTTTGTTACCTAAATGAGCCAGATCTTATTTGTATGCTGGCATGCATAGAAACTTACTAATAGGGCTCTCTTAAAAATAAGAGACTGTGGGATATTTAAAACCAGAGATTAATGTCATATGTCTACCTCTTTCACTTTCTTAAGACTCTCAAGAATCATATCCTTGAGCCATATACCTGCTGCCTCCTAGTTTGTATCCAGACCATTTCTTCAACCTCTGGAGGTTTTCTCATCAAAAAGAAGGTCATATGCCTAAGTGGCTCAGTCGGTTAAGCATCTGCCTTCAGCTCCGGTCATGATCCCAGGGTACTGGGATTGAGTCCTGCATGGGGCTCCTTGATCAGAGGGGAGTCTGCTTTTCCGTCTGCCTTTCCCCTGCTTGTACTCTCTCTGAAAAATAAATAAAATCTTAAAAAAAAAAAAAAAAAAAAGAAGGTCATGGCTACATGACATGTGGGCTAAGATTACATTCCAAGAAAACAGGTATCTTGGATCAGAAATTTCTTTTAAGGCTGTACTTGCTTTGGGGAAAAAAATAAAGAAAAAATAAAGAGCCACAGTTATTTTGTAGCTCCAATGATTGTTTTCAGAAGTCTGTTCTGGGCAGGAGAGACTTGTATCCTAACAGACTTCTATCCTCAGATGAGCAAATCTGTCAGCTGGAGGAGAGCAGGAATTCGGCTGGCTTTGGTTCCCATTAAATTAATGTATTCTGAGGGCACCTGGGTGGCTCAGTGGGTTAAGCCTCTGCCTTCAGTTCAGGTCATGATCTCAGGGTCCTGGATCGAGCCCCATATCGGGCTTCCTGCCCAGTGGGGAGCCTGCTTTCCCCCTCTCTCTGTCTGCCTCTCTTCCTAATTGTAATCCCTCCTGCTGTCAAATAAATAAATATATTTTTAAAAAAATTAATGTATTCTGTTGGTAAACAAAGTAACTTTCTTACAAATATACTCTTCATAATTTTACCAAGTTCTTTTGTCTACAGTGGTTAGATATTTTACTCTTCAAAAAACAAACAAAAAATATCTCATATGGTGGAAATAAAAAATAAGTATCTTTAGCATGTGAAAATCCATTTAGTAAAAATTTGTTGAGTCCCACATATATGTAATTTCCTGTACCATTTGCTATTCATAAATGGGTTGGTTTTGGGGTAGCAGAAAGCTCTGATTTGTAGCATTTGCCAATTTCTATGGTGCAAATACTATACTCCAACCACCAAGGCTGGTCTCAAGCTACCAACCTCGATTTAACTGAATGTGGAATTGGGAATAGATATGCATGATCGATAGCACACCTCTAGGACTCCAGAGTCCCAGAGTTTGAGATTAAGAGAAATGACATTTATCTGATAACAGTGGGGAATATTAAAACAAACAAACAAACAAACAAACAAACAAAAAAAACAAACAGAAAACAGTTCTTCTGAGCATTTAGAGTAGACAAAGTATTCAATGTGAGAGGAGCAGGGTGAACAAAATGACGGAGCTAGAAGTGAATGAAGAATATTCCGGAATGGCAGGAACAGGAGGTGAGTAAAAGAGCAGAGAGGAATCAGGGAAATTGGGGAGAGTGTATGTTGGGAAATGGGCATGATAAGTATGGAAGGAAGTGGCACACTGTCAAGGAGAAAAAGTGCTAAGGGGATATTTAACATAATGGAGCCCCCCATGCATCAGAGCAGGCATGGATTGTACCACATGAAAAGTAAAGTCACAGATCACATTTCTTGGAAAGTATGCTAAATAAACCAGTGACAGAGGCTCCAGGAATTATGTTTTCCAAATGTCATCCCACGGACATCTGCCTCTTGGTGCATTGAGTGTCTCTGGACTTATCTTAGGTTAAGCCTATTTTGTGTCAAAGAAAGGTGGCGGAGCTCAGGTGTGAGAGCTACATCAATATCTTTGTGCATGCATTATGACTCCAGGATGTCACCAGAGGGATTTCACTGGAGAAAAATACCTGAATTATCTATGTCCCTTATCCATTTTGGACCTAGCCAGGCAGCTAGTCTTGTTGCAACACCAGGCCAGTAATTGTGCAGGTCCAGAATCTCCGGACAGCAGACATTCATCAACAAGGTGCATTCTGAGACACAAAACTCCCTGAACAGGGGAAGACTATGCTTCTAGTATCAGTTATCCCTTCTGTTTCTAGGACTCATCTTCACTGAGGTAGAGCAGGATAATAATGATGATCTTACGCTCTCTGTGGAGCCCAAGGCCCATGAGGAAAGATTCAGCCTCTCCTTTGTTTTGTCTGCTTGACTGCACTGAAGACATGAAACAGCTTCAGGACACATTGTATGTTTATTACTTCTTTTCTCTTCCCTCCCACTCCCATGCAGCATTGATGTTAGACTGCTTCTTTACATTTTATAACCGGGAAGTTGGATGCTGTCTTTGAATCAATATTTCTTTATAGCTTCCCTGGAAGGGACCTTAACTCCATCTACCATGTCCTCAGGGGATATCAGGAAGGAACTGAGGCCCAAAGAAAGAGCCTTCCAGGTTCAAAGAGTCAGGTTCGTTTACCATCTTCAACTGCTTTACCCCTAAAGAGTCTTAACTCACAGCTATTTGCCATACAGAGCATAGGGGGACTGTACCTCTAGGACAAGGGTGTAACCAGCAAAGAGAGGTCCCAGCTAAGAGCAGAATAGGAGCTCATAACAGAAGCAGGTGTCCATAAAATTGAGCTCTCTTCCTTTGCAACCATCATGCTTATTTTAAACATGGGCTGAAAACGCAAACAATGCAGCAAATCTGTTGGATGTCCACTTATTACTGACAGCTCTGCTTCTCTAGGCACACTGGAGTCTTGTCTCAGTCTTGTCCTTTCCCTATGGAAGAGGGCCTTAGTATCCTGTGCAATATCTCAGCTGTTTTTCTTTGGCTATAGATTTTTTTGGGGGTGGCATAGCCATGTTGCCCTGCAGCTCATTCCTGGGCTGCAAACCACTCTCATACTGGGAGATGATCATGGTTAGTGAGCTGCCTCCTATTGCCTTGCTTGTGTCTTTGAAAGAAAGACCACTTGACCTCCTGTAATAATGGTCGCTTCTCCTCAGCTATATTCACTCATCCTTGGACACAGGTTCTTCCTACACATGAAGGCTCTGAGATTTCTCCATGCCCTTAACTGGGATATTTAATCACAGTTAGGAATGAGGTATCTGTCTTGTTCCACAGAGCCACATGCTGATTCTATTATGTACCACATTGCTCTGAAGTTCTCTTTCTTGTAGGCAAGGAATGTGGCCCATTCATCTCTGTACATCTGTCACCCAGCATAGGGCATGACAAACATTAGGAGATTCGATAAGTGGTTGGATTTCATTACTATGAACTAGCTAGGTTAAATATTGGATTAAGGCTCTGCCTTGCAATATTCTCCATGCTATTCCTTTAGTCCTGGGTCTGGAAGAGCAATAATGAATTAAAGCCCCAACACCCTCTATTAAAACCTAATTATAAGCCCCACCCCAATCAAGAATTCCCTTGCCACTTTTTCTCCCTGTTTCCTGAATAGCTTCCTTTCCTCTCTGACTGTTGAGAAATTTTCTCTGGGCATAAGCCCAACATGCAGACTTACGGAAACCTTGGTTTCTGATGCCCACTCTTACCTATCTGGTTCCACCATTAGCCCAGCCTAAGGGTAAGAAGGGAAGGCTGGATTCTGAGTCCAAATATGGGAAGGAATATGTGGATGTTTATTTGGCTGCTATTTGTCATCCAGCTCAAGCATCCTTTCTTATTATCTTACTAGGGCTTTATAAAGCCTTATTGACTTCACTTTCTCTTGTGTAATATAGCTAGGAAATAGGCTTCAGAGCTTCCCCAAGTTCTTTGAGGCAGTGTTATGTAGAGGAGAGAAAAAGTCTTAGGACCTAAAGAAGACCTAAAAGAAGACCTAAAAGCCTTAGAATATTGGCTCCATCCTTCCTCCAACTAGCCGAGCAATAGATCAAGTCACTTCAAGCTCTCTGGGCCTCAGTTTTTTGTGTTTTCTTTCCTTATTTTAATTTTTTTTCATTTTTGTATTCAAGTAGCTGCATAGATTAGAAGCTAGATTCCTAGTTTCTGTAAGTCTTTGATTCTAGCTCTTCTTCTCAAAACATCAGTGTAATTAGGTTATTTGGATTTAAATGAGCCTATTCTAACCTATTGTGAGCAAATGCAATAGTGCTGATAATTGTCTTCTTTCAAAACTATGAAGTTAATATTTTCTCTAAGGCAAGGATATTGGTATTTTATTGCCTCAAGCACAGATTTATTAGATGTTCCACCAAGATACACCGTGACTACCCACACCCCAAACCAGCCAATATTACATTCTAAAAAAGAAAATTGAGCAATGCAAATTTATGGTAGTCAAGTGGAAGAGAAGCCAATACTTTTGCACAGTCTTTGTAAGGTGTCTGTTTATATGCTAGTATCTGGAGTTACTCTTTTCATGAGGCTCCCAATCTCAAGGAGTATTTTTAATTCACAGAGTTTAATCCAGCTGTGTTTGAAATCTGTTGCAACAAGTCACCATAGGGACTATATATCTCTCTCTTTCAGAGGAGAAGCCAAGCACAGCAGTTCAATTAAACTAGCACCAAGTCCTGCACTCCAAAGACTGAAGGGCCTGAGGGAAAGGCGTCATGGGGAGAGTTATATGCTCCTGCTCACCCCTTTTGGCTAGAAAAATCATGGTGTTTGTGACCAGAAAATTGAAACAGAATGAGATCCAAAATGGCAGCCACTGCCTCCTTTTCTATTAACCTCCAGGCTGGTGTGCTCTATGGAAGGAAGAGTGACCAAGATTAATTACCTTTTGGGTCTCAGTGCATTGTTTCACTAACGTTAAGAAAGCTTTCTGAAAAGTTTGCTATTCCCACAAAAAAAATGCCTAAGACTATAAAAGTCATTAGAATGGAGACTTTTAGACTAGCCAAGAAAACCAGGTATCTAAAAAACAAAAACAAAAAATCTGCTTCTAGGATTTCAGAATAAATGAGAAACGAAATGGTAGAACTGCTATGATAATTATTGGCTCTCGAATTAATGGTAATAATTACCTTAGCAAATTGCCATGTAACTGTTCAGTGAACAAGTTCATAATCTAATCCTACATTGTTTATTTTTTTAAAAGCCAGTTTCTCTCTATGTGTATGTCTTGAGGCTAGAGCTTCTTGCTTCAGAATAATTTGTTCTTTAATCCTTGCTAACCTAAGCCCTCGTTGTGCATAATGAGAATAAAATGGTTGAGGGAAAGTAATGGACATCCATCTTGTGTCCTGCACAAACAAATCTTGAATCTCTTACCCAGACAGACCTGTCCCCATACTGTTGTGGAAGAATGAATTGTGATCTTCAGGTCACATTCTAGACTTTTCTCAGCACAGAGAAGGTGTCTGAATTGAAGCACAACTGTTTCACTTCACTTTGTTTAAAATTCTAGGTGGCCTTTTTCTTAGCTCAAGCTACGTAGCCTCCAGTTAGAGGAATTTTCCCTATGTAAAAGTGGAGTTACTGACTTTACTCTGCCCTGGACCCTTTCTGATTCTCTGACTTCTTATAGGAATCATTCTCTTGGCTTTGATATATGGTATTGTTCTCCCAAAAGGCATCAAAACTTGCTTTTAAAAATTGTATTGTGTTTTATTTGCTGTTGTTTTCATTGCTGTTTTGAGCATGTAATCTTTGGGGTACTTATTTAATCATCTGATCATTTAATAGGAATTCACCAAGCTTAAGCTGGGCGCCCAGTTTTATGCTCAAGAAAGACATTAAAATATGTTCTAAACAGTATTACAACCAGGATGGACAAAAGGACATATGGTTCAAATTGCTGATTATGAAGTGAAATACTATTATCTTCAATGCGAGAAGAATGTCTACCCATTGGGGAAGGTGAGGAGAAATCTGACACTGAGGGGGAATTTCAATTTGCCTCAGAATAATTTGTCATGGTACAATTGATGAATATATGGAGGAGGGGAAAAATAAACACTGTCTTAAATAACAAAAGACAAAAACCAGGAGAATTCTTGGGGCGACTGGGTGGCTCAGTGGGTTAAAGCCTCTGCCTTTGGGGTCCTGGGACCGAGCCCTGCATCAGGCTCTCTGCTCAGCAGGGACCTGCTTCCTGCCCCCCTCCCTCTCTGCCTGCCTCTCTGCCTACTTGTGATCTCCATCTGTCAAATAAATAAAATCTTAAAAAAATAATTAAAAAAATAAAACCCAGGAGAATTCTTATGAGAAAAATACTCCAGTATTACTAAAAGACATGAGTGGTCTTGAATTTCAAAGCGGGAAATGGAGAGAGGACTGTGTATATGATTGGAAGTGCAAGATATTTAGGAAGGCATATAGAATTGTACTTGACACACAATAAATAGTTATTGAATGAGTTGTATCAGGTAGTTCTATGGACCAGTTGAATGCATTGGCTTTGGAATCAGAGAAGTTCTATGGACCAGTTGAATGTGTGGGCTTTGGAATCAGAGAAGTTATACTTTGGAGTTCTTTCTTTGCTATTCGTGGGAACTTAAGCAAGTCACCCAACCCCTAAAATTCAACTGTCTCATCAGTAGGTTGGGTGTGGTTCTTATAGTTGAATCAAGTAGGATTTTATGAGGTAGAAATGGGATGATATATATATATATATATATATATATAACGCTTCTAAGTTATGTAGACATGGTAACATCCAATAGATGCAAGTTATTAGTATTATAAATTTTATTCTATTATTATTATATAGATACAAAAGGTTTTGTGAATGTCTCTCTCTCTCTCTCTCTCTCTATATATATATATATATATATATAATGTTGTGGAGAGAGGCATATAAATATTAATACGGAAGTGAATTTATGTGAATGAGTGTTTATGTGCAAGGTGGTAGTAGTAGTACCAGTCAGTAGAAGAGAAAAAAAAAAAAGCTGATAGTTCTTCATTTTGAAATGCTGAGGAACCCTTTACTTAGCCAACGACACTGGTTTGGGGAAGGACTTCTTGAAATTAAAATACAAAAATAATACCCAGTTTGGGCTTCTCAGAGCATCAGTGTCCTGACTCCCTTCTCCGCCAATACTTATTATCTTGGAGCCAACTTTATTGAACTTACCCGGTAGTTTTTTGCAGGCGATGGGATCACGAATTTGGACACTATTTGTCTCAAAGCCATTTCAGTTTCTCAGATGTGTCATAAAGAGTAACAGTCATCCTGACAAATGTCATTTTATCCATATTTGCTAGATAATCTTAGACTTGCACTTCCTTTAGACAGCTGTAAACTTCTTGTTCTGTAATTCCATACAAGTTTCTTATCTTTTTAACACAAGAGAACCCTCAACTGCAAATTAATTTAGGGAAGTTGAAAGTCTTTTTTCTCTGTTCACCTGTTTGTAAATGATAAGGGCCATAAACAACAGTTTTAATAATTCGGTCCTTTGCTCAGGAGCAGCAGTCGATGATCCCAGCCACCATCTCATCCCCACATGAGCTGATCCCCCATTTCAAGCCAACACTCACTTTCTGTGATGAAATGCAAGGGCTCATCCCAATTTAATACATGGTTTCCTTCATATGGAACATGCGAACCAGAATATCTGCTACAGTCTGGGGCTGTGAGGGCTCCTGCCTGCACCGAAATGCCAGGGCGGATATTAAATGGAGAAAGATCTTGCACTTATTTGTTGAAATGGTTTAAGTAATGTTTATTATTGTTGTCGTTTTAATTCCATTTCATGGAATAGCTATCGCTCAAGGGGTGTGAGAGGAAAAGGACAATGGGCAAAGGAGCCAAGGACAATAGCACCAAAAGACTCTTGACAGTCTAAGACAGATCAGACTTGAATGATGAAAGCAGAGTAGAAGTTTGGCATGGATGTTATTTAGAAAGGAGCAAGTGCTATTTAGGAGACAAAAGACCTGTTTCTTTATAAAAAAAAAATCAGGACTCAAATGAATCAAAATTTTATTAAAGCACCCATTCAAACTCCCGCACATAAAATTTTAATTGGAGGCTGGAAAGTTCTGGAACCAATGCCTGGGCATTAACTCATTTTATCTTTTATCATCTCTGTCTTGGGACCTTTAGGGCAGGTGTAATGGTAGTTGCAGTGGCATGCCAGTGCTGGCTCAGCCATCTCTGCACCTTCCCCAGCCCTCAGCTATGACAGACCTGGCTGTTCTCTGTATGGACCTTCTCCTCAGGGCCTCTTGGAGCACATTGCAGCCTTTAAGCTGAATTATATAGTGCTTGATTTTAAGCTTAGGGAAAATAACATATTAAAATGAGTTTATTTTTAAAAATAATGGCATAAGCCAGTTTCACATGGAACACCTTGGACAAATCCACAAGCACTCTCCAAACTCAGAAGCAGATGTCCTACCCTCTGGACCTATGGGAACTATCCACTAATTAAATTTAACACTGATGTAAATAGCTATTTCCCAGTTTCCCTACTAAAGTTCTCTAAATCAAAATGTCTATCCTCGGAAAAATAAAAATGATTCCACTAACGTTATAATTCTTCTAATTTTATATATAAAAAAAAAAACTTCTGAAAAAATCAACGTGATTTATATTAATAAAATAAAAAAGAAAAATCATATGATAATTTCAATAGATGCTAAAACATTTTTTAAAGATTTATTTATTTATTTTAGAAAGAGAGAGAGAAGGGGGAGGGCCAGAAGGAGAGGGAGAGAAAGAAGACTCCCCACCGAGCATGGAACCCCCAATCAGGGCCCTATCCCAGGATCCTAAGATCATGACCCAAGCTGAAAATCAAGAGCTGGAAGCTCAACTGACTGAGCCACCCAGCCACCAGAAAAAAATGTTTTTTGAAAAAGTTTAACATGCCCATTCATGATAAAAACTTTAAGCATGCCAGAAATAGAAGAGGAATTTCTTGACTTGATAAAAAGACATCTACCAAAAATCTACAGATAACATCATATATAATATGAAAGAGTGAATATTTTTCACCTAATATTAGGATTAAGGCAAGATTTTCCTCTTTCACTAATCATTTCAATGCTGTACTGGAAACCCTAGCCAGTGCAATAAAGGAAAAAACAAAAATAAAAACATACACATAAGAGAAGAAGAAATAAAATTGTATCCACTCATAGAAGGCATAAAATTCCAAATAATTGATAAAACACCTTCCTAGAACTAATACATGAGATCTGCAAGGTCACAGATAATGCAAGCACACAGATAATGCAAAAATCAATTGTATTTTTCTATACTAACAATGAACACTTGGAATTTAATTTTTTAAAAATAATTATTTACAACAGCACCAAAAAAAAAAAAAAAAGCAGCAGCAGCAGAGGCAAATATGAATCTAACAAAATATGTGCAAGATCCTTATACTGAAAACCCCAAAACAATGATGCAAAATAAAAGCTTTGAGTAGTCATGTGGCTCTGGGTAAAGTCACATATTCTTCCTTGACCTCAAAACGTAAACTGTTAAACAAAATTCCCTGCAGTTCTGTGCATACACATGACTTTCGTGCAACATCAGTCAAAGCCAATAATGATACTTCACATTTATTCAGCACTTAGCAGGCAGGAAGCTAAGTCGTTAAGATGCAATGTCTAACTCAATAATTACAATAACTCTATGAGAGTGATATTATTATTATCCCCAAATTACAAATTAAGAAACTGAGGCTGAGAGAGATTATGTCATTTGCCAAAAATCGCATGGCGTCAGAACTAGGAATTGCTTCCATATGTTTCCAGCTTTTCATGCCAAGTTCTGAATGTACACCATTTGCATGGTGAGGCAATGGCAGGAGATGGGATAGGGCCCTTCAGAGTACATGCAGATGGAAGTGTGGCTTCTGCCACCTCAGGGATCATTGGTCTTAAGGTAACTTACCATTCTTCCGCCTACTGGCATTCTTTTTGGGGGACCATCATCAGCTTCTGTATCCTGCTGTTTTGGGGTGTATGTACCAGAGGGCCTTACTGTCAAAGGAGGAGATGTTATGGTTTGTATGTGTCCCCTTTGTGTGGTCTTCATGTTCTTTTCTACATCAAGTCCTTATTTGCCGTTTAACCCACATTCTCCAAATTTGCCTTCCTTTCAGTTTTTTAGGGGTGGATTGAGCTCGAGTACATCTCTCAGTAATTAATTCCAAGTCTGGAAGGGGGCACTGAGCCTGCCGCCGGGATAGGGAGCAGCTGAATAGCTAGCCATCCTTACCCTCTCTCAACTCCAAGGTTGTACAAAGCCCTAGAGAGTGGCATGAGCCTGCTTCACAGTAAATATGGTCCAGCCAATCCTCCAAAGCTCCATATTTACTGTCAGAGCTTGGTGTTTGCAGCCTATTTCCCAGTCTTGAAATGCAAAGTGCGTTGTATCTAGAAACTGACAAGTGAAGATTTTTATCCATTTGCTGTGTCTGGTGTGATAGCACAAGCAGTGTGTTTTATACTTAAAACATAAGCTGGTTTTATATAAGAATGCATGCAAGTCGTAAGCTTGAGCCTAGGGGAAGCTAGTTGATGAATGCATCTTGGTAGGCAATTAAGAAAGGGACAAGATAATGCAGGGAAATTATATTTCTCTCGTTTTGCATAAGATTCAGTGTCGTTCGCTTCTAATATATCAGCTACTCCTATCCTCATGCCACATTGGAATTTTCCTTCTTGAAATGTATGGGTGCACATTGGCTATGTATCATTGCTCTTATTTAATTTCATGGCAAACACAAGCGTATCCACACTCCTCTCTAAGCTGTACCTTGCTGCAAACAACAAATCGAAGAAACATATGCATTCACTTGTAGGATAAAGCAGGAAATAAACATTGTTCCAAGGTGAGGGGGGTGGGCTAAGCTTCTCCAGATTCTTCTCTCTGGATCACACAAAGTGGAGTCCCAGCACCCCAGGGCTCCCTGTGCTAACAGGGAGTCCACTGCAACTCTGGCCATGGAAGGGTTGCTGAAAAGATGATTTCTGTAGTTATGCTAATACACACCAAATTCCCAGAAGACTAGATATGGCCTGGAGATTCAGCTACCTTTCAACTACAGCATATGTTTATCTCTTTACAAGTAAATTCCAAACCCCCATTTTGCAGGGGCTCTCATGAGACCCAGATTTTAGAGTTGGTCTCAGGGCTTTAGTAATGTCTGAGGAAACACTTAGTCACATCCTCACTATGGGAAGGTGGCTGACAGCAGGGTAAGCACCCCTGCCTCAAAGCCCTGTCAGCAGTCTCCCATGGTTTATGACCTTCCTGTGCTATTCCACAGCGTACTACCTGGGTTTCAAGGATTCATTCACATTAAGGCTGAACACACTTGTTCTCTGAGCTTCGGAGCACAATATACTGCAAAGGTGTTAATAAGCAACAATAAGGGCCAGCAAAAACACTTATTTTTCACTAAAGCATTCTAAGCATTTAATGTCCATGATCACATTTAGCCCACACAACAAGTTTATATGTTAGACATTATATATATATAGTTGAAAAACTGAAACTTGAAGGGACGAGATCACCCATACAAAGTCATTAATCTTTTAAGTAGCTGACATAGGACTCTAGCCCAGGTCTTTCTGACTAACCTTTGTGCTCAGTCATAAGACCGTACTACCCCTCCGGCAACTGTCACTTCCAAAGTGATAATTGGTGTCCTAAATTAGGCTTCCGGCATCTGACAAGGCTCAGGAGAAATGAGATAATGAATGGCAAGCTCGGATGGGTAGAGGAAAGAGGAAATTGTATGTTAGCAGACCCTTTGTCTTAACACAATTTGAACATCTCATGTCTCAGCTACAAAGTAATATATAAAGGATTTTAATCAGACAAGAGAGTAAGAAACAGCAATCTGTGCTGGGTGTGTGCTGGAGAAGGGCATATGCTAGGCCAGCATTGAGTTTAAGTCATGTTTTCCAACAGTTTCTTATTAGTCGCATCTGAGCTGAGAGGAGATTTCGCATTTGAGCAGCAAGTGGGACCAGGGGCAGGGGAAACTGAGTCCTCCAGGGCAGGAGGAGGGTAGCACTGTTCTTTGACTTAGTGGTGACTTTCCAAAATATTTGAGAGTGTATATAGCACAGGGCCTAGCCACTGGACAGACAGTGGCGCTAGGGTTAGAGAAAGGCCCTGAAGGTCCCCCGAGGGGAGCCCTAGAAGGTCATGGAGGAGAAACTGTTGTGGTAGGGAGGTGGGAGGTTGCGTCATGGTTATTTACACACCAGGATGGAAGATTCTTCATATTTTAACCACCAGTGTGGGTGCATACCACCTGAGTTCCGCCAGCTTGCACAGAAGGGAAAGCCTCGCGGCCTGTATGTCAGAAGGTTTAGGTCTGAACGGCAGTAGGGACAGTTGTAGATCAACATCTCCCTTGGCGGGGAGAGTGTTGCCAGACCCAGATGAACACAGGATTCTTACTCCCCTTCAGTCACTCCTGGGTATTGCCAGGACCTGCCTCTCCCTTCCCTTTCTCAGTTGTAAAAAGATATAGCCTCCCCTGGGTCAATACTGGCAAAGCAAGCCAGGGCCAAAGCGAGCTCAGAGACCCCAGTGCAGTGTCGGGAGTCACTCTTCAGCCTTCGGTCTGAGGTTTAGTGGGCCCTGGTCAGCCCCATCCCTCTCCTCACTCTTTAAGCCTCTCCTCATTCCTGAAACCCAGCTTGGTCTCCATGACTGCACTCCCTGAAGGGCATTGGGCTGCTTCTCTGGGTCTGGGATTGGTCCTCAATCCAGATGTTTTATTGGGTCCTGCCCCTATAAGAAAGGGTTCTCACTGGCCTTACCCCGGTGATTCTTGGATCTCAACAATCGCAGTAAAAGAAGATGTTACATGTACCCATTAAGCTACATGGTTCAAATCCTAGCTCCAATCCTTTCTAGTCAGCTATCCTCAGGCAAGTTATTTTTTTTTCCTTTTTAAAACCATAACTCTCCACTTCCAGAATATAGATATGATTTGAGAAACAGTGTTTTGTTTTCAGCTTGTACCTATGATAGTCATACATTATTAGTATGTAACTATCCCCTGAGAATCAACCACTCCAACCTACTTATGGTGGGAAAAATAATTTATGAGCAGTTATCGTGTGTCCTTGGATATTCGTCTGTCTGTTAAAAGGCGCATGTTCCCCAAGATTCAGCCCAACATTCTCTCTTCTGGGGCCTTCCACCCTCAGCACTGCCCCATAAGACATGCCTCCCATGGACTCCAAGCTTCTCCTGGTCCTGGTACACTTTATGGAGACAATTCTATCATCAGGTCATGATGTCCTTTGAAAGCAGGGACTGTATCTTGTCTTTTCTAATTTCTCTTTCTCAAATACCTCACATAATGGCTGAAGCTCAGTACCTCTCAGGAAGATGAATGGATAAAAGAAAACAAGTTGTTTCGGAAAGACTCCTATAGGATCCATCTTTTCCATGGAGCAAAAATTAACTTCACATGATGAAATAACTAAGAAAAAGCTAGGTGAAATGATTTGCTTAACTAGAGTCAAAAGGAGAATTATTAGCAAGATTCTGGGTTAGAACCCAGGTCTCAAAAAGTCAGCACTATAGCCAATATCTCCCACCTGCCCATCATGTACCCTTCCAGTAATATTGTGCTACTAGATACACTGTCTGAAATTTGTGTTTTCTGCTTCAATAATATTTCACTGATGTCCAATATTATCTTGAGCCAGACATATAGGGTCCTTGATGTCATGAAGTGGTAATTATTGCAACACAGAAAAAAAAAAAAAAAGAAGTGTACAGTGTGTTTTTGGAGGCTTGCTCCCTGTTATTAATTCAGGTGTTGAAGGTTGTGACACTTGTCATCTGAAAGATAATTTTCCTCAGATTTAATAATCGCAGTTAAGTCTCAGATTTGATTTTAATTTCAGACCTTGATGTCATGAAGTATTAATTATCTCCATTACCTACTGATAATATTCCTGCAAACATGCACATGTTTGATTGGCAGGAATTTTTTATTAATTTACAAGGATGAACTAAATTAGAAAAGCTCATTTTTCGGCACAATTCCACTTGCATATCTGCTATTTCAAATGGAACAAAATCCCAGCCAACTCACGATTCCAAGAATAAAGGGTCAGATTGTATAAGGGTGGTCGACTCTAACAGAGATTGATTGACACGTATTTCATTGTCTGATCTACCTGAGTTTGCTTTAAAATGAGTGAGAAAAACCTTTGGGACTAATTAAGATTCTTATAGTAAAGTAATGAGAGAAATTTCCCATGTCTCCTTGAAATTTTCTCCCCATTTCCATGCCTAGCGTTTTTCTTGGGGCTGGCACACTCACACCTCACTTAGGGAACTACATTTATTTCCACATTGCTCTAATCATGTAAACAAAAAACAAAACAAAAGAAAACAAACACCCTGACGATCGCTAATATTTTATGTAAAGTGAATCAGTTTCTCTTAGCTACCTACCATACATCCAAGCAGAAAGGAAAAACTACCTCAGTGAATTGTCACGCCATCACTTGACAGGGTAGGAACCTTGGGATTTGAGAAAGCGTACTTATCCCCTGTCCTTTCTCACTTACAAGAGTAACATAGTTTGACTTGGATAAATTCCTCCCTATAATATGAATATTTATGAAATTAAGGAAGAGTGATTTTACTTGAACTGGATTCTCCCAACATAAGAATGTGACACGGATAGTTTCTTGGCCCTCCTATGGAAGCACATCTTTGCCAAATGACTTTGTAAGAACAGTGCATTCATTCTGGTTCTGTACCAGTAGAGAAAACTCCTTACTTAGGCTTGGGAAGAACAATGCGGAATAATAAAACAAAGAAATTCCAATAATGCCTTTTACTTACAGAGCTCCTCCCTAAGGAGGGTATGCATCATATGCATACAACATAATCAAGCCATACAACCTTAGATAGTGTTCAGGGGAAAAAAAAAAATAATCCTGCTCTGTCAACTGGGGCAGATTGGAGTTTAGGGACATAAAGTCCAGCTAGAGTAAAAATGCTGTCTTAAGCATGGTACTGGCACAAAAACAGACACATAGATCAATGGAACAGAATAGAGAGCCCAGAAATAGACCCTCAACTCTATGGTCAACTAATCTTTGACAAAGCAGGAAAGAATATCCAATGGAAAAAAGACAGTCTCTTCAACAAATGGTGTTGGGAAAATTGGACAGCCACATGCAGAAAAATGAAATTGGATCATTTCCTTACACCACACACGAAAATAGACTCAAAATGGATGAAGGATCTCAATGTGAGAAAGGAATCCATCAAAATCCTTGAGGAGAACACAGGCAGCAACCTCTTCGACCTCAGCCGCAGCAACATCTTCCTAGGAACATCGCCAAAGGCAAGGGAAGCAAGGGCAAAAATGAACTATTGGGATTTCATCAAGATCAAAAGCTTTTGCACAGCAAAAGAAACAGTCAACAAAACCAAAGACAACTGACAGAATGGGAGAAGATATTTGCAAATGACATATCGGATAAAGGGCTAGTGTCCAAAATCTATAAAGAACTTAGCAAACTCAACACCCAAAGAACAAATAATCCAATCAAGAAATGGGCAGAGGACATGAACAGACATTTCTGCCAAGAAGACATCCAGATGGCCAACAGACACATGAAAAAGTGCTCCACATCACTTGGCATCAGGGAAATACAAATCAAAACCACAATGAGATACCACCTCACACCAGTCAGAATGGCTAAAATTAACAAGTCAGGAAATGACAGATGCTGGCGAGGATGCGGAGAAAGGGGAACCCTCCTACACTGTTGGTGGGAATGCAAGCTGGTGCAACCACTCTGGAAAACAGCATGGAGGTTCCTCAAAATGTTGAAAATAGAACTACCCTATGACCCAGCAATTGCACTGCTGGGTATTTACCCTAAAGATACAAACGTAGTGATCCGAAGGGGCACGTGCACCCGAATGTTTATAGCAGCAATGTCTGCAATAGCCAAACTATGGAAAGAACCTAGATGTCCATCAACAGACAAATGGATAAAGAAGATGTGGTATATATACACAATGGAATACTATGCAGCCATCAAAAGAAATGAAATCTTGCCATTTGCGACGACGTGGATGGAATTAGAGGGTATCATGCTTAACGAAATAAGTCAATCGGAGAAAGACAACTATCATATGATCTCCCTGATATGAGGGAGAGGAGATGCAACATGGGGGGTTAAGGGGGTAGGAGAAGAGTAAATGAAACAAGATGGGATTGGGAGGGAGACAAACCATAAATGACTCTTAATCTCACAAAACAAACTGAGGGTTAATGGGGGGAGGGGGGTTGGGGGGGTGGGAGTATGGACACTGGGGAGGGTATGTGCTATGGTGAGTGCTGTGAAGTGTGTAAACCTGGCGATTCACAGACCTGTACCCCTGGGGATAAAAGATATTATATGTTTATAAAAAAATAAAATTAAAAAAAAATGCTGTCTTAAAGAATCCCAAATCTATTTATAAGAGAGAATGATTGTTGTTTGTGATTTGGCGCTAAGGCAAACAACATTTTTTACTTTAAATATTTACCTTCCAAATTACTTTAGCCTCTGCTGTGATGAAAGCCCAAATACTTTTTGTCCAAAGGTAACCATATGGATTTTATGAAAAATAATACATGTTACTAGAGTTGTTTTCAAACATCTTTAAAGATATTTGACAGGGAGTTGCTGAAAACAGGGCCCCTGGCCCCTGAACACAGCTATGCTTTCCTCTGCTTCTCCTTTTCTCTACCTCTTGCTCTCCTGGCCAGACTAGTGCCTGGGTCTATCAGCCACTGCCTGAGAACTATCTTACCCTTAGTCAGCCCAGCAAAATAACATGTTGAGGACATTTCTCTTCAAGTCATGGGTCAGACACAGGACCACTGCTAAGAAATCCCAGGAAAGGGGCCAGAAAGTGAAAGATCTTGGGAGAGGTTTACCATGCAGAGATCTCACCTCAGAATGCTTGGTTTTGCTGTTTTCAGAAAGGATTAGATGGATCTAAACAGTAGAATTCTTTCCTGCCTTCACACACTGGGAGAATCAAAGGTAAAGTATCAGGAAGGATTTGTCTACATGGTTCGTCAGGGAGGTAGCCTTCCTGCTTCTTTTCTCCTGGCCCGTAAAAGTAATCATGAGCTAGAAACCTCTTGTCACTGGACTATATCTTCCAGAAGTGAGTTCCATAAAAACTTAAATGTTAAGTTTAACTTCATGAAAAGTTAATAGATATTATGAGCAAAAATCATCTCATGTTTACATAAAATGCTCAGTAAGATAAAGTCAAATGTTTAATAATTGCAGGACTTCTCAGTGCAATTTTGTATTTATGTATTTTGTTGTTGCTGTGAATATCCAAGCATGGGTTGTATATATATTCTCCTAAACTGCTACAACTACAGATTACTTGTAAACTATTCAGCACCAGCTGAGAATTGTTTCCCTGGGCTTGATGTTAGTCCCATAAAATACGAGCATGATTTTATTCTTGGTTTAGGGATGTAAAATATTTAAGACGTCTTCATTAATTCATTTATTACACTTATTTTTGTAATGTAGATTGATGAAGTGCTCAGTATCCAAAATTATGTAAAATAAGAGACTTAGTTCTTGTCCTTGTAAAGCTAGCAATCTCCCTGAAGAATCAATTTATACACATAGAAGTCAAATTCATTGCATAGTAAGAGCTGTGTTTCACATGCTGGTATCACCTGTAAGACTGGGCAAATGGAAAACCATGTTTTGACTCTCTAAAAGCCCAATTCTATTAGATACTTTTGACCTAAATTGTTCTTTTAGTTTCTTTCCTCTTGACCAACCCCATTTCTCTGAATTGGATCATCTTAGCTACTTCATAGCTCAGTATATAGTCTTCCCTAAGATCTAAAAGAGTCACCTAATACTCAGGTAATTGAATTTGGTTTCCACTTTAAATCTGTATTCACCATTCAATCTCATATTAACAGTATGCCATCTTTAGCCCATGTATCATCCTCTGGAACAATGCTATTAGATAGAAATATGATGTGAGCCATTTTTATAATTTAAAATTTTATAGTAGCCACATTAAAAAATGAAAACAAGTGAAATGAATTTTAATAATGTTACACTTAAAATATTCAAAAATATTATAATTTTATCAAATAATCATATATATTATTAATATGGTATTTTACATTATATTTATGTACAAAGTCTTAGAGTCTAAAGTGTATTTTATCATTATGGCACATCCCAGACCAGCCACATTTCGGGTGCTCAGTAGTCACACATGGCTAGTACATACCTTATTGGACAGCACAACTTTTGAAAATTTTAATTCCTGTATAGTTAACATATAGTGTTATGTTAGTTTCAGGTGTATGATATAGTGATTCAGCAATTCTGTATATTACCCATTGCTCATAATGATGTGTGCACTCTTAATCCCTTTTACCTATTTCACCCATCCTGCCACCCACCCTGGTTGCCATCCTGTCTGGTAACTATCAGTTTGTTCTCTATGTTTAAGAGTCTTTTTCATGAATTGTCTCCTTTTTTTCTTTGTTCATTTTTTTAAGGGGTGGAGGTATGCAAAGGGAGGGAGAGATAGAGAGAGAACCTTAAGCAGGCTCCATACCCAGTGTGGAGCCCAACACAGGGCTCAATCTCATGACCCTGAGATCATGACCTGAGCTAAAATCCAGAGTTGGATGCTTAACTGATTGACTACCCAGGTGCCCCTGTTTGTTTGTTTTTTAAATTCCACGGATGAGTGGAATCATATGGTATTTGTCTTTCTCCAACTGACTTATTTCACTGAACATAATACTCTCTAAATCGATCCAGGTTGTTGCAAATGGCAAGATTTCATTCTTTTTATGGCCGAGTAATATCCCTTTGTATATGAATATACATGACTTCTTTATCCATTCATCTGTTAATGGAAACCTGGACTGCTTTCATAGTTTGGCTATTGTTGCCACTAAACACAAGAGAGCATGTATCTTTTTGAATTACTGTCTTCATATTCTTTGGGTAAATACCTAGTGGTAGAAATTACTGGATCATATGGTAATTCTATTTTTAATTTTTTAAGGAACCTCCATATTGTTTTCCACAGTGGCTGTACCAGTTTGCATTCCCACCAATAGTGCACGAGGGTTTCTTTTTCTTTACATCCTCTCCAAAACCCATTATTTCTTGTGTTTTTTATTTTAGCCATTCTGACAGGTGTGAAGTAATATTTCATTGAAGTTTGAATTTGAATTTCCCTGATAATGAGTGATGTTGAGCATCTTTTCATGTGTTTGTTGGGCAATTGTATGTCTTCTTTGGAGAAATGTCTGTTTATGTCTCCTATCCATTTTAACTGGATTATTTGTGTTTTGGGTGTTGAGTTGTATCAGTGCTTTATATATTTTGGATATTAGCCCTTTATCAGATGTTATTCACAAGTATCTTCTCTTATTCTGTAGGTTGTCTTTTAGTTCTGTTGATAGTTTCCTTTATTATGCAGAAACTTTTTATTTTGATATAGTCCCAATAGTTTATTTTGCTTTGATTTACCTTGATGTATCTAGAAAAATATTGTTTCAGCCAATGTCAAAGAAATTACTATCTGTGTTTTTTTTCTAGGGTTTTTATGGATTCATGTCTCATATTTAGGTCCTTAATCCATTTGAATTTATTTTTGTATGTAGTGTAAGAAAGTGGTTCAGTTTCATTTTTTTGTATGTAGCTGTCCAGTTTTCCCAACACTCTTTGATGAAGAGTCTTTTTCCCATTGCATATTTTTGCATGTGTAAAGGATGAATTGACCATATAATTGTGGGTTTATTTCCATGTTCTCCATTGTCCCATTGATTTATGTGTTTTTTGTTTTTTGTTTTTTTGTTTGTTTGTTTTTCTGTGCTAGTGCCATTATGTTTAGATTATAACAGCTTTTGTTGGATATTTTGAAATCTAAGATTTTGATACCTCCACTTCTTTTTCAAGATTACTTTGATTATCTGGAGTTGGACAGCACAACTTCAGAACAATGGTTATCAAAATTGGTACCTGGACTAGCAGCATAGGAACCACTGGGAAATTTTTTTTATAAATACAAATTATTGGTGTTCGATGTAGGCCTAGTGAATAAGAAACTTTGGTGGTGGGGCCCAGCTATCTGTGTTTTTACAGGCCTCTTAAGGAATTCTGATTGCTTATGAAAATTGGAAAACCACTGCTCAAATATCCAAGAAAAAACACTGTGGGTAGAGTACATAAGAAAGGATTTATGCAGAAGAATCATCTTTATATTATAATGCTCACTGTATTTATTTCACCAAAGGAAGCAAATAGTGGAGGCTCTCCCACCCATAATTTTTTTAAACATTGGTGCTTACAACATTGGTCTCTATTTTGAATAAGAGCTAAGTCCAGCTCAAGAGCAAGGGCTATATTGGGCATTTGTGAAGTGAAACAAATCAGACTGGCCAAGGCCAGGATGTGGAATGCTGAGCTCACCAGCCTGAAGCATTTGGATTTTCTCCTGCAGAGGGAATATGGTACTATTTCTGCTCTAAGCAGTTGTTTCTTACTCTCTGACACTAACTTCCTCAAAGGGGCAAATTTTTTCCTGGGAAATGCAAACAGTTTTGTTTTCTTTGGGATAATTTCTTATTTTGAATAATATACACTGTGCATAAGTGGAGAAATAGTATGCAAACATATCTTCTTTCATTTGCCTCCTATTTAGGAACTTGAAAAGTGATGCTGGGTTGGAGCTCACCTCCCCAGTAGAAGTCCTGTTCATTAGTCTCTACATTATCACATTAGCATTGTGACCACATAATCTCTCTGCTGGGTTTGGGAATGGCAGGCTTCAACCTGCTGCCTTGTTCACTAAATGGAATCAGCAGATAATTTCACGGTGGTATAGACAGCATGAAAATCCTGCTCAGGATTCATAAATCCTGCTTTGAATTTGGCCAGCGTATACACAAGCTCCCCTGTCAGCCCTGATCAACAGGAAGCTTCAGAGTCCCTCCAGGAATGGGAAATGGAGTTTGGGGAAGAGAAATGTATTTCTAGTCTCACTACATAGTCCCAGAGGAGGGTCTAGAGGGGATTCGGACCAGATAAATGGAGAGAGAGTGTCATTAATCATAATCTGTAGTCACCAAATGGAGGAAGAGCAAGTCATATCACAGGGTGAAAAAGTTATCTGCTCTGAGAACCTGGGTCACTGAGTTCTTATTGGGTAAACCTTCACTGAACAGGTGCTTCAGTCAAAGAGGAGGCTAAGTTCATCCCTGCCTCTACATTTATTTATCCCTATTCTCAATTAAAATACTCATAGTACAGGGAATGCCTTAGAGGTCTAGCTGAAAACACTGAACTTGGGATGGAAAGATGAATGAGGGGTAGGGGAAACCAGATGGCATGGAACACCTGTGAGAAGGAAGAAATCTAATGCTGACTGAGCTCCTGAAGTGTGCGTGGCTCACTTAAGTCCATTTTGGATCTTCAGATCTCCATAATTTTCAGTGCACAGGATATTTCATGCATGCTTAAAAATAACAATTCCGATGAAATCTTCCTAGCCCACATCTCTCTCTCCCCCCCCCACACACAGAGTTATAGATTTGCAGTCTACGTTGATACACCAGGCAAAGTTTCCTGGTTATTTTCTTGGACCCAATTAAATTATTAAACTGACATGAGTCAGTTTTGGTGGAGAATTTCTTGAATGACTATGGACAGAATGGCCACAGAGGGGTCATCCTCACATGGCACTATGTGGGGCCTGCTCTGTTCTGTGTGTTCACACTTAGGCAACCACAGCCACTCAACTTTGCAGTCTAATCAGCCCAACAACTGAGGTTTCTGAATCTGGGGAAAACTTCTGTTAGAAAAAGTAATGGATGATTGGTGGGTTTGACCAATGTGAAAAGTATTTAGGGAGTTAAGGATGAACAGACTATCTCAGCAAAATCTCTGAGCTCTGAGATATTGCTTCTAGACACACCATTCTGGACATTAAGTGGACAGACCACTATTGGGGAAACATTTTTTCTTCTTTCTTTTCTTAATGATTCTGTATTTATTCAGGATAGCTCAGAGAAGAAAACTTCAAAGTTTAGAAGGAATAAATCCATAATTATTTACCCAGGCTGCTAAATCTAAGACCATACATCTACATGTATTAATTTCTTGATTGTTTAATTTTGGAAATGGTAATTTGTGTGTGGAAAATGAGTCCCAATTCATCTGTAACTTCTTTGGTGAAAACCCCAAGAATATTAAGATGGCTTCTAGGATAATTATACACATGAGTATGTATTAGTCTATCAGGCTGCCTTAACAAATATCATAGACTAGAGGGTTTAAACAACAAAAATTTGTTTCCTCATAGTTCTGGAGGCAGATTCTGAGATCAGGGTGCCAGCACAGTTAGTTTCTGGTGAGAGTTCTCTTCTTGGCTTGTATGTGACCCCCTTCTCACTCTGTCCTCAGACGCCTTCCCTCCATGCATGTGTGCCAGGGGAGAAATCTCTCTGGTGTATTTTCTTATAAGGATGCTAATCCTGTAGGATCAGCCCAAACTTGTGTCTTCATTTAACCTTATTTTTTTTTCCTATTAAAAACAATCTTAGAGATTTTCTTTAAGAAATTTTAAATGATAGTTGTATATATTTAAGGAGTACAATATGATGTTTTGATGTACAGCATGATAATTATAGTTAATAGTACTATATTGTACATCGGAAACTTGCTAAGAGAGTAGATTTCAGGTACTCTCACAAATACACACAATGGTTATCTTTTTTTTTTTAAGATTTTATTTATTTATTTGACACACAGAGAGAAAGATCACAAGTAGGCAGAGAGGCAGGCAGAGAGAGAAAGAGGAGGAAGCAGGCTCCCTGCTGAGCAGAGAGCCTGATGTGGGGCTTGATGCCAGGACCCTGAGATCACGCAGTGGCTTAACCCTCTGAGCCACCCAGGTGTCCCCACAATGGTTATCTTAATTACTTCCTTAGAGATCCCATCTCCAAATACAGCCAAACTAGGGGCTAGGGTTTCAACATATAAATTCCGGGGTGGAGGGGATTGTGTGAACACTCAGTCCATAAGAGAGTATACCCAAGTGTTAGGGAAGGAGCAAGAGCCACTGGTAGATTTTAAGATAAAGCTATTACATGGAGTGAAGATCACAAACATTTGTCTAGTGCCTCCATTTCACAAATCTGAGTGACAGAATATAAGGATGCGGGAACTGCCAACTATGGGAAGTGATTTCCACTGGGAAATGACTGCACCCGATCATAGAGTAGAGGCTGAGCCAGACTGAATTTTAGGGTTTCTATCCACCCTGTCTTGGGACCATACTATTGTTGATCATATAAACCTTTCCAGGAGAGGCATCATTAAGTCCTAACGAGCCTGCAAAACTCTAATCATCGGGTAATGGATTAAAGCCAACAGATGAAAATTAAAAGAGGAACATTATCATTCTTAGAGATTCTTGGATAAATTACAAAATTCAATTTAGAGGGACTCAGGGGCCAATTGCCATATGACTAATGGGTACTAAACACTCATCTTTGTGGTAGAGAAACCTTGACCTTGCCTCCAAGGAACAGAGTGAGTCATACATGTCCAAATGGGGTTGCTCAGTTCACAGTCATCTATATTCAGCTGCCTGGATCTGAACAAGTGATGTGCCTCATTTACATAGCAAAGGGAAGCAACAAGGGTCTCTATAGAAGACAGGTGTTACTGCCCAAGTCTGAGTGCAATAGATGAGAGAGTGATATGGCTAGTGATGAGAAATGCTGAATTCCAAGAGGGAAAAAAATGCATTTATTCAGAAGATGCTCACTTTCTGCAGAAAGGTTAGTTTAAACATCTGAGCTAATATACTGTAAACTGTTAAACTATTTCCTAAACAAAGGGAGTGCATAAATGGCACATTGATTGTTTTTGGTTGGTGCATTGTGTATTTTGGGTTACAGCTTGTTTGTAACTGAAAGCAAACAGTAGCGATGTGATGGATTTGCCTATGTGTGAAATGGATCTTCAACAAGGGAATCACAAAACGTTTACACTTCTAGACATGAGCACTCCCAGCACAGCACAGTCTGCCTTTCCAATTTCAACCAACTGTGATGGAAGGAAGAAAAAAATTCCATAACATCAATGTGCACTTAATTGTCAGAGGGAAATAAAATTACAAAGTTTAGTAATACCATAAAAATCTGTGCTGTTATGCAAGAACCTAAAATTACATGCTCTCTAAAGGAAAGTCATTATACTACAGGGACTCACAAAAGCTTTCCAAACAGAGCTGCATAATCTCACAGTTAAGAGCAGTTACTTCTGGTTGAAAGAGACAAAACAAAATAAAACAGAGCAATCGTTGTCAGGTTGTAAGGATGGGCAGACTCAAGGTGACTTTGGGTCTTTCTTCTGTTTTGAGTCCATGGAGTTAGGGGTGCAAAGGTGAGGATAATTTGTTTTATAAGTATAAATTTAGACTGTGTCCCATTATTTGATTTGAACTCCAGTTAGCACATTATTTTATATTCCAAAAGGTGGTTCACTCTTCTGTTTTAAAAAAGCAATTGGATGCTCTTAAAGGTGACCATAATTTAGGGAAAAAGAGAGAGAGACAGAGAGAGAGAGAGAAAGACATGACATGGATAATTAGCTCATATAAACTGGGTGATTTTCCTAAATGTAGGAGAGTTATCTCTTCTCAGTGAGGAGGACAGATGGAGGAAAGGGCACGGAGTTTGTAAATGGTTCTTAGAAGTAGGATTTAGAATTTGGTCTTTGTTTTGTTCTATAGATGGTGAGTAAAGCAAGAAGATGTAAGATGACTTCTCTGGGGGGCTCTGAGAATAGGGACAAATAAATGTGCTTTCAAGTCACTGCTTTGAGTTTTTCTATTCCCTGTATGTCTATGATGGCTCTTCACTGTTGGGTTTCCAGTAGATGACTTATAAGAAGCAGCACAGTGAACTTAGCTCTGCAACTTACAGAGGTCCAGGCACCATTGCTCTAACCCAGCCTAAGATCTCAACATCAATATCTGGAGGGTTTTTTTTTTTTTTTTTTTTTTTGCTTTTGTTTTTGTTTTATAAAATTTTTATATAAATTCCAGTTAGTTAACATACAGCATAATATTAGTTTCAGATATAAAATTTAGTGATTCAGTATTACATATAACACATGTAACATCACAATAAGTGCACCACTTAATCCCTATCACCTATTTAACCCATCTTTCCACGCACCTCCCATCTGGTAACCATCAGTTTGTTCTCCAGAGTTAAGAGTCTCTTTCTTGGTCAGCCTCTCTCACTCTTCTTTTCCCTGTGCTGGTATATTTTGTTTTCTTAAATTCTGCATATAAGCGTACACAAAGATAAACTCGAAATGGATAAAAGACCTAAATGTGAGACAGGAATCTATCAAAATCCTAGATGAGAACATAGGCAGTAACCTCTTCGACATTGGCCACAGCAACTTCTTTCAAGATATGTCTCCAAAGGCAAAGGAAACAAAAGCGAAAATGAACTTTTGAGACTTCGTCAAGATCAAAAGCTTCTGCAGAGCAAAGGAAACAGTCCACAAAACAAAGAGGCAACCCACGGAATGGAAGAAGATATTCGCAAATGACAATACAGACAAAGGACTGATATCCAAGATCTATAAAGAACTCCTCAAACTCAACATACACAAAACAGATAATCATGTCAAAAAGTGGGCAGAAGACATGAACAGACACTTCTCCAAAGAAGACATACAAATGGCTAACAGACACATGAAAAAATGTTCATCAGCATTAGCCGTCAGGGAGATTCAAATCAAAACCACATTGAGATACCACCTTATACCAGTTACAATGGCCAAAATCAACAAGACAGCAAACAACATGTGTTGGAGAGGATGTGGAGAAAGGGGAACCCTCTTACACGGTTGGGGGAATGCAAGTTGGTGCAGCCACCTTAGAAAACAGTGTGGAGATTCCTTGAGAAATTAAAAATAGAACTTCCCTATGACCCTGCCATTGCACTACTGGGTATTTACTCCAAAGATACAGATGTAGTGAAAAGAAGGGCCATCTGTACCCCAATGTTCATAGCAGCAATGGCCACAGTCACCACTGTGGAAAGAACCAAGATGCTCTTCAATGGACGAATGGGTAAAGAAGATATGGTCCACATATACAATAGAGTATTATGCCTCCATCAGAAAGGATGAATATCCAACTTTTATATCAACATGGATGGGACTGAAGGAGATTATGCTGAGTGAAATAAGTCAAGTAGAGAGAGTCCATTATCATATGGTTTCACTTAACTTAGGGAGCATAAGGAATAACACAGAAGACATTGGGAGATGGAGAGGAGAAGTGAGATGAGGGAAATTGGAGGGGGAGACAAACCATGAGAGACTGTGGACTCTGAGAAACAAACTGAGGGTTTTGGAGGGGTGGGGGTGGGGGGTTGAGTGAGCCTGGGGGTGGGTATTAAGGAAGGCACATATTGCATGAAGCACTGGGTGTAGTGCATAACAATTTTGGAACACTGAAAATAAACAAAATAAAATAAAATGGAAAAAAAAGAAAAAAAAGAAAAAGTATATATTATTTAGTCTTTATGAGTGTGTGTCTAAGTATTTAGGTATGAATGTTTATGTACATATGTATGTTTTACAAAACTGAGATTTTACCAGCTATACTGTTTATAACTTGACTTCTTACTTAAAAATATCATGGACATATATAAATAATTAAATAAATATATAAATATACATAAATAAATAAATTCTGCATATAAGTGAAATCATATGGTATTTGTCTTTCTCTGACTGTTTGCTTAGCATAATACTCTCTAGCTCCATCCACATCATTACAAATGGTGAGATTTCATTCTTTTTTATGTCTGAGTAATATTCCGTAGTATATGTATACCACATCTTCTTTATCCATTCATCTATTGATGGGCATTCAGGCTTTTTCCATAATTTGGCTTTGGGAGATAATGCTACAAATATCAGGGTTTATGTATTCCTTCAAATTAATATTTTTATATTATTTAGGTAAATACCTAGTAATGCAATTGCTAGATCTCAGCGTAGTTCTATATTTAACATTTTGAGGAATCTCTATACTGTTTTCCAGAGTGGCCGCAGCAGTTTTCATTCCCACCAATACTGTAGGAGAGTTCCCATTTTTCCGCATCCTTACCAATACCTGTTGTTTCTTATGTTGTTGATTTTAGCCAATCTGACAGGTGTGATGTGATATCTCATTGTAGTTTTTATTTGTATTTCCCTGATGATCGGTGATATTGAGCATCTTTTCATGTGTCTGTTGACCATTTGTATCTTCTTTGGAGAAATGTCTGTTCACGTCTTCTGCCCATTTTTTAAGTGGATTACTTGTTTTTTGGGTGTTGAGTTTTATAAGTGCTTTATATATTTTTGATACTATCCCACTTTGGTCAAAACTCCTCAATCAGTGCAAAAATATTACCCACTCACCCACCCTAACACAGCACTAAGTCTTTGAATTTCTCCTTTATTCTTCCTAATTGTATGGTTAAATGGAAAGAGAAGGACTTTGGTCTCAGACTACTTCATCTTGTAGGATTGACTCCACTGGGGAGCTCTGTGATCCCAGGAGCAGTTTTGAACATATGAACTTCAGTTTTCTTCTTTAGACATTGGGGATAATGATACCTATATCACAGTTATATTATAATTAAGGGGAAAAAGGCATGTTCCCTTTTTTTGTCTTGGCAGCAGGTTTCAGTTTATGGGCAATGAAAAATTACCAGAAGAATGAGACTCAGTTTTGAGGACAGTGAACAGAAAGAAGAGAATACTAAGTATGAACAGCGCTGCTGTTTAGAGGCAAGGCTAATGTGGAGTCACAGGCAGTTGCCAGATTTAGTATAAGTAATATTTGGGACGTATTTATACTAAAAAAAAAAATTATCTCAAATTCAAACGTAACTAGATTTCTTATATTTTATTTGATAAAACTTATCACAAAGTGTCATGAATATGTGGCAAAAAAGGATTTCTGTCTATGTGAAGATCACCATGCAGTGTTAAATACACACAGAGAAATTGCTGGGTGATTATAACTGAGTTGGAAAAGCATTAGATTAGGAGATACTTGCTGAAGTTATTTTTTTTTTAAAAATCAAGTCTAATTGATTATTAGGATATATTAGCATTTAGTCAACCAAAAATTGATAATTATCAATGGATCGTAATTATCATATTATGTTTAATCAGAAACAAATTGGCAGTAAAAGATTACTATTGATTTGTCATATTCAGTAGTATGATGTGTGTTGGTTTATCCGGAGTCCCTTGTTTGTGGCTTAGGAAGGAAACCTACCATATTCAGGGTTTACTCTCAGGAAATAAAAGATGAGATTTTAAATAAAACACTCACACCCAGGACATCACTGGGCAACATTGGAGAGTGAGATCTTCCAGGAAGACAGAATCTGAAGTCCTCAAGATACTCTGGGCATCTGGGGACAGCCATGGAGTGAATTAGGTAAGGCCTATCCCAACCTTCCTACTGCAAGGGAATGGAATTTTTGTCTTTTCTTTTGTTGTTGTTTCTAGATTTAAATGAAAACACACTCTGAATGCCAGCTGACCTGGCATTAGGATGAACTGATTTTGAGAATTGTACACTTACTGTATTTCTGCTGCCATGTCTCCCATCTGAGATTGCACCCTCATTGGATACTGTGCTAGTGCCAAGGGGGCCTGGGTTTCTTTTGGATATTGCATTGCCATCTCTGGTACAAAAGAGAACACATCTTTCCTAATAGGTGCTAGTCATTAAAAAAAATTGTTTTTGCCTTTCTTATGATGTAAAATGTTATACCATAATTTCACTTGCATGTCTCTGCTTTGTAGTGAGTCTGATAGCTTCTTCTTGTACTTATTAGTCAATTTTGTTTTCTTCTATTACCTATTAATATCTTTGTTCACATGTATCTTGGGGTCCTCTTTTTATAGATACTGTCGTATGACCTGCCCTCTCCCTTCTGTTATATTTCTGTGTTATTTGTGTCAAGGAACAGAAGTTCATTTATCCAGATTTTCCATAATACTATTTATTTTGCTTTCTGTATCCATTTCTGTTATAAGTATAATAAAATCTCTTCCAACAATTGATAATTTATTTCTCTTTTTAGTTTTTCCCATTTTGGCTTTATATATTTTGTGATTTTATTGTTGTAGTGATAGCTGTTTATGATGATTTTATGATCTTGTTCAATTGCACTTTTTGCCAATATAATGATCCCCTTTCATCTCTTATGATTTTCTTTGCAATTGTATTTTGCTAGATATTGAGAATACTTCCCCATATTTCTTTTGCTTAATATTTGTATGACATATTGCTCATCCATTTTTTACTTTCAACTCTTATTTTATTTTCAAATATTACAGATGATATATTGTTGGAACTGTTTTTTGTTTTCAGTCTGAGTTATTCTGTTTTATTGGTGAGTTTAATCTTATTTTCGTAATTACATGGGGAATTGTTTCTGTGATCTTATTTAATATTTTCCCTTTAACGTCCTTTGTTTTTGTTTACTTTGGTCAACATTGGTCATGTTAGGTTTTCTTCTATTGGTTTTGAAATTCTAGGTGCTTCTTTTGTTTTTATATTCCTTATTTCTTATTCCTTATTCTTTCAATAAAGTATCCTCCTGTTTATATTCATATTGATTTTTTTGAAGATTTTATTTATTTATTTGACAGAGAGAGAAACGGCGAGAGGGAATATAAGCAGAGGGAGTGGGAGAGGAAGAAGCAGGCTTCCTGCTGAGCAGGGAGCCCAATGTGGGGCTTGATTCCAGGGCCCCGGTATCATGACCTGAGTGGAAGGCAGACAATGAATGACTGAGCCACCCAGGTGCCCTTCATATTGATTTCTTAAACTTATTATTTTCTGCATCTTTCCTCCAAACAAATAAAATTATGATATTCTTGGGATGTTTTGGTCTTTTCTCCCACTTACCTCCCTCTACATTTTTGTCCTAAATGTATTACACAACACAGAGTACTGCTTTCCTCTTTTATCCTTGTTTTAAGAAGTAAACCATAATCTGTGCTAAAATAGTTAATCATCCTTACTTTTCAGATGGGTTGCATCATCCCCATGGATATGTATTTTTTCTTCTTTGAATGTGTCTTCCAAGAGTGTTTTCCAAAGGAATTTTTGTATTTTGAATCTCTGAGACCCACATGTTTGAAGATACTTTTTTTCACCATCATATTGTAATAGTGATTTTGCTAAACAAAGAATTCTAGGATCTGATGTCAGTCTCATCCAGTTTCATTATAAGTAACCTATGTTCTTTCTGGAGGATAGTGTCCATGTGTGTTGGCTGTTTCCAATGTGTATAGGTATAGATGTTTCTTTACCTTACATTCCTTATGGATGTTTCCCTTCCTTACTTGGTTCCATATGGACGCTTCCAGCCTGAGATTTCTTATCATGGTTTTAATTATAGAGTTATCTTCATTCTTTTTGCAAATATCTTCTTTCTCCTGCTTATTATTTTTTGTTCTGAAACTATTACAGTGATTAGCATTCCTATTTCTAACCTCTGTATTCTCCAGCTTTTCCCTTACATCTTCTATTTCTTTTTTTTTCTTTTTTGTGTTTTCTGAGAGTGTTCTTTAATCTGATCTTTCAGCTTGCTCATTCACTCTGCAGTTGTATTCATACTAATTAAACCATTTAAAAATGTTTAGCTACTATATCCTGCAAACTTAATATTTCCAACTTTTTATGACTTCTTGTCCCTTCTCTATATTAATAGTATACTTCTTCCTATCTTTGAGAATATTTAGTGTGCTTATTTTATATTCATTGGCCATCTGTTTCAATAATTCTGCTTCATGGAGCATATGCTGTTTGGTTTGTAGTCTTTCTTATACAGTGATTGTACTTTGTAAGTGCTTGAAAATTTGACATGCCAATTCATATTTTCCTGAATGTTATCACTTGTGGTAATGGACAAGCTCAAGTTTGAACCCACCTTGGCACTCTAATAGTATGAGGAAATAAGATCAAGGTGGAAACTCCTGGGCACCTGTGGTAGACATACCTTTTGGTCACTTACTACAGATCATGTCCTTGTAAATCCTTGTAAGTCCCCTCCCTCTTCAGTGCCAGCAGAACCTGCATCTTGCTTCGAAGCAATAGACCTTGGCAAATGTTATGGAATGTCTTCCTATGATTATGTTTTGTTATATATGATTTCATCTTTGCAGACTGGAGGGAGACATTTTCCTGCTAGTCTTGAAGAAGAAAGCAGATATATTGTGAATTGCCAATGGAAAATGTCATATGACAGGGAATCACAAGTGGCCTCTAGGGATGGAAATGAGCACTTGCTGACAGCCAGCAAGAAATTGGGAATCTCAGTCCCACAACTTCAGAAGCTGAATTCTGTCAACAACCTGAGAGAGCTTGGGAGCACATCTTTCCCAACCAAGCCATTGATGAGACTGCAACCCCACTAACGCTGGATTGCTGCCTGATGAGAATCTAAAGCAGAGGACCTAATTAAGCTGGGTCTACACTTCTACAGAAACTGGGAAATAATTAATGTGTGCTGTTCAAAGGCTCTAAATTTGTGACAGTTGTTTATGCAACAATAGAAAACCAGTATATCCTTGGTCCTCTGTTGAGTATTCCTTCTGGCTCCCATACCACCAGGCAACAACACTTCTGGACAGTTTTTTTGTCTTTAAGTGGTTGGAGGCAGAAAGCATTGAGAGGAGTCTTTTGCTTTAGATTTTAAATCACAAGCCAGAAATGTTCGAGAAAGTTGGAGAAACCCAGTGGATATCCCCACATGGTTCATAAACTATCTTCTGTTTTCATCACTACTTCTCCTAAGTTTTCATTATATTCTTTAGTTTTAGATAATCATAAACTTTACTAAGTTATTTGATTACACTCATTTCCCAAATTTCATATAACATTGTCTAGGATTAATTTATTTTCTTACTTTTTTTCAAAGAGGGGTTTACTTATTCAGGGAATCATCTGCACTCTAAAATAAAATAAATAAATAAAACAATTGGTAGATACAGGTTTAAAGATTTTTAACACTTTGAAAATGTTAGCCTTCTTACATCTTGCTCCCAGTGTTGATAGTGAAAAATTTGGTATCAATCTGAAACTTTTTCCTTTAAAATAACTTCACTCTCTGAAAGCATGTAGAATATTTTGTTAAATTTCCTTAAGATGCACATATGTGTGGGGGTTTTTCTATCTATACTATTTTGCACATTCCAAGGTACTTTATCTTACATGTTCATATTTTTAAATCCTGGGAAATACTGGTAGAATATTATTTTATCTATTTTAACATCTTCAGTTATTTTATTTCATTCTGAAACTGCTATAAATGGCCATTGTGTTTTTATCATCTATGATTATTCTCTTTTATACTTTCCATTACTTTATTGCTTTCTAGCACCCTTTAAATAATTTCCTGGATTTGATCTTCCTGCTGACTAATTTGTGGCTCTATCAGTTTTATTAACTATCCATTTCATGTGATTTTAAAAATATATTTATTTTTATATCCAATTAATCTATTTCTTCTTCTTGATAATTGTGTATTGCTGCTAATGTCATCAATATATCCTATCCTGGCTCTTTTAATATATTTATGTTTGTTTTTATTATTTATTTATTTGTTTTTTAAAAAAGATTTACTTATTTGACAGAGAGAGACAGTGAGAGAGGGAACACAAGAAGGAGGAGTGGGAGAGGGAGAAGCAGGCTTCCTGCTGAGCAGGGAGCCTGATGTGGGGCTCGATCCCAGGACCCTGGGATCATGACCCAAGCTGAAGGCAGATGCTTAACTATCTGAGCCACCCAGGGGACCCCCCCCCTTATGTTTGTTTTTAAATATTGATCTCTATATTCCATTTATTCTGAATCATGGAATATACATTGTTCTGTGTGCCTATGTCCTGTTTTAAAGGCTGTACTCAGATAGCTTCTTATGTTTCTCGTTAAGCTCATTTACCTTAAATAGTCATGTTTCCCAGAGGATAAGGTCTTCTGCTCCCTCTAGTGAGTTTAGTGTTGGATAACCTCAACATACCCATTTGCTTTGTCATTACCAGTCTTTCATTCTCTTTTGGAAAATCTAGAAGTTTTCTAAGAATTTCTTTCTCCTGGTTGTAACTGCCTATACTTAGGGCTTAGAAGAGAAGATGGAAATGCTCAGCAGCTGCTGTTTCATAAAGATTTTTTATCCATTCCTCACTCAGCCAGACTTCTGCTTTGCCTTGTTATTATCTTGGGAACAGAAAAATGCTTAGTATGGTTTCTGATAAGTGCCTGGTTTGGAATTCTGGCTCTTCTACATATTAGCTGAGGGATCTTGGATAAGTTTTTCAAGTTCTCTGTGCTTCAGTATTCTTGGGTGTAAAATAGGATAGTAATAGTTACTGACTATTAGGATTGCTGTGATATTTAAATAAGATAGTGTATATGAAGTTATTAAAAAGAACAGTACCTGATACAAATTAGGTAGGGCTTACTAAACATTTGCTATCATTATCCTGACAGCACTTACAGGGCCCAGCACCTGTACATGTTCAATAACTGTCTATCATTACATACTGCTTACACATATCCAGAGAGTCATATCTGAATCTGTGCACAGGTTGCTGTATCAAGATGCACCCACACTTCAGATCTCCAGGATTTCAATGTGCTTCCTGCCATGATTTGTGCCTCTAACTGTCCTAGTGATCTGATTTTTTTTTTTTTCTTTGACATTGTTTAGGGAAGAATAGGAAAACAAATCTTGGTGGAATGGAAAAAAAAAGGAGACAAACATTTAAAATCTCTAATATTGCCATTATTTCCATGCTATAACTGTTTGCCTCATAGACAATATGTGAACCAACTGTGCTTGGGTATATATAGCCATTCACAGTTACAAAAAAAAATCACATTTATTATTACATTTAATATTGCACAACATCATAAAAGGTAAAAAAGACTTACTGAACTTATTTTCAAGAGGAAACAAATTCTCAGATTGGAGAGAAAATGAACTAAATTTGGATGTCTTGAGTATGGAAGATGTGAAGTCAACCCAGATGTTCTGACTCCTAGTAGCATACTTTTTCCCTGTTCCCCTCTCTGCAAAGGAACCTCGAAGAAATAGCCAGAAACCTTACCTTCTCTAGAAGGTATATGTATGGTCAAACATGAGTGGAAACTTAGATATTTATGGTTTTTATCCCATTCCATATACCTAGAGCTTGGGGTTAGGTATACACAGACTTTTCTATAAAGAGGAGTACTAATGTTGAGTTATTTACACTTAGCTGGGTGCAGTTAGTGTTGTGTGGTAAAGGTTGTAATGGCCATCCCAAAAGGCATCAGATTTGAGAGTCCTTTTTGGTAGTTCAAGCTCTGACCAAAACATTGAACTGCTGTGAGTCACTTACAAATGCTTTCTAATGGTTGTAGTTTGTGGAATCTGATACCCACCTTTGTGCTGTTACTTGGGTAATGAATATGATTTCTTCAGCTCAAGCATTCAGTTGTTATCACATGAGATAACACACTAGGTTTTTTGTTATTGTTTTTGCTTAAGATTTTATTTATCTGAGAGAGAGCAGGCACAAATGGGAGGGGTAGAGAGGGAGGGAGAAACAGACACCCTGCTAAGCAGGAAGTCTGAGGATGGGCTCTATCCCAGGACCCAGGAATCATGACCTGACCAAAGGCAGACACTTAACCAACTGAGCCACCTAGGCACACCCCTGCAGGAAGTTTTATACAGTTGATAGTAGAGTGTGCTGTTTACTGGAGAGATGACATGTGGACACATGCTGAGCAAACATGCCATTAGCCATCATTAAGTATGTTGAACACTAACTCTGTGGCTAGTTCTATGAAAGACATTATAGCAGAGACCAAATAAGACACAAGAAGACACAAGTCCTATTAAAGACATTATAGCAGAGACCAAATAAGATACAAGAAGAATATTTAGCAAATATTTGCATGGGAAATCCATGTTTCTCAATGTATGTGGACATGCAAAAGGAAGTCAATAAGTCAAAGCTATTAGCTCTGATTACTTAGACAAGAGCTTATCACATGTAGTTATCAACACATGTTTGTAGAATGAAGGCAAGATTATAACTGTCAGAGTTTCTTTAAGAGATAGGATTTGAGGTATTTGAAAAATGCTTAGAGGAGAGGGCAGCCATCCCAAATGAAGTAGAGAAATAAAAACAAGAAGAGCAGTTAGAGAAGAAGGTGAAAAATGTAGGCATAATATCACCCATTATTATAATAAAGACATTGTATAAAGCTCCATTAAATTTACAATAGTCATATAATAACTTCCTAGAATCTGTAACTCATGTCATCTACTTTGATTTTTGAGAGATGATTAAGCCTTCTCATGCTGATATGATATGGCCACTTTCTTTTTCTTTTCTTTCTTTTTTTTTTCCTTGTTAACATGTGTTTCATGAGTGTCATTTACTTAATTTTTTAAGGAAATGGTGATGATGTAATGTTCTCTCTTTATTGTTTATGACTTCAAAATTACATATAGTTAAAAGACAAAATGAAACACTCCAAGCATTCATTAATGAGTGAATGGGTAAATAAAATGTGGTACATACATACAACAGAATATTATTCAGCCTTTTATTAAAGAGGAAGGAAATTCTGACACATGTAACAACATAGAACGTCATGTTACGCTGAATGAAAAAACATTACAAAAATATTGTATGATTCTACTTATATGAAGTTCCTAGAAAGTAGTCAAATATATAAAGACAGATTTTATTGGGGGAAGACTTAAAGATTCTAGAGATGGATAATAATAATAATTGCTCAATAATATGAACTGACTTAGTGCCATAGGACTGTGCACTTATAATGGTAAAAATGGTAAATTAATTTTACATATATTTTATCACAATTTTTAAAAATAGAAAAAAATATATTAAAAAACCAGAATAGTGTTGACTGACAGGGAAAAGGCTAAGAGTTAGTGTTAAAATTTCTTTTATTCCAGATGTTTGTATTTATTTTAGGACTCGTTCATTTTTTTTAAATAGACTTTATTTTTTAGAGTGGTACTGAGTAGAAGGTATAGAGATTTCCCATATGCTCCTTACCCAGACACATGAACAGCCTCTAGTCATTTCTTTTGTATCTTTGAAAACTCAAAAATTAATTCTTTCTATAGCAAGCTATATACTCTATTGGGAAAATATTTACTTTCTGTTGTTCCCTGAATATTCTATTACATAAGTTAGAAAATATTACATAAGTTGGAAAATATTGGCATGAGTGTTACGTAGCAACCAGCATTCCTAGAGTCTAATATATATTCCAGGGCCACTCTAAGTTTGCCATCGTAAAAGAGGTTGTCACTTTTCTAGGGACATGGAATCTTAGTGGCCTCTGGAAATGTAAAGAGTGGAAGACAGGGCAAAGTTGCCTGCTATAAAGAGACCTAGTGATTCATGGAGGGATGTCAGTGGGGACAAGTAGCTGGCCAATGTGGATCAGTCTCCTCTAGCTAAAATATTTGACTTAAGTTAATGTTGATGAGCAAGAATGTGTCCTTGACCTGGGTCAAACAAGGATCTGCTTTAATTCTAATAGAGGCTTTCTTGAGCTTCATCTTTACCTGGGATAGGAGATTGCTAGAAGATGGTTGCAGAAGGCCAAAAGGCTCAAGTTTTCAAGCACAGGACAGAAAGTGTAAGTCTTGGTGGGGGGTGTGGTCCCTGGCATATTGATGTGAGAAGTTCCATATCCTTGAAAATTCAGAAGGAGAATCATGTACAGTTAGTCTCAAGAACTGAGTAAGAGTGAGATGATCATGAAAATAAGGAGGGGTTTACTATTTTATTTAGTTATCATTAGACATTCATCAAAAGGATCAGAGTTGGCTTCATCTGGCTTCTTTTAGACTCTTTAACAAACACTCAAATCCTAATATCTCTTCCATTAATCTCATTCCATTTCAACACATACCTTATCTTAGTGATGATTATTGGTTTGGGGTACAAGTGGCCTCCATCTGAGTTGGGTGATCTTATGCTAGAGGTTTGTACATTGAGCCAGGTGCAACCATAGACATTCTGAGGGGTCTTAGCAATTGTTCAGGGAAGAGGAAGCTCTTGGGCTGGGGAAGGTGGGCTCAGAGATCCCCATAAACATTTCAGCCAGAGCCCTCTGGTTTATTCATTTGAATATATTGGATTTGGGGGATTATTTCAACTGATGAGAGGTATCTGGAGTAAAGCACAGGTAGAAAACCAGGGCTGTTGTGGAATTATTTGTTGATTTTAGACCTTGTTAATCCACTCATGTAATGTGACTAGTATCTATTTTTGTCTTTTAATTGATAAAACTGACCACTCACTTTGGAAATACTTCGGAAATAGGTGTAGACACAATGTGTGGTTAAAGTCTATAAAAATGACTTGAGTGAGCTGAGCAAAAGGAAGGCTAGAGATAGCATTTTAACTTGTTTTGCCTTTTGCTGAGGATGGAATAATGGAAAGGCAAGACAGAGGTACAGGCGCAACCTCTCTCTCTCCAGGCTTAGGTGGTAGCATGATCCCATAGCAGTTTACATTGAGAATTTTTCCAGACTGTTTTTTTTTTTTTTTTTTTCTTTCCTGAGTCCTGAGTAAGGTTGGCTTAAGGCCTAGAAGCTCTGCAATTTTTCATGTTCTGGCAACCTAGGAAGAGAAGGTATTTTGCAACTTAGCTCAGTTGTTTCTTAATGTTTGGAGAGAAATATGTCTCTTGTAGCTTGTTTTTTTAAGCTGAAGAGAAACACACTTTCTCAATGTACAGAAATGCCTATTCCGTATTCATACTAGATTTTCATTTGAGTCCAAAAACAATACAATGATTTTGTTCCCTGATAATTCTTCAAGCTCAAAAATTAGTGTGAGGCACACTCCCAATGGGATTCCAATGAAAATTGGATTTGCAATAACTAGGGGGAAACACAATAAAACCTTCAGTGTACAAAGACAAGATTTATGCTCTCCATTCACCTTTATTTTATGTCCTGGGGAATAATCATCTTTAACATTTGTAAACTACCCTGCCTCCAACTGTCCTTCAGGACTTCCTCATTCAAGAGCTGCTCTCCCAATGTCACTTCTCTACTCAACAACATGCTGTTATTCAGTGGTAAGAGGCCAAGGCCTTTAAATGAAGGAGGGCAGTATGATGTGTGTAAAGGTAAACTTGAAAAACTTTCCTCAAAGGAGAACCTCTGGGACTGCGAGTTCCTGTGCATATAAACTAACTTGCCAGCCTGTGTGGCTGGTTGGGACAGTGTGCCTTGCAGTACAGCTTCACCCCAGAGAAACTACTAAGTGCACCTTTGGTAATTTCAAGCCTTTGGAAGAGTCCCTTAAAGACCTACCTGGTTTAACTTTAACACTTCAGTGTTACTGATAGGAGACCAACAAACTGTGGTTCATAACAGGGCAAGCATTTCTTAAAATCATAACCTTCTTGAACACAAAATCAGACATGTAAATTACCAGTAGGTCTATTTTGGGAGCAGCTTTCAAAGTAATGAATACAAATGACAACAACCATTATCCTAGCTTATTTGTGGCATCACACTGTCCTGGGAAACTACAGTTATGGAAATCAAGGGAATATTGCTTAATATTACTATTAATAAATTACATGCTAGAGCAGCAGTGGCAATAACTCACCAAGTTGATGTAACAGAATATATAAGTATGCAGATGATTCATATTCTACAGAACCCAATCTAACTTTTAAGTAATTTGTGATAAAAGATGTCCAGTTATAATTTTGCCTTTCACATACTTTGAATTACAGTAACTTAACTATATGTTGGCCAATTTATAATACTTCGAGTATATACATACATACATACATATCTCTGTTTATCTATCTATCTGTCTATCTGGGGAAAAGCAAAACAAAACAAAAAAGTTTCCATTAAGTTTCTTTAACTGTACAACCAGAATAGAATTATCTACTTCTGGGTACTCATTTTTCACTCTACAGCTCCTAAGATGCCAAAACTATTCTGTTTTGCCTGTGGTTTCACTGTATGGAGAGAGAATCATTTTTCATCTTTCACTCAAATTCTCAAACCTTTTTTAAGGAGGAAAAGTCATATTCTTCTTTTTCTTTTGGAAAAAGCATTCTGTAAGGATATATTCTCTACAACTTCTTCAAAATATAAGATGTGCCTGCTTTTTTCTTCCCCTTAAAATTTCTAGTTAGTATCAGTCCAAATTTATAGGAAAATTTGATTTATGGCTTCATAAGTGAACCCAAACATCTTATATATTTTTATACTACAATGAGTACAGAAAAAGTTGTAAATTAAAAGAAATAACTTAAAAGCATATTTATGGCATTAATATTGATCTAGTACAACTAATCTTAATACCTGAATTCAGAAAATAGTAATATTTTTTTCACTTAATTTGAACTAATTGCTTTTTAAATCCTTGAAGATGGGTTTAAAATTAGTGTTACAGGGGCACCTGGGTGGCTCAGTGGGTTAAAGTCTCTGCCTTCAGCTCAGGTCATAGTCTCAGGGTCCTGGGATCGAGCCTCACATCGGGCTCTCTGCTCAACAGTGAGCCTACTTCCTCTTCTCTGCCTGCCTCTCTGACTACTTGTGATCTCTGTCTGTCAAATAAATAAATAAATAAAATATTAAAAAAATTAAAAAATAAAATTAGTGTTACTGTTTTTAAAATTCCTACTAATTGAGAAAGGTCAAGTTGCTCATCTGGTTCTGGACTGTTCCACATTTGGGATTTGGAAAGGGCTAAGACCAGTATTTCAATTGAATGCACTAACTGTCCTGGTCAAATACTCCTTTTTGACTCTCTCCAGTATTGAATCGATAGCATTTATGCCACTTAAAATAAGCATCTTATTCTGTAAGACAAGGAGAATTAATCAGGCAAGTAGTTTTAATGCTAGTTTTCTCTCTTACATCTTGTTGGAACATATACTTGACATACTAACATTCCAATTGGAATACCTGTGGTATATCCAATAAAACATGGATTCCAAAAGGACCTCAAATCAGTTCTAAGTTATCTCCCCCTATCCTGATTTAAAGTTAAAAACAGAGTTTGAGACCATATAATAGGAGCACAATTTTTAACCCAGATGATGTTGATTGGCTTGTAATGAGAAGTTAACCTTAGGATAAAGCACCCATTTACAACTGATACTTCTTAGTGAAGAATGAATGGATGTATTCATTTCATTATTTGCTGCAAAGATAGTCAAGCAATTTTGGATTCTAGCTGTAAAATACCAATAATGTCAAAAGTTCAAGAAAGATAAATAAGGCATTTTCTGCTCATAATGCATTAATGACAGAGAATATAATATAGAAATGTAAACAGGTACTTAAATTCCAATATAACAACTTCCACATCAGGTTGACAGAGAACCATAAAAGCAAATGAATTTATCCTCCAAATAGTCAAAAGACAAATAAAATGTATGAAACATGGTTTTCAAGGCATTGGACTTAAACGTCACCATTTCAAAATCATATTGAATATAAATGGTTTAAAAATAATCCCAATAAGGGGTGCCTGGGTGGAACAGTCAGTTAAGTGTCCAACTTTGGGGCTCAGGTTGTGATCTCAGGGTTGTGAGATCAAGGCTTGCATCAGTCACCATGCTCAGCATGGAGTCTGCTTAAGCTTATCTCTCCTTTTCCCTCTGCCACTCCTGCTCATGCTCACTCTCTCTCTCTCGCTCTAAAGTAAATAAATATTTTAAAAAAATAATCCCAATAAAAAGGCAGATTATCAGTTTGAAGAAAGCAAGACCTGAAAGAAATGCACTTTCTTTCTAATGACATAAGTAAGTTGAAAAAAGGAGAGAAAAATGTATAGCAATGCTAACATTAATGAAAATAAAGCTATAGTGGCTATATTACGGTCCTATGAAGTTGATTGCAGGAAAACAATATGTTTTTAGGGAAACAGAAGATTACTTCATAATGATGAAAAGTTAATTCATCAAGAGGTCATCACAATACCAAACATTTATATCCCAAATAACAGAGCTTCAAAATATACATGAAAACTTGATGTAACTGGAAAAGAAATAGACAAGCCACAATTATATTCATCTACTTAATTATTCCTACCTCAATAGTAGATAAAACAAGTAAAAAGAATAATATCATTAAGTATATAAAAGACTTGAATAACACAATTGTGTTAGTTAGGATTCTTTAGGAAATAGAACCAGTAGAATATCTATGAAGAGATACATAGAAAGAGACATTATGAAGGGTTGGCTCACATGATTTTGGAGGGTGACAAGTCCCATGGTCTACCACCTTCAAAATGGAAACCCAGGAAAGCTGATGGTGCAGTTTCAGTCCAATCCAAAGGCCTAAGCACCAGGGAGCTAATGGTGTAAGCTCTAGTTTGAGTCCATAAGTGCTGATGTCCAAGGGCAGAACTAGGTAGTCAAGCAGGGAGAAAATTTGTTCCTCCTCCATCTTTTTGTTCCATTCAGGCCTTTGACAGATTGTATAGTGCTCACCTATATTGGTAAAGGTGGTCTTTACTTTACTCTAAACTTTACTTTACTCTAAACTTTACTCAGTTTACCGATTTACATACTAACCTCTTCTAGAAATACCCTCACAGACACACCTAGAAATAATGTTTTCCTAGCTTTCTAGGCATATTTTAGTCCAATCAAGTTGATGCATAAAATTAATCATCACAAGTGAACCAATTTGAAATTCTGATATTAATAGAACACTCCACCTACCAATAGCAAAATACACATTTTTTTTTCCAAGTACACGTGGGACATTTACCAGGAAAAAACATATTCAAGCCTTAAAGTAGGTCTCAGTAATTTTACTTTTCAAAAACATGGTCTCTGACTATAAGAGAACTAAATCAGAAATACAAAGGATCTATGGAAAGTTTCCAAATATTTAGAAACTGAATACCATGCTTCTGTATAACCCATGTCAAAAAAGAAACAAAAAATAAATTAAAATTTTGTCCTAAATGCAAATGAAAACACAACATATCAAAATTTGTGGATAAAGCTAAAATAATAGCTAGAGGGAAATTTATCACATTAATGCCTATATCGGAAAACAAGAATTTTATCAAGCTAATGACCTCAGCTCACCCTAAGAAACTAGAAAAGGGAGAGCAAATTAAGTACAAAATAAGTAAAAGAAAAGAAACATAAATATCAGAGCAGAAATCAGTATACTAGAAGGAAGGAAAAATATAGAGAAAGACATGAAAACCAAATGATCTTTTTTTGGTCTTTGAAAAGATTTTGAGAAATTGACAAATCTTTAACCTGACTAATCAGAAAAATGAATGAGAGATACAAAATTGTCAGTGTTGGAATTGAGAGAGGTGACATTGGTATACATTCTACACATATTAAAATGTTAATAAGATAATATTTTGAATAACTTTATTCTAATCTCTACAACTTAGGAGAGACGGACAAATTCTTTGAATAACTCAAACTAGAAAACCTAATTTAGAAAGAAATGTAATAGCTCTATATCAACCACAGTAGTGTAATTTCTAGTGAAAAATCTTCCCACATAGAAAATTCTACACGCAGATGGGTTCATTGGTAAATTCTACTGATCATTTAAGGAAGAAATACTGCTGATTCTACAAAAAAAACTCATCCTTTAAAAAAATGAAGAAGAGAGAATACCTCTTATGTTTTGAGGACAGCATTACCCTGATGAAAAAACTAGACAAAGCTATTACAAGAAAATAAACCTTTGGACTATAGCAACATTTTTCTAGATAGGTCTTTTAAGGCAAGGGAAATCAAAGCAAAAATAATCTATTAGGACTGTATCAAAATAAAAAGCTTCTGCAAAACTAATGGAATAATCAAAATTAAAAGGCAACCTACTGAATAGGAGGAGATATTTGCAAATGACGTGTCTAATAAAGGGTTAGTATCCAAAATATATAAAAAAACAGTGCAACTCAACACCCATAAAACCAAATAATCCAATTTTAAAATGGACAGAAGACATGACCAGACATTTCTCCAAAGAAGACATACAGTTGTCCAACAGACACATGAAAAGATACTCAACACTTATCATCAGGGAAATGCAAATTAAAACCACAATGTGATATCACTGTGCATCTTTCAGAATGGCTAATATCAAGAAAACAAGAAACGATAAGTGTTGGTGAGGATGTGGAGAAAGGGGATACCTCTTGCACTGTTGGTGGGAATGTAAACTGGTACAGCCACTCTGTAGAACAGTATGGAGATTCCTCAAAAAGTTAAAAATAGAACTGTCCTGAGATCCAGCAATTGAGCTACTAGGTATTTACCTAAAGGATGGAAAAAAAGTAACTCAAAGGGATACAGGCACCCCTATGTTTATAGCAGAATTATCTACAATAGCCAAGTTATGGAAAAAGCCTGAGTGTCCATTAATAAATGAGTAGGTAAAGAAGATGTAATGTATATACAGACACACATATATACAATGAACTATATTATTCAGCCTCAAAGAGAATGGAACCTTGCCATTTGCAACAGCATAGATAGAGCTATGAAGTATAATGCTAAGCAAAATAAGTCAGAGAAAGACAAATATCATATGATTTCACTCATATTTAGAATTGAAAAACAAAACAAATGATCAAAGGAAAAAAAGAGAGACAAACCAAGAAACAAACACTTAACTACAGAGAGCAAACTGATGGTTACCAGAGGAGAGGTTGGTGGAGGGATGGGTAAAATAGGTGATGAGAATTAAAGAGTACACTTATAATGATGAAAAAATAAAATAATAAAAAAGAAAAAAAAAAGAAACATTTTGATCAATATCTTTATGACATAGATACAGATATTCTAAACAAAATTTTAGCATACTGCAGTCCACAATATATAAAATGAATAATACATTATGGTCAACTATTTGAATAGGTAAATATCATATAGATTTTTAATATTCATTATAGGATTACAGTTTTCCTGATACAAGTCTTATGTAAACAACATCATATATTTTTTTAAGTCATCCACTGGATTTCCTACCACCAGAAGAGCTCCTTGAAATATTAAACATCCAAAGCTTTTCTCCACTTTCAAGGCTGTGGAAAACAATTGTCACGGTGTCTTTCTTTCCATATCAGTGTTAGTCCAGCCTCCTTGCTTTCTTAGGAAATATGTCTCTTTCGTTGGAAAGAGTTTTCCCAGGGTCATATCTAAAGATACATGAGTTCAGCTGTTCTTCTCGTGAGTGTATCCCAGGCTTATCCTCTGTACTTCTTCTTTAGGAAATGCAAGTTATTATATTTTAACCATTCAGTACTTCCAAAAACCAACTCTAAACATTTTAATCTAATGCATATGACCTTTATTAAGACTTCTGAGACTTTTAGTCTTGATTGTTCTTGAAAGTGCTTTAGATTAATGTCCTGGGGTTCCCATCTTGTTACACCATGTATTCTCAAAGGCCATAAACTGGGATTTTGTTTCCAGGTACCTAAAGCTTTGTAAAATATAACTTTCTTTTATCTGTGCCACATTTGTCTCCAGTTTCTCTCTGTGCCTCATTGTCATCTTTTTCTCCCAGATATCCTTATTTCTAGGTCATTGCCTGTACTCGCCAACACACCTATCCTAAAATGTTGTCTGTGGCTCTTCTGGTCCTGCCTTTTCTTTCTTTTTCTCTGATTCACCACCTGGAATGACATAATTACAACCAACAAAAATGAGCTATTCCAGTAAGTCAGAAGCACTCAGAAATGTCCTATTCCTCCTTTTCTTTCACTGTAAGGCTAATAGTTCAGGAAGCCAACTACAGGAAAAGGAAGAACATAAAGTTGAGATTCCCATATTTTACAGGTTCTAATTTCTTATAGTCCCTAAGTAATAATTTTATGATCATCATCCATTGTGTTCCAAAAAAGGAAATAGCCAGAGTTGGTAAACACACACAATGACATATACACACTCACACACATTAATCACATGTGTAATACCAATGGACAGCCAAGTATGTACAGGAAAGATCATAATATCACATCCAACTGCAGTAATAAATGCCAGATCCAATTTGTAGCTACCCTGTTGTATCTGAACCCATAGAAATGTGGCCATTTTGGAATTACACTTTATAAAATGCCCATACTGTTATTTGGGAAGAGGCAAATCTATTTTTCATAACTTTATATATTCCTATTGAATGTTTTCTTCAGCTAAGAAATTTAATTGCTCTAAAGAAAGGTGGAAGTGTTTTGTTGTTGGTTGGGTTTTTTTGTTTTTTTTGTTTTATGTTGTTGTTGTTGTTGTTGTTGTTGTTGTTTTTTCTCCAGTGCTGAACAGCTACACACTGACAGGGTGACTCATTAGCTGAATCCATTAATCTCAGCCAAATATAAAGATCCAGATGGGATTGAGAGGAAACAGGCCATTCCTTTCCAAGAGTTAGCATAAGGAATACTCAGCTCAGGGTGGCAGATTTTATATTTAGCTTGGCTAAGGAACTATAGGTCAAATTTTATGTTTCTTTTGAGAATTACTAAAGAAATGAACACTGCAGAGACCATTCTCTTTTTTCTTAATTCCTAGGGATGTAAGAACAATAAAAATCTTAAAATCTGCAAAAAAATACAAATATTTTCAAATTCCTTGCAGTATAAAAGGGTTAATAATTTACAGTGAACTCAGATATAGCATGTGCATGCATACACACACAAAACTTCTTTTCCTACAAAATATTTATATTCATGTATTCATAGGGGATACAAAATGTTCCGTAGCAAAGTTCTCACAATAAAATTCTGTAAGATTACTTTAAGGGAGTTGAATCTCCTTTACTCAAAGCTGGTACTATTTCCTCTTTCCTTGAGAAACAAAGGGTTTTGGTAGGTGTAGTGTAAGCAACACAGGGATGGGTTTGATACAATTTGGTTTAAAGTTTGAATGGTTGGTTTAATTCAGAATTGCTTAGGCAATTCACTTAATCTCTTTTATCTGCAAATAAAGTAAATAATAACAGCTGATTCAGTGTTATGAGGATTATATTAGATTTTGTCTATAAGCTGCTAGCTCTTGCCTGGCCCTTGTGGTGCATATCCAAATATGCCTGGCCCTTTGTTTATTTTTCCATCACGGATAGAGGAGAGCATGAAGCTAAAAAACAACCTTTAAATGAAGAATATTGAGTTTCTGAGAAGCAAGATCTTTGAAGATATAATAAACCAGTTTTATCTCTTGGGAGTAGTAAGAAAGGAAAGAGTTATTATAAAAGAGAATCGACCATTATTGTATTGGGGAAACTGAAATGGCTGACAGTAAGGGGATGCATAAGCTACTTAGGAAGGAAATAAGAGCTTGTATTTCCTGTAGTAAAGATGATGGAGAGCTCAAGGATCCCATTGTGATTTTCCTCTAAACCTTAGGCATTCTGAGACAGCCATTGGAAAGTCATCCTACTCTCCACCCTTCTGTTTTTTCCACATTTGGTCCCTTTAGTCCTCAGGCAATTCTTTAGATAGTGATCGGGACATGGCTGCTGGTAGACAATGGATGAGTGCTCATAGGACCATTTTAACAAATACCCTACTTCATGCTAATTCAGACCAATAGCATGCCCAGCAACATTTGATTTCGGGCTAATGGAAGCAGTCTGAATTGAGTAGAGTGGACAGTCCCACTATAGAGGCAATAGTCAGAATTCACTTAAAATAAATACACATAGAATATACATGTAACCATGTCTTTACCCTATGCAATTCCAAAGCCACTGAGGTATTCTAATACTACAAACTGTCCACCAACTTTTCCTATATATACATAGCTGCCATGATCTTCTAAAACATAACTTGATTGAGCCTGGAACCTGTGTAAAGCACCATTCTAAGTTCTTAGAGGCAGTGAAAACAGAGAAGACTTGATGGTTATTCAAAATATCTCGAAAATAGATTTCACAACATAATTCATTCTTAGTTATATCTCATGCCTAGAAGAATGTTATATGTGTGTGTGTGTGTGTGTGTGTGCGTGTGTGTGTGTGTGTGTGTGTCATAAATGTTCAGTAATATTTGTAATTGAGTGGAATAGCTTCTTTATATTTACTGCCATATGGGTGTTGTACTGTTTCCTCATAAAATAATTTTTAAATCGTAAAGGTTAAGACAAAGCACTATTGCCTTAGTTTCTTCTAATTGAATACATATTAGATGATCAATAAAACCTCTTCAACCCTGAGGGACTATATCCCCTGGTGAACATTACTATTGAAATGTCTGTTGCTGATCCTGAGAAACAAGGATATTATCTTAGTTTCCATGAGAACTGGTTCTAGGAATCTTGGACCTCTGTTTAACCCTCATCCAAAGCTAAAGTTATTCTTGATGTATTTCCTTATGTGACCAACATTTTCCTTGGGGAAGAAAAAAATCTTACAGAAGTCAGGCCCCAAATGACTGACTTACCACTTAGGGCTATTTATCTTTCCAAGGGTAATAGGCATCTTAAAAATGTAAAGTGACCAGCTAGTCACCACCTCAATCAATGATTTATAATTTGATTAAACGATTCCTAAGCACTGGAGATGAATGAGGGAAATTGTCTTTCTAGGATCAACTTTTTTAATACATGAGTTGGATGTGAATGTAAGATGAGCAAATGGAGGCATTGCACATACCAAGAGAAAGAAGGATTGAAGCAAGACTTGGAAGCAGAGATGTACATGCGTACTAATAAGAATGGTAAGAACTTCTGGCCATAGCTGTAGAAGTAACACCAGAATAATTTGTAATCCTGATGAAATTCCCAGTCATTTCAGTTTTAAATTCCTCATTCTCCTCTTCTTCCTCCTTTCAGAACTTGTTCAGTTTCCACCTCCTCCAGAATGACTCTGGTGGATATAAGGACATAACTCTACTTCCAAGTGACAATCCATGTAATTTTAATTGACCATCTACTATGAACCAGACACTGGATATGGAAAATAAGAGAAAATACCCACTTTATAGAAACTTGCAATGTGTTGGGGAGAGAGAGGGAAGCAAAGTGTCTTCAGCATATTATGTAAAGCATGATAAAGATTGGTTTGCACTCGTAGAAGTCAAAGGAAGGTGTCTATGTATGTATTTGGGGGAAGGGTAGAGAAAGACAGTCCTTAGATCCACCATGGGTTTGATAAAAAATTTTGAGAGTATAGGTAATTACAAGTATTAGCCAGGCAAAAATAGGAGAGAGCAGTATTCCAAGCAGGACCAGCTTGTGTACAGGCAAATTGGAAGAAAACTCAGAGTCTGGAGTAGATGCCTTTCCTTCACTTTAACTTTTCAAATTAAATATTGGGTAGATACATATGAGTATTTATAAAAATATAGATAAGTTATAAAGGATAACAATATATCAAGCACTCGTATATCCCCTGCTCCATTTAAAAATGATCATGACTCTTGAAGCCCATGGTATACTCCTTCCCATTCCATTGTTTTCTGCCCTACTCAGATAACATTGTCCTCATTTTTGTATTTATCAGATTCTTGATTTTCTTTATTTTTTTTTCTTATTTTTTACCACATATTTCTGACTCTAAATGATTTTTTTTTTAAAGATTTTATTTATTTATTTGACAGAGAGAGATCACAAGTAGGCAGAGAGGCAGGCAGAGAGAGAGAGAGGCGGGGGGAAGCAGGCTCCCTGCTGAGCAGAGAGCCCGATGCAGGGCTCGATCCCAGGACCCTGAGATCATGACCTGAGCCGAAGGCAACGGCTTAATCCACTGAGCCACCCAGGTGCCCTTCTAAATGATTTTTGTTTAGCTTTCTATGTGTTTGAAAATGTGTATAAATGGGTCATACTACATATTCTGCACCTTGTTGTTTTAGTTTATGATTTACCAATTTGTTACACTGTATTAATAGATCATAATGATAGTTAACCATTTTAACATCTTGCTTATTGACATTTTGTCCACTATGAATATCCTAGCATATTTTTCTTAGTGCATATATGGGAGAGTTTTCCCGATGGAGCATGTGTAGAAGTAAAACTTGGGTGTGAGGGTGTGTCCATGTCCAAGGGTACTGGACTGGGTAATCTCAAACTGTTTTCTAAATTGGTCATATCAATTTACATTCCCACCAGTTGTATGTGAGAAGATCTGCTGGTAGCAAATTCATACTTTTTTCTTGTCAAAAGCTGTTTTTATTGCACCTCACTCTTGAAAGAAACATTCATTGTGAACACAACTCTACATTGATAGTTATTACCTATTAGACAATGAATATTTTATTACACTGTATTCCAGTTTTCATTGTTGCAGATCAGAAAGCAGCTGCCATTCCAATAATTGTTCCTATGTTAGTAATCTATATTTTACTATAGTTATTTCTACAGTCACCTCCTTGTTTCTGATATGTAGCAGTTTGCTATTGTGTAAAATGGGTGTGTGGTTTTCCTGAAGCTATTGATTCATAACTGTTAATAGTTCTAAAATTTCTAGTTATTTTCTCTTAAAATATAACTTCTATTCATTTCTTATCAATTCTCATTCTAGAATCAGATTAGATATATTATGGATATCCTTACTTTGTCTTACAACCTCTTTCTTATATTTCCCGTCTTTTTAAGCCACATTCTAGAACAATTCATCAGTCACTTCCTCAATCATGTCTATTTACCTTTAAACCTTCCATTATAGATTTTTCAAAATGTATTAGTTCAAAGATGTATTTGGCTTTTTTTTTTTCAAATAAGCTTGACATTTTATATTTTCTTACATTAAAAATTTCCCTTTTAATATATTAACATACTTATTTTATATTCAGTGTTTCATAATTCCACAGTTAAAGTGTCTGGACATCTGATCCTATGATCTGTTGTTCCTGTCTACTTTTGTTCATGGTGCCTTCTTTTCTTGTGTGCTTAGTGTCTTTTGCCTATGATGTCATAATCTAAAAAAATATCTTTTTAATTTGAGGCTATTGTTGAAGGGAAGTTCTGAGTGTACAGAGTTTATGTTTGCTTTTGTTAATGCCTGAATATTTTCAAACTGAGACGTTTCATTATCTAGTATGTTGTATTACAGAAAATAAGTTTTAAAATTGGCAAAGTTCATAGCAAGGTGAGTCAAAGAGCAAACATGGTAGAAGGGGCATGGTATGCTGAAAATACAGCACTTTATCCTGTAAGTAATCAAAGGCCACCGAAGGTCTGCAAAGAGAGAAACACTTGGTACAAGTCATTTGTTGTATTTTAGGTAAATTTTCTGGATTTCTGAAAATTTCTGACAGTGCAACGTTTCAGGTAAGACTGATTAGGTGGCTCCTCACGGCAATATTTTAGGCAGAAACTGATGAAATCAACTAGAGCACCAGAGGTAAAACAGAAAGGAGAGAATAGATTTAGGAGTTATCAGGGGGTGAAATCAACAGTATTTGCTGATAGCATGGAGAAGAATGATATGGAAAGAGGATAGACAATCAAAATGGGACTGGTTGAAGAAAAATAAAATATAAGAGAAAAATTATGGGTTAATATTCAAGATGTGAAGAGATGGGGACAAGAACACAAGTGGAACAAGTAAGAACAAGGATGCCTGTCATCAGGGATGTGGGTGACACTTACAGAAGGGAGGGCAGAAAGTTGAGGAATTTTATAGCTGGTCAATTCTACATAATTCACCCATATTTAAATGAAAACACAATCTCTTTCCACCCTCATAACTATTACTGAGAAAATAGCTAAAACACAATATGCCAGGATGGTTCTAAGCAAGTGCATCCATTATCTCATTTAATCCTTTTACTGGTTTGGTTGTATGGGGTAGCAGTTCCCCTCCTCTCCTCTTCTTGTTCTTCACATGATGGAATAATGGAGGCATAGAAATTTTCAATAAATTTCCCAATATCATAATAAGATGAACCTGTCAGAATTTGATCTGAAGCAATTTATTACAGAGCCAATCTCTCCTAATCTAAGAATTTATAAATATTATCTTATTTAATTCTCAACCTTACAACCCTAACAACCTCTGTTGTTGTGTCTTCAACTGTTGTTTACCTCCTGCCTCAAGTATGATTCAGAGAAAACACAATTCCTTGTACCCCAGAGTTTAGGGATTTTCTGAATTTTAGGGATGAGATGATAAATCATGAGTGCTAGGAATGGATGTGGCTGTGGGCTTTCCCCAGTACCCAGGAATCCAGCCCTCTGAGGGCCAAAGACAATGTTATGATTTGAAGAAAATGTGCTTCAAGAGAGCAGGAGAAAGAGGATTTGGGGGAGGATCCTGTGAAGAAGAAAGCAATATGTTTAGGGAAGAGGAGGACATGTAACCCAAATAAAAAATTCTAGATGACAAATGCTAGCAATTTTGTGAAATGACAATTTTTTCAGAATGAATAATAAATTGTATGTTTCACCTCCCACATGCAGATGGTATAAATGTTTTAATTACTGAGGTGATGTAGCAATATTCAAGACAATATGTGAATTAAAAAATTACCTGTCATTTCATCATCCCAATAAAGCAGTTACTTTTATTTTTTTATTTGTATTATACTCTGTGAAAGAAACATTCCATTGTCTACTTGTATTAAAACTGTGACATAAACATTTTGATGTGGCAACTTAGTATGATTTTAATGAGTCTATCTTACCCATCAAGTAAATGCAAGTTTAGTATTGGGTATTTTGCTCTTCTTTCTTCTATTTTTAAACTATTTTAACTTACTCTTCAATAGACCTGTTGATTTATAAAACAATTTCCTTCTGTTGAATGATTTCTTTAGGATAAATTCTCAAGAAAACAATTATTAGGTTAGAGGGAATGAATATCTTTATGGTTTTTGCTATAGACTAGATATTAATGTTTAATTTTTATTCAGTATATTTTAAGTATTTTCCTTCTTTTTTTTGCTCTTACACAGATACTCCAAGGTCCTCACACTTTTTCCAGGAGACCAAGAAATGGCAATTCAAAGGCAAATGAGTTGTCACAAAGAATTTCAGAGACTAAGCAGACACAAAGAAGAATACGGAAGAGGTAATACCTTTTAATATGTCTCTGTTCGTGCGACCACCACACTGAGTTTCTCTATTTATTATTTCCCCTCCCCAGCACACTCCCAGTATCCTGCAAGCTCTTGGGCATGGGGGTGGTTGTGGAGGTTCAAATCCAGGATGTGACCAGGTGGACAATGTATGTGTCAGTGGCTGACTGAGGGAATTGAGGCATGAGGCATAAATTTTTCTTTCGAATTTTCTTTGTTGAAGCTATAATTTACCTAGGGGGTTTTTAAAAAAAATATTTTATTTATTTATTTGAGAGAAAGAAAGAGAGCACAAGCAGGGGAGGAGCAGAGGTATAAGAAGAAGCACAGAGCCCAGAGAGTGATCTCAGGACCCCAGGATCATGAAGTGAGCTGAAGGCAGATGATTAACTGACTGAGCCACCCAGGCACCCCTACCTAGGGAATTTTCTCATTTGTTCTACCATTCCCATATTCTCCTATGAAAGTCCTCTTTTTGAATTTAAATACAAATTAGTCAATTTACGTAACAGAAACTGGATTATCAACCCATTTTCTCTTGTCCCTTATTTTCCATACTTACTCTCCAGTGAATATAAATAATTCAGTGGAGGAGTGAGAAAAGGCCCTCAAATGTGATGGTGACACAAGTTGTAAAGAACTAGGATCCTGCTCAAGAAAAGCCAGGGGACTGTGAGATAAGTGGGAATAGGCTTCTATTGTGTTAAATTGCAGAGATTGAGAAATTGTTAGTCTCTGCAGCTGAGTGTTTACTCTCCTAATACACTTTATACAGTAATGAGAATAAATCCATAGGACTTCGTTAAATACTGCTTGATGCTCATCACTAGATGAGACAGTTGAATGAAAGCTTTAAGGAACTCAATCTGGGATTGAGGATTTGGCTTTGTTGCTTGAGTGCACAGGGCATGGGACTATAAACTTCAGCACCTAATGAGGTTGTCATTTATTTCCAAACTACCTGAAGAAGCCAGGCTGTTGTGTTTTGAATATAAACTGTAATCCTTCTTAGGTATAAGGACTTGGCAGTCTTGCCTTCAGAAATAAGCCTTATTCTAGGAAGCTTTCTGTTTTTTGTTTTGTTGTGTTTTGTTTTAATATCAGCATTCTTCCACCCTGGTCAAAGTGATTAGGTGCTAAGATTGTGGACATGGCCTCTAGATCATTAAACATAAATAGTGATAATTATTTATGTTTGCATAATAATCTGAATTCAATATATGTAATGCCACAAGAGATAAATCACTGTGAAATCCCCTGCATATGGTTGTTCAGATGTGACTTCGGGGGCAAGCCACCTCACATGGAAAGATATCTGCCTGAGGTGATTAGGCTGGAATTTAATTTTACTTAAATGTGTGAACACTTTTAATAAGGCTCTGAAGGTATTATGAAGTTTGCAGAATCTTTATATTTGAAAAATGTTTTATTTTGCTTGATAACACGTAGAAAAGCCCTTATTGTGATTAGCATTTGAATAGGAGGATCATGTTAATACTCTTGTTATTAATATGACAGATTTTATTTTCCCAAAGGTGACAACTGAACCCAGTTCTCAGATTAGTTAATCCATGTATTTATGTGAATTGAACTTTTCTACCTTGTAATTTGGTTCTGGAGTACATTGGATTTCCTCCTGCCCTGTGGGGTTCATGCATCAATTTAAATACCTAAATTATTGGCCTACTTTTTTTTTTGCTAAATATAAAAACAGTTTTTTTTTCTCTGTGTTTTGATGGTTTTCTGCATGTTTTATGGTGGTAACAGTCTCTATTGTCATTTGTGGGCTCTTAAACTTCTGTGAAGTTGCATCTGTTTCTGAGATACGTTTCAGTTGGGTCCCCATCTGCTTTAAAGACATTTGTAACAAATTATAGTACCTGAGTCTTTTACATGGAGGTGGGAAGTTGAGCCGGGGGGAGACAGAAGAGGAAATGATATGTATGTATTTTTTTTAACATACTCTTCTTTTTACTTATCTGTAGTTTTGGACCCCTCAAGTCCCCTCTTTTTGTAAACTTCTGTTTCATTTCCTCGCTGAGTTGCCTTGATTGTGTTCATGGCCTTCAGCTTCTTTCTTGCATCAATTAATGCAATGCTACTTCTAGCTATTCCAGAGTACTTCTGGGAAGTCAAGTCTATGGTTCCTGAGCCTGCATTTTGTGTTACTGCTCAGTACATTTGGCTTTCAGAGAAACTACCTTCCCATATGTGACTACAAGCTTCATTTAGAAGCTGCAGGGAATGTGTACCCACCTTTGAGTACAGCAAGACCATATAAATTATGACTGCAAGTTTGTGTCAGATATAGGGCTGAACAGAAATGCAGATTCTGAGAAATTCCAAGATCTCTCTCTCTCTCTCTCTCTCTCTCTCATTGCCAACAATTTTGTGCCTTGGCCATTTATCTAGGCTAGCTCCCCTTGAGTCCAATACACTTAACTAGCATCCCTTCTCCAATAAGCTTTCAAGAGCCCCACATTTGGTCCTCCTGACTTCTCCAGCCTGGGTTACAGCTTCTCTTAAATACATAGTAATAAAGTTACTATCACCAAATGTTCCCACTCTTTTCTCTTCTTGGACCATTCTTTAAAACCTTTGTCTTCTCTTGTTTGGCCTGCATCTCACTACATTCTTCAAAGGTCAAAGGTCAACTCAAGTCCTACCTTCTTCAAACCAGGGTTAGAAATCTCCGTAAACTTCGGGGCACCTGGGTGGCTCAGTGGATTAAAGCCTCTGCCTTTGGCTCAAGTCAAAATCTCAGGGTTTTGGGATTGAGCCCCACATCAGGCTCTCTGCTTGGCAAGGAGCCTGCTTCCCCCTCTCTCTCTCTGCCTGCCTCTCTGCCAAGTAAATAAATAAAATCTTTAACAACAAAAAAAAAAAAAAAAAAAAAAGAAAGAAAAGAAAGAAATCTCCCTAAACTTCTTGACAGCTGGTTCCCAGCTACTGTTTGGACACTGCTAGTAATACAAAACCACAACACTTCCAAGATAAAATCATCTTACCTTGGTGTAGCATATATGGGCTATATTGTTAAGAACCATTTAGTCTATGCCATGGCGTTCAGGTATTTGCAAGATGAGTACAGAGCCTGACAGTAATTATGTACTAGCAAATCTAGATTCTAATCCCTTTTTAGACACTAACCAGATGTATGATCTTGGGAAACTTAATTATCCTCCTTGCATTTTAGTATTCTATGCAAAAAGATAATACTATATGAGTGAATGGATTCTCATGTAAAGCTTCTATCAAAAAATGTTATTTCTTAAAATTTTAGAACAAGTGACATTTCATATTAACTAGATTTTGTAGAAAAATTTCAGTGTGTCCTCCAATTTTGATAAACAAAATAAAATTGGTAGTGTTGATGCAATTTTTATAAAAATGAATCAGATTCTTAAGGAGATATATATAAGCTACACTTGAAAATCAGTTTCATTATTTTAGAATCCCACCATGTATTCATTCTTTAAATATATGGTACTTCTCCTGTGATTCTGACAGAAAACTTTTTTCTCTCCTTACATGTTTTTTTTTCCCCCCAACAAATAGTTCCCTGCTATGCCTATGTATCAGATGAAAATAAACCTAAATATAAAATTTAGAAGAAAACTTGTATTGGAAGAAATGGTGCACAGCTTATATGGGTGTTACATTGGCAGATCAGGACTTTTTTTTTTATTTTATATTTTATTATTTTATTTTATATTTAATTTATTTTAAGTTAAATTTTATCTCATCAGAGAGGGAGAGAGCACATGCACTAGCAACAGGAGCAGCAGGCAGAGGGAGAAGCAGGCTCCCCACTGAGGAAGGAGGCCCATTCTGGACTGGATCTCAGAATTCTGGGATCATGAGCTGAGCCAAAGGCTGATGCTTAACCAACTGGGCCACACGTGTGTCGCAGATCGGGGCTTTTCCAAAGGAAATGATGATGGCATGCCATCCAAATCTCACAAAATAGGACTGGTACTACTGAGAACTACTGTTACTTTGAATATCTCAGGATTTGCACGTTGGTGGCTGCATTCCCTGGCCTCTCTGAGGTTTGTTAAGTCTTCTTGAGAAGCAAGAAGCAGGGGTGTTGGTGCAGGAATGATAGCTGAGTGAAGGAATGGAAGGTCTTCATAGTAAAGTTTTGATAAAGTGACCCTTCCAAACAGCCAGCAGAATTCTGCTGGGCATTTGGAGAAGTAGGTGGATATGGCTTTCAAATATCAAAAGGAGAGGAAGTTCTTTCTTCTATGCTGGTGTGAAGGGAGAGTGAAAGGGCTCTGCTAGGGCAGTAGAGGTAGGAACACAGCTTACTGCTGACCGTGACTGCTAACGGGCTGAAGTTTTGTGCCACCACACTGCCAACATCCACCCTATTGCTGACAAAGACATTGACCTTAGGTAGTCTTCATTCACTAAAATAATGAGAGGGCAGAAGAAAATGCATTTGCATAATGTAAAGAGTGTATGTGTTACTGCCGAAGAAGAATGTCATGTATAATAAAAATGCTAAGCATTCTGTCCTCCCCATCTAAATGCATAACCCTAGGGTCAGTCACAACCAGAGTACAAACACTCAGAGCATAATTTGGATGCAGATCTGGTGGAGATTTCAGTCTTTTCAGGCATCTCTGAAGCCTTCCTTGGTACACAGGAGGGCAAACAACAGACACAGTGGAAAGTATTTAGAGTTAGAAGGAGAGTTCTATTTTTACACTTGCTTATTATGATCCTTAGCATAAGTCACTTATTATTTCTGAGCCTCAGATCCTAATGCAAAAAATGGGGGCAATGTTGTATGTGGGCCAGATGATGTAACAATAAAACAATTTTTTTAGGTTTTTTTTTCAGTGTTCCAAAATTTATTGTTTATGCACCACACCCAGTGCTCCATGCAATATGTGCCCTCCTTAATACCCACCACCAGGCTCACCCAACCCCCCACCCCTACCCCTCCAAAACCCTCAGTTTGTTTCTCAGAGTCCACAGTCTCTCTCTCATGCTTTGTCTCTCCCTCTGATTTCCCCCATCTCACTTCTCCTCTCCATCTGCCAATGTCGTCCTTGTTATTCCTTATGCTCCACAAGTAAGTGAAACCATATAATTGACTCTCTCTGGGTGACTTATTTCACTCAGCATAATCTCCTCCAGTCCCATCCAAGTTGATACAAATGTTGGGTATTCATCCTTTCTGATGGAGGCATAATACTCCATTGTATATATGGACCATATCTTCTTTATCCATTCGTCCATTGAAGGGCATCTTAGTTCTTTCCACAGTTTGGTGACTGCTATGAACATTGGGGTACAGATGGCCCTTCTTTTCACTACATCTGTATCTTTGGGGTAAATACCCAGTAGTGCAATTGCAGGGTCATAGGTTAGCTCTATTTTTAATTTCTTGAGGAATCTCCACACTGTTTTCCAAAGTGGCTGCACCAACTTGCATTCCCACCAACTGTGTAAGAGGGTTCCCCTTTCTCCACGTCCTCTACAACACATGTTGTTTCCTGTCTTGTTGATTTTGGCCATTGTAACTGGTGTAAGTTGGTATCTCACTGTGGTTTTGATTTGAGTCTCCCTGATGGTTAATGATGATGAACATTTTTTCATGTGTCTGATAGCCATTTGTATGTCTTCTTTGGAGAAGTGTCTGTTCATGTCTTCTGCCCATTTTTTGACGTGATTATCTGTTTTGTGTGTGTTGAGTTTGAGGGGTTCTTTATAGATCTTAGATATCAATCCTTTGTCTGTATTGTCATTTGCGAATATCTTCTCTTATTCTGTGGTTGCCTCTCTGTTTTGTTGACTGTTTCCATTGCTGTGCAGAAAAACAATTTTTAAGTTATGATGTGCAAATTTTAAAACTCAGTGTCTCAGAATCAGATATTTTTATTGGGTTGTTATTTGGGGTTCTCTGAAAAACAGGCACAAAAAGAAGGGTTTAAATCTGCAAGAGTTTTACTAGTGGAAATGCCTACGATCAGGAGAAATAGAGAGGGAGATGAAGGAAGCTGGGGGAACCAAGTACCTTGATGCAAGTGTGACCCTGAATGAAGGAGAGAGGAAAGAAGTTTGGGCGAATATGTCATAGATTGTTGTACAGTCTGTGGTTTGGCAAAGCCATTTGTAGAGCCTTCAAGCTAAAGATGGCTATCAGGGAAGTTCCATGTCTCCTAGCAATGAGTTAGTGTCTCTGCCAAACTTAGTCATTATTTAAAGTAGGCATGACTTTTGTGCAAAGATAGTGATGAATAGTTGGTTCAGTTGTGTTCCCTATGGTTGAGTGTCTTAGAGCATGCTCATTTTTCTGTCACATTTATAATACACCCAAAGAAGTTTTCTTAGAAGAGACATGGATGACAAAAGGAACCAGCCATGAAGAGATATGGAACATACTGGTACATAGAGGAAACATCTATTATAAGGGTTCCAAGACTAACTGAGCCCTCACCATGTTCAATGAGGCTAGTATGACTGGCAATGCAGCAAGAGAGGGGAGAGTTATAGGAAGTGATATCTGAGAAGTAGCCAGATCAGATACTGTATGGCCTCATAGGTTATGTGAAGAGTTTCAATTTTTTAGCATAAAATGTAGAACCACCAGAGTGTTTTTTTAATTAAAAAGATTAATTTTATTTGAGTATGGGTGACACACAGTGTTACATTATATACAACCATCAGTTTCCTATACTTATAGATCTGCTTCTGCTTTTTATTGGCTTATTTATTTTTCAAGTAAACTTGACACAGAATGCTACATTAGTTTCAGGCATACAACTTAGTGATTTGACACATTTATATATTATGCTATGTTCGCCACAAGTATAGTTACCATCTCTCCCATTACATTTTTATTAAAATACCATTGACTGTATTATTTATGCTCTGCTTTTTATACCCATGACTGTTCATTCCATAACTGGAGGCGTGTATTTCCCTCTGTCCACCTATTTTGCCCAGTACCCCAGTTTATGCACTATATTTATAATTCTGATTCTTTCTTATTATATTTTTTAGATCCCAATTATTAATGGAATCATATGGTACTTGGCTTTCTCAGCCTAATTTATTTCACTTAGTATAATATCTTCCAGGTCCATCCACACTGTCTCAACTGGCATGATCTTATCATTTGTATGGCTGTATAATATTCCATTATGTGTGTGTGTGTGTGTGTGTGTGTACTGGTATGTATGTATGTATGTGTATGTATGTGTGTGTATATATATATGTATATATATATACTGCTTTTTCCTTATCCATTCATCTGTTGATTGACACTTAGGTTCCTTCCATGTCTTGACTATTGTGAATAATGGTGCAATAAACATAGGGGTGCATATATCTTTTCAAGTCAGTGTTTTCATTTTCCCTGGGTTTAAACCCAGTAGTGGAATTATTGGATCACATAGTGTATTTTTAATTTTTTGAGGAATCTCCATGCTGTTTTTCACAGTGGTTGTATTAATTTATATTCTCACCAACAGTGCACAAGTGTTCCTTTCTCTCCAAATCCTTACCAACACTAGTGGTTTCGTTTCTTATTATCTTGTTTCTTGTCATTCTAGAGGTGATATCTCATTGTGGTTTTGATTTGCATTTCCCTGATGATGAGTGCTGTTGATTATCTTCTCATGTGCCCTCTGTCTTTGGAAAAAAAAAAATCTGTTCAAATCTCTGCCCATTTTTTAATTGGATTTTTGTTTTTTTGTTTTTGTTTTTGTTTTGTTTTTGGTGTTAAGTAAGTTCTTTATATATTTTAGATACTAACCCCTTGTCAGACATATCATTTGCAAGTATTTTATCCCATTCCAGAGGTTGTCTTTTTGTTTTGTTAATGGTTTCCTTTGCAGTGTAAAAGCTTTTCATGTTGATGTATTCCCAATAGTTTATTTTTGTTTTTGTTTCCTTTCCTTAGAAGTTGTATCTAAAAAAAAATGTTGCTACAGCCAATTGGAGAAATCACTGCCTATGCTCTCTTTTAGGATTTTATTGTTTCAAGTCTCTCTTTGAAGTCCTTACTTCATTTTGAGCTTATTTTTGTGTATGGTGTAAGAAAGTGGTCCAGTTTCATTCTTTTACATGTAGTTGTCCAATTTTCTCATTTATTAAAGTGAGATTATATATAAAATTATTAAATTGTATATTCTTGTCTCTTTAGTCATAGATTAATTAACTGGGTAGTTGTGTGTTTTCTTCCCTTTTCTGTTTTTGTGCCAATACCGTACTGTTTTGATTACTACAGCTTATAGTATATCTTGGAATCTTTTATTTTGATACCCCCAGCTTTGTTTTTCTTTCTCAAGATTGCTTTGGCTATTTGGAGTCTTTTGTAGTTCAATACAAATTTTTAGGTTGTTATAACTTTGTAAAACATGCTATTTGTATTTTGATAGGGATTGCATTAAATCTATAGTGGCATTGGGTAATATGAATGTTTTAACAATATTTGTTCTTCCAGCCCATAAGCATAAAGTGTCTTTCCATTTGTTCATGTTATCCTCAGTTTCTTTCATTAGTGTTTTATAGTTTTCAGAGTACAGGTCTATCACCTCTTTGGTTAAGTTTATTCCTGTGTTTTATTCTTTGGGGTCCATTATTAAATGGCACTTCTTAAAAAATTACTCTTTCTGCTACTTTGTTCTTAGTGTTAATATAAACATTACCAATTCTGGGTATTAATTTTTTTTATCCTACCACTTTACTGAATTCATTTATTACTTCTAGCAGTTTTTTGATGGAGTCTTTAGGGTTTTGTATAAATAGTATAAGTTGTCTGTGATTATTGATACTTTAAGTTCTTTGCCAATATGAATGCCTCTTTTTTATTCTTCTTCTGAGTATTGTGGCCAAGATGGTCATATGATTTTTGTTTCAATATTGTATAGAAATGCAATGGAGTTCTATAGTTTCATTGATTTTCTCTATTTTTATTAGTTTCTATGTCATTTATTTCTGTCCTGATTTTATTGTTTTCCTTTTTCTTCTCACTTCGGGCTTCATTTGTTCTTCTTTTTCTCGTTCCTTTAGGTGTAAGTTTAGATTGTTTATTTTAGCTTTTTCTTATTTCCTCTCAGAACTGTTTTCACTCTGTCCCAAAGATTTGGGACTGTTGTGTTTTCATTCATTTGCAACTATGTATTTTTGAATTTCTTCTTTGATTGCTTCATTTCCCTATTGGTTGTCTAGTGTCATACTGTTTAGTGTCCATATGTTTGTGGTTTTTCCAGTATTTTTCTTGTGATTTCTTCCTAGCTTTATACCATTCTGATCAGAAAAGATTCATGGTATGGTTTCAGTGTTCTTAAATTTATCAAATTTATTAAAATTATTAAATTTAGGTTTCTTTATGGGCTAATATTTTCTCTATCCTGGAGAATATTCTGTGTGCACTGTTGTTTGGGGATGGGACATTCCATATATATCTGTTATATCCACTTGGTCCAATGTGTCATTCAAAGACAACGTTTTCTTAGATACATCATCCAGGCAGAAAATCAGTAAGAATCTTAAAGACTTTTTTTTTTGCTTCCATTTACATTGTCAATGTTTTTCTATCCCTTCATTTTCAGTCTGTATGTGTCTTTGGATGTGAGGTGAGTCTCTTGTAGGCAGCATATACATGATTCTTGGCATTTTTATCCATTCTGCTTCCGTATGTCTTTGGATTAGAGAACTTGGGCCATTTAGATTTATAGCAATTATTGATGGGTATGTGCCATTTAAAATTTGTTTTCTGGTTGTTTTTGCTGTTCCTTTTTGTTCCTTTTAATCTTGCTTTCTTTGTGATTAATGAGTTTTTATACTGTTATGTTTGAATTTCTTTTTTCTTTATTTTTTGTGACACTATCATAGGTTTTGGGTTTGTGGTTACTGCAAGGTTCATCTATAACATCCTATGTAAATAGCAATCTATATTAATTTGATGGTCATTTAAGTTCAAATACATTGTAAAAAAGAAAAGAAAAAGAAGCACATTTTTTTTTCTTTTTCCTCTTCTCTTTCCTTTTCCTCCATTCTCCACATTTTATGTATATGTTGCCACATTTTACATCTTTTTATTTATAATTTACTTTTTTTTTTCAGCGTAACAGTATTCATTATTTTTGCACCACACCCAGTGCTCCATGCAATCCGTGCCCTCTCCAATACCCACCACCTGGATCCCCCAACCTCCCACCCCCCGCCCCTTCAAAACCCTCAGATTGTTTTTCAGAGTCCATAGTCTCTCATGGTTCACCTCCCCTTCCAATTTCCCTCAACTCCCTTCTCCTCTCCACCTCCCCTTGTCCTCCATGCTATTTGTTATGCTCCACAAATAAGTGAAACCATATGATAATTGACTTTCTCTGCTTGACTTATTTCACTCAGCATAATCTCTTCCAGTCCCATCCATGTTGCTACAAAAGTTAGATATTCATCCTTTCTGATGGAGGCATAATACTCCATAGTGTATATGGACCACATCTTCCTTATCCATTCATCCGTTGAAGGGCATCTTGGTTCTTTCCACAGTTTGGCGACCGTGGCCATTGCTGCTATAAACATTGGGGTACAGATGGCCCTTCTTTTCACTACATCTGTATCTTTGGGGTAAATACCCAGTAGTGCAATGGCAGGGTCATAGGGAAGTTCTATTTTTAATTTCTCAAGGAATCTCCACACTGTTTTCTAAGGTGGCTGCACCAACTTGCATTCCCCCAACCGTGTAAGAGGGTTCCCCTTACTCCACATCCTCTCCAACACATGTTGTTTCCTGTCTTGCTAATTTTGGCCATTGTAACTGATGTAAGGTGGTATCTCAATGTAGTTTTAATTTGAATCTCCCTGATGGCTAGTGATGATGAACATTTTTTCATGTGTCTGATAGCCATTTGTATGTCTTCATTTGAGAAGTGTCTGTTCATATCTTCTTGCCCATATTTTGATATGATTGTCTGTTTTGTGTGTGTTGAGTTTCAGGAGTTCTTTATAGATCCTGGATATCAACCTTTTGTCTGTACTGTCATTTGCAAATATCTTTTCCAATTCCATGGGTTGCCTCTTTGTTTTGTTGACTGTTTCCTTTGCTGTGCAGAAGCTTTTGATCTTGATGAAGTCCCAAAAGTTCATTTTTGCTTTTGTTTCCTTTGTCTTTGGAGACATATCTTGAAAGAAGTTGCTGTGACTGATATCGAAGAGGTTACTGCCTATGTTCTCCTCTAGGATTCTGATGGATTCCTGTCTCACATTGAGATCTTTTATCCATTTTGAGTTTATCTTTGTGTACAGTGTAAGAGAATGGTTGAGTTTCATTCTTCTGCATATAGCTGTCCAGTTTTCCCAGCACCATTTATTGAAGAGACTGTCTTTTTTCCACTGTATATTTTTTACTGTTTTGTCGAAGATTATTTGACCATAGAGTTGAGGGTCCATATCTGGGCTCTCTACTCTGTTCCACTGGTCTATGTGTCTGTTTTTATGCCAGTACCATGCTGTCTTGGTGATCACATCTTTGTAGTAAAGCTTGAAGTCAGGTAATGTGATGCCCCCAGTTTTATTTTTGTTTTTCAACATTCCTTAGCGATTCGGGGTCTCTTCTGATTCCATACAAATTTTAGGATTATTTGCTCCAGCTCTTTGAAAAATACCGGTGGAATTTTGATTGGAATGGCATTGAAAGTATAGATTGCTCTAGGCAGTATAGACATTTTAACAATGTTTATTCTTCCGATCCAAGAGCATGGAATGGTCTTCCATCTTTTTGTGTCTTCTTCAATTTCTTTCATGAGTGTTCTGTAGTTCCTCAAATACAGTTCCTTTACCTCTTTGGTTAGGTTTATTCCCAGGTATCTTATGGTTCTTGGTGCTATAGTAAATGGAATCGATTCTCTAATTTCCCTTCCTATATTTTCATTGTTAGTGTATAAGAAAGCCACTGATTTCTATACATTGACTTTGTATCCTGCCACGTTACTGAATTGCTGTATGAGTTCTACTAGTTTGGGGATGGAGTCTTTTGGGTTTTCCATATAAAGAATCATGTCATCTGCGAAGAGAGAGAGTTTGACTTCTTCATTGCCAATTTGGATACCTTTTATTTCTCTTCGTTGTCTGATTGCTGTTGCTAGGACTTCTAATACTATGTTGAACAAGAGTGGTGAGAGTGGGCATCCTTGTCGTGTTCCTGATCTCAATGGGAAGGCTGCAAGCTTTTTCCCATTGAGGATGATATTTGCTGTGGGTCTTTCATAGACAGATTTTATGAAGTTCAGGAATGTTCCCTCTATCCCCATACTTTGAAGTGTTTTAATCAGGAACGGATGCTGGATTTTGTCAAATGCTTTTTCTGCATCAATTGAGAGGACCATGTGGTTCTTTTCTCTTCTCTTATTGATTTGTTCTATCACATTGATTGATTTGTGAATGTTGAACCGTCCTTGTAGCCCAGGGATGAACCCCACCTGGTCTTGGTGGATAATCTTTTTAATGTGCTGTTGGATCCTGTTTGCTAGGATCTTGTTGAGAATCTTAGCATCCATATTCATCAGTGATATTGGTCTGAAATTCTCCTTTCGGGTAGGGTCTTTGCCTGGTTTGGGGATCAGGGTAACGCTGGCTTCATAGAAAGAGTCTGGAAGTTTTCCTTCTGCTTCAATTTTTTGAAACAGCTTCAGGAGAATAGGTGTTACTTCTTCTTTGAAAGTTTGGTAGAATTCCCCAGGGAATCCATCAGGTCCTGGGCTTTTGTTTTTTGGGAGGTTTTTGATCACTGCTTCAATCTCGTTACTAGATATCAGTCTATTCAGGTTGTCAGTTTCTTCCTGGTTCAATTTTGGGAGTTTATAGTTTTCCAGGATTGCATCCATTTCATCTAGGTTGCTTAGCTTATTGGCATATAACTGTTGATAATAACTTGTGATGATTGTTTCTACACTTGATCTTAGCCAAAAGGCCGAGAAGCGATGTGATGATTGTTTCTACTTCCTTGGTGTTAGTTGTGATCTCTCCCTTTTCATTCATAATTTTATGAATTTGGGCTTTCTCTCTTTTCTTTTGGATTAGTGTGGCCAATGGTTTATCGATCTTATTGATTCTTTCAAAAAACCAGCTTCTAGTTTCATTGATACGTTCTACTGTATCTCTGGTTTCTACCTCATTGATCTCAGCTCTAATCTTGATTATTTCCCTTCTTATGTGTGGAGTTGGTTTGATTTGTTGTTGATTCTCCAGTTCTTTAAGGTGTAGAGACAGCTGGTGTATTCTGGATTTTTCAATTTTTTTGAGGGAGGCTTGGATGGCTATGTATTTCCCTCTTAGGACCGCCTTTGCTGTATCCCAAAGGTTTTGGACCGAAGTGTCTTCATTCTCATTGGTTTCCATGAATTGTTTCAGTTCTTCTTTGATCTCCTGGTTGATCCAAGCATTCTTAAGCAAGGTGGTCTTTAGCTTCCAGGTATTTGAGTTCCTTCGGAACTTTTCCTTGTGATTGAGCTCCAGTTTCAAAGCATTGTGATCTGAGAATATGCAGGGAATAATCTCAGTCTTTTGGTATCAGTTGAGTCCTGATTTGTGACCCAGTACGTGGTCTACTCTGGAGAAGGTTCCATGTGCACTTGAGAAGAATGAGTATTCTGTTGTTTTAGGGTGGATATCTGTGACGTCCATCTGGTCCAGTGTGTCATTCAATGCTCTTGTTTCTTTATTGATTTTCTGCTTCGATGATCTATTTCTGAGAGAGGCGTGTTAAGATCTCCTACTATTAATGTATTCCTATCAATATGACTCTTTATCTTGATTAACAGTTTTCTTATGTAATTGGCTGCTCCCATATTGGGGGCATAGATATTTACAATTGTTAGATCATCTTGGTGGATAGTCCCTTTAAGAATTATGTAGTGTCCTTCTGTATCTCTGACTACAGTCTTTAGTTTAAAATCTAATTTGTCTGATATGAGAATCGCTACCCCGGCCTTCTTTTGAGACCCATTGGCATGAAAGATGCTTCTCCATCCCTTCACTTTCAGTCTGGGTGTATCTTTAGGTTCAAAATGGGTCTCTTGTAGACAACATATGGATGGGTCCTGTCGTTTTATCCAATCTGCAACCCTGTGTCATTTTATGGGCACATTTAGGCCATTCACATTGAGAGTGATTATTGATAGATATGTTTTTATTGACATCGTGTTACCTTTGAAGTCTTTCTTTCTGTAGATTGTCTCTATATTTCTGTTCAATGCTATTCTTAAGGTTTATCCTCTTTTATAGTACCCCCCCTTATTATTTCCTGCAGTGTCGGCTTGGTGGTTGCATAGTCTTTTAAGCCTTGCCCGTCTTGGAAACTCTTTATGTCTCCATCCTTTTTGAATGTCAGTCTTGCTGGATAAAGTATTCTTGGCTGCATGTTCTTCTCATTTAGTGCCCTGAATATATCTTGCCAGCCCTTTCTGGCTTGTTGGGTCTCTGTGGACAGGTCTGACATTATTCTGATGGGCTTTCCTCTGTAAGTAAGGAGCCTCTTTGTCCTAGCGGCTTTCAAGAGATTATATCTACAATTATGATTCCTCAATTTGACTATCAGGTGCCTTGATGTTTTTCTTGAATATATAATCTTGGGTGGAGACTGTTTGGCCTCTAGTACATGAACGCTGGTTCCATTCACGAGATTGGGAAAATTTTCATGAAGAACTTGTTCCACTATGTCTTCTAGACTTCTTTCTTTCTCCTCCCCTTCAGGGATTCCAATAATTCTGACGTTGGAACGTTTCATGGCATCATTTATTCCCTGATTCTGTTTTTGTGGCTTCTAAGCTCTTTGTTCCAGGCTTCCTCCTGATCCTTTCTCTCTATTTGCTTGTCCTCCAGATCACTAATTCTATCTTCTGTCTCAGTTACCCTAGCTTTGAGATAATTTAGATTAGATTGGAACTCATTGAGAGCTTTGTGAACCTCTTCCCTGGTAGCTTTCAGCTCAGCCCTAACATTGGGAACATCTTCCCTGGTCGCTTTCGGTTCGGCCCTAATCAATTCCGTTTGGTCATCCATGGCTTTCTCCAGCCTAGCTATTGCCTGGATAATTGTTAGCCTGAATTCTCTTGCCGACATATTGTCTATGTTGATAGCTGTTAGCTCTGTTGCAGAAGGCCCATCCTCTGTATTTTTCTTCTGTTGGGCATTCCTCCTCCTAGTCATTTTGGTGAGAGATGACTGAATGGATGTAGCTGGATATATTGACTGTGGTGCAGTCAAGGTACACCCTAGAATGCTTCTGAGCAATCAGGATTCCCCACCCAAACGAGAGAAAAAAGAAAAGAAAAAGAAAAAGAGAGAGAGAGAGAGAAAGACAGGAAAAAAAAAAAAAAGGGAAGATAAAAGAGAAGGTTCAGCCCAAATGGGCCCCAAGGTAAGATTTAGGAAGTATACAAACAAAAACAGACAAACAAAAAGACTGATAAAAGTATATGACAAATCAAATGATCTCCCTGATATGAGGGAGAGGAGATGCAACATGGGGGGGTTAAGGGGGTAGGAGAAGAGTAAATGAAACAAGATGGGATTGGGAGGGAGACAAACCATAAGTGACTCTTAATCTCACAAAACAAACTGAGGGTTGATGGGAGGAGGGGGTTGGGAGGGGGGGTGGGGTTATGGACATTGGGGAGAGTATGTGCTATGGTGAGTGCTGTGAAGTGTGTAAACCTGGCAATTCACAGACCTGTACCCCTGGGGATAAAAATATATGTTTATAAAAAATAAAATAAAAAAAATAGTCACACAAAAAAGTATATGACAAGAGAGAGAGAGAAAAAAAATATATATATATATTTATATTTATAAGCAAATAAAGGAAGAACCTCACAAAAAGAACCCCAAGTATAAGATTTATATACTATCAGGACAAACACAAAAACAGAAACACTGGCGGAAGAAAAAGATGAGAGAGTGGTAATAAATTCTCAGTGTGGGCGAGGAAGGTTGTTTTGATTCTTCCTGGATATATCTTGATATCTTTGTTAAAGGAATCAACTTTCCTAAGATAAAGGGGGGTTAAAAATTGGTTTACCTATAGGGGTAGCATTGATTGGGGAAAGGGGATTACCGTGAAGTTTAACTCTATATGAATATTTGAAAATAAAAATAAAAAAGGAGTAAACTAGACTAAACTAAACTGAAATTAAAAAAAAAATAAAAAAAATAGAAATGCAAAAGAAAAACACAGGTGTATGAATCAAAAAGTTCAGTTATTATGGAGTTTGATGTACTGGACATCTCACTGTGATGGTAAATAGGTTAAAAAAAATTATGTATATAAAAAATAAATGAACCAGAATAGTGGGAACTAGTTAAAAATAAAAGTTGTCCTATGAAGTAGTGGTGGTTGTTCTCTTGTCTTTTTTTTTTTTTTTTTTTCTTTCCTGGTTGGTTTTCTGGGGGAGGGGCCTGCCACATGGGTTTTCAGTCAATGATATTCCCTGAGTTAAGTCCTCCCGCCCCCCTCAAGGGGGTGGGCTCTGAGGAAACTGGTTTTTTCAGGCTTTTGTTCTCTGGAGGTTTTTATGTTTGTTCACTTTTTTTTTTCCTTGCCTTGACCGCTTTTGATGGCTTTTGTAGGTTTAGAGGAAAGCAAACTGCACCCTGACCTCCCTCTGAGAGAGAAGCCTCAGTCTGGCCGCAGAGCCCAAATAAATTCCCCCTTGGTTGCTGGCAGAGCAGGTTCTGAGTCGCGGTCCCTGGGGATGCAGGATCTTCTGTTTGTACCCAAAACCAGGGCAGCGGCGGCTGTCTGGGCAGCTCCAGACTGCCAGAGAGGTTCCAAGCAGCAATCTCGCATGCTGAGATTTTCCCGCTGGCCCGGGCTGGGAGTGCCTGGTCTTTCTGGGTCTAAGAGCACCGGGCTTGCGGGCACCTCTCTCAGGGAAGTGTGTGGGGCGCGTGCTCGCGTCTCAGGCTCTGGTGGAATGGCGAGGGTCTAAGAGTGCGGGGCGGGGGGGGGGGGGGGGCGCATCTCAGGCTCTGTAGCACCTGCCCTCTGGCTCTGGAGCCTCTGCCTTCTGGCGAGGCTCCGAGCCCCTCACAGGAGCCGGACCCCACGCGATCTCAGGCGCGCTGGCGGCTCAGGACCAAGACCTGCTTTCTCCACTGCACTCTCTCTAGCTCAGTGCCAGGGGAGGCTGTCCTGGGTCCAGGGACTTAAGACCCTGTCCCTAGTTGCCCCGATTCCCACAATTTCCTCCCGCAATCCTTTGCTCTCTTTGAGTGCTTTCAACCAGACTCCAAGTTAATGCTGGTCCCCAGATGCAGGGCACTCTCAGATTGGGGTATTACTTTCCAATCAGTAGCCTCTGGTGGCTCCCTCCCCCTTTTGTTTATCTTCTGATATCAGTCCGAAGTTCCCACTCTGCTTTACCTGCCCACTGGCATCTTCTGCCCCTGTAGAGATCCAGACGTGTATAATTCTGGTCTCAGGCTGTTTTCATGGGTGATCGGAATTCTTTGGTAGGTAATCAGCTCACTTTAGGGTACAGGTTGAAAAGGCGCCTCCTCTTACTTCCCCGCCATCTTGTCTCCTTATAATTTTCTTATATCTAATTATGGACTTTTTTTTTTTTCTTTGACATTTCTCATAATGCTGGTTTAGTGGTGATAAGTCCATTTGTTTGCCTGGGAAACTCTTTATCTCCCTTCAAATCTGAATGATACTCTTGCTGGATGGAGTATTGTTGGTTGTAAGTTCTTCCATTTAGCACTTTGAATAGATCACGCCACTTTCTTCTGGCCTGCAAAGTTTCTGCTGAAAAATCAACTCACAGCCTTATAGGCTTTCCTGTGTAGGTAACTTTGTTTCTTTTGCTGATTAATGATTCTCTAACTTTACCTTTGACATTTTAGTTATTATTTGCTGTGGTGTGGACCTCCTTGAGTTCATCTTTTTTGGAACTCTCCATCTTCATGGACTTGGGTGTCTTTTTTTCCTTCCTAGATTATGAGAGTTTTCAGTTGTTATTTCATCAGGTGCATTTGCTATACATTTCATTTGTTCTGATAATGCAAGTTCATTTAATATTATCCAAGAGATAGCTTAATCTATCCTCATTTTTTTAAATCCTTTTTTTTTTCTTTTTGCTATTCATCTTGTGTGCTTTCCATTACCCTGTCTTCCATATTGTTGGTATGTTATTCTGCATCCTCTAGTCTAGATTGATTTCCTCTATTTTAAAAAAAATATTAATTATTTAATTCTTCAATTCCAATCGATTCTTTTTAATATTTTCAATTTATTTGTTGAAAGTCTTACTGGGATCTTCCACTCTTTTCTCCAGCCTTGTGACTATATTTATGATCATTACTTTAAACTTGTTATCAGGCATATTGCTTATCCATGTGCCATTTAGTTATTTTTCTGAGTTTTTTTTTTTTTTCGTTGTTGTTGTTGTTGCTCTTTATTGTGGAACATATTCTGTCTACCCATTTTGTTTTAATTTCTTTGTGTGTTTCTATGGATTAGGTGGAATGGCAACTTCTCTTACACTTGAAGGAGTGGTTTTGTATTAGTATCCCTTATATAAACTGTGCACTTGGTGACTTTTGCTGGCTGCCTGGAACTATGGCTGTATATTCTAGTTACTCTCTTAAAATGCTGCTTTTTTCATAATGAAGAAAAAATAAATAATAAGAAAAAAGAAAATAAGAGAAGGAAAAAATTAAAAGGGGAAGAGAAATAGGAAAACAGAAAACAATACCAAAGAGAACAAAAATTAAACCAAAATTAAATCAATTAGAAAAATAAAAAAAGATACAATAAAATTTTAATTAAAAAGACAAAAACAAAATTTATTTTAAAAAACCCACTGCTTTTTTTTTTTTTTTTTTCTGTGCACTAGCACTACAGAGGGTGGTATGGGCTTGAGGACCCCTGGCTCACTGTGGTTGCAAATTCATTATGAACCAGACTCCATTGCAGTCTGGTCTTTTAAGGTGGATGGGGAGAGTGTTCTAGAAGTTTCTTAGCTCTATTTAAAATTTGGCTATTTTTCTGTGTCCCAATGCAATGTGGGCTGGTGTGGCTTATGGACTCTGGGCTCACTGAGGTCACAAGCTTACGGTAATGAGTTAACCCACCCATTATGGTGTCCAGACCCTGCTCCGGTTTAAGCTTTTAAAGTGGAGTGGAAATGTAAACTGTGTTGTTTTCCAGTCTGTCTACCCTGGACAGCATTGCCACAGTTCCTTCAATGCTTTGCAGAGTTCTAATGTTGTTTCCTTTTTATGATAGTTGTTCTTTTCAACCACAGGTTTTTGTTTGTGTGTTTGTTTTGTTGTTGTTGTTGTTGTTTTTTAATTCCTAAGGACAAAAGAATTTGTTCCTGTCCCTCAGTAGTATCTTCCCCCACTCCTGTTGGCAGTGTTGGAGGGTGGGGTAAAAGTTCACTTTGTTATTGTGTCTCTGTCTCTCTTGTTGGTTTTGGTTTTTTTTTTTATTGTTGTTGTTTTGTTTTGTTTTTAAGATTTTATTTATTTGACAGAGAGTTCACAAGTAGGCAGAGAAAAAGAAGGAAGCAGGTTCCCTGCTGGGCAGAGAGCCCAATGTGGGGCTTGATCCCAGGACCCTGAGATAGGACCTGAGCTGAAGGAAGAGGCTTTAACCCACTGAGACACCCAGGTGCCCCTTTCTTGTTGTTCTATCTTTGGTTATTCAGTGGCTGTTCATTCAGTCCTCAGTTCTTCAGGAGGAATCGTTCTGTTAATAGGTGTAATTGGGTGTGTTCAATGGAGGAGGTGATTTCAGGGTCTTTCTACATTGATATCCTGGACCACAACCTCTACAATGCGTATGTAGTTGTTGTTGTTGTTGTTGTTGTTGTAGGCAAGTGAGTAGACTGATCTCAGCTATGATATTTTTAAAGATTAGCCTCTCTGTTGTGTTTGGGACAAGAGTAGAGGAAGGGGGCTAGTTAGAAGATCTAGTAGTGGTGAGAGAGTTAGGCCATGACGTGGAAAATTATAGTCATTATGGAAGTCAAGGGAGTTAACTCATCTGGGGAATGTTTTAGAAATTAAGTCAACATGACTTTGATAGTTTAGACTTTCTGATAGATAGCCTCCAAAGGAAGAAAACATTATTCAAGGGTTATGCCTTATTTTTGGCTTTAGGAATTCTGTGGACAGGATTATATTATTAAGAGTGGAAGAGTAAGGGAAGAACAGATTTCAAAGGTGGGAAAATCCAATTTTCTGAGTTGGACATGTTTAACTTAAGATACTTATTACACATACAGCATTCATTAAAAATGTTAAGAAGGGGTTGCCTGGGTGTCTCAGTTGGTTAAGCAACTGCCTTCAGCTCATATCATGATCCTAGGGTCCAGAGATCAAGTCCTGCATCAGGCTCCCTGCCCAGCAGGGAGTCTGGTTCTTCCTCTGATCCTCCACCTTTCATGCTCTCTCTCTCTCAAATGAAGAAATAAAATATTTTTTAAAAATGTTAAGAAGGTAATTAGATATAGAGTTTGCAACTTAGGATATGAAGTCTAGAGATATGATTTTGGAGGTCACTGACATATGGATGATATTTAATTCTGTGGTACTATATGAGATTACATAGGGAAAAAAACATGACCAGAGAAGGTAAGATGTTACAGGACTAACCCTTGAAGTGGTTCAACTTTGAGAATTCTGAAAGAGAGGGAAAAAATAGCAAGATAGACTGTGATGGGACAACCAGTGGAGTAGAAGAACCAGAGGAATATGGACACCTAGATAAAAACCACTGAAAATCACTGAAATCAGTGATATTCCATATCATTTTGGGACTAAGAAGATTATAGAAGAGGCTATGTAATACTCTAATATAAAAGTAACTATTCTCCTCCTGATATTGGCTTATAATGGTTTAATGATTTGTCAAGGGCCATGCTGCTGATATATGGTAAATCCAGGATTCACATGCAGCTCTGTTATTTTATATTATATATTATATATTATATTATATACATTATATATAATATATTATATAATATATATATTATATATATTTATATCTATATATATTATATTTATACACACACACACACACACACACACACACAGTGAAGGCATGGATGATATAGCTATCTATCTATCTATCTATCTATCTATCATCCATGCCTTCACCATTGCTACAATTGATCCCTCTGAAGTTTCAGTCTTATCTCCTCAATCATATTGGAAGCCCTTTAAAGAAGGCATGGTGGGATACACACCTGCACAATTCCCTCCAACATCTAAGCATTTTGCTCACAGAAGGTGCTTTTAGTTTGGTAGTTGGTCAGGGAAAAGTTGCATTACGTGGTGGATCATGCTAGAAATACAAGCATAAAGAGCCAAAATCAATAATTGCCATACTGCCCATGTAGGTATCCCATCTCACTAGAGAGAAAAAAAAAAATTTCCCATGACTGTCTTGCATTAAGTGAGTCTAAAGGCCACTTCTGAAACAAGGAGAAACTAGTTGGAGAAACTTAGTATTTTTTGAACATCCTAAAGCACTTCTTTATTCCCAAGTTTTCAAAAGTAAAATTTTGGAGTACAAATATAACTTAACTTTGTGACAGAATATTACCTTTAGACACATTTGCTATTTCATGGTTCGGTTCATTTGACCCACAATTCTCATAAAATCAATGTTTTATAACTGGTACTTATCAACCATGAAAGTGTAATTGTGATTCTTTAAAACCAATATACACCTGGAATGTATAGTATATTTTCTGTTTGAATAGTAGAAGCAGAGCATGTATTTATCAATAGAGTAGTCCTCGCTTATCCATGCTAGGCTTTTCTTTCTTTCTTTTTTTTTTTTTTTTAAAGATTTTATTTATTTATTTGACAGAGAGAGAGAGAGCGAGATCACAAGTAGGCAGAGAGGCAGGCAGAGAGAGAGGAGGAAGCAGGTTCCCCGCCGAGCAGAGAGCATGGTGTGGGGCTCGATCCCAGGTCCTTGGGATCATAACCTGAGCCGAAGGCAGAGGCCTTAACCCACTGAGCCATTCAGGTGCCCCCACGCTAGGCTTTTCATAGTTTCAGTTACCTTTCATAGTTTCAGTCAATGGCAGTCTGGAAGCAGATGATCCTTGCTCTGCCCTATCAGAAAGTCAGTAGTTGCCTAATGCTTTATTATAGTGCCTATGCCCTTCCCTTAATTTATGTCATCATATAGGCATTTTTTTTAAAGATTTTATTTATTTATTTGACAGACAGAGATCTACAAGTAGGCAGAGAGGCAGGGAGAAAGAGAGGAGGAAGCAGGCTCCCCGTTGAGCAGAGAGCCCGATGCAGCACTCGATTCCAGGACCCTGGGATCATGACCCAAGCCAAAGGCAGAGGCTTTAACCCACTGAGCCACCCAGGTGCCCCTCATATAGGCATTTTATCATCTCACATCATCATCACCATCATCAGAAGGGTGAGTACAGTACCATAAAATATTCTGAGAGAGAAAGAGACCATGTTTGCATAACTTTTATTACAGCATATTGTTATAATTGTTATATTTTATAATTAGCTGTTGTTAATCTCTTACTGTGCTTAATTTATAAATTAAACTTTATAATAGGTATGCATATACATGAAAAAACATACTATACATAAGATTGGGTACTATCCCCAGTTTCAGGCATCCACTGGGGGCATTGGAAGCCACTGTACAATGGTATAAATTTGAAGATGAATCATTTGATTTTCCATATACAGTATGCCAGTGGAATCCCAGGTGTAAATGTGACCAGGATTTTATTTTCTACCATTTAGTATCTGAAACAGGTGTTAGTAGTTTGGAAATGAAGGGATACATCATCTGTGTTGCCATAGTCCATTGATTCTGAGACAGCTAGGACCTAAGGGAGTTTGGCCTGGAGAAAACACTGGTGACATGCAAACTGTCAATAAATATTTGATGCGCTGTCATGTGAAACAGGAAGCAGGCTTGCTCTGTTTGGCTCCAGCAGGCAGAACTAGAACTAATATATGGGAATGACGTGGAGGCAGATGTGGACTCAAGATTAGGAAGAACTTTTTATTTTTTAAGATTTTGTTTATTTTTTTCATTTATGAGAGAGTGAGAGAGCAGGGGGAGGAGAAGAGGGAGAGGGACAAGCAGGCTCCGTGCTCTGAGACTGATATGGGGCTTGATCCCATAACCCTGAGATCATGACCTGAGCCAAAACAAAGACTAGGCCACTTAATCAATGCCACCCAGGTGCCCCAGGAAGTGCTTTCTAATAATTGGAATTATTTGAAATTGGAAGAGAAAATTGTATGAAGCAGTCAATTCTCCATTGCTTGGAGTATTAAAGGAGAAATTGGAGGATTTCTTTACGAGGATGTTATAGAAGGGTTCTTATATTATATGCATGCTTAGAGTAAGTTATCTACATCCAATGTATCTATTATACCAGACCAAAGTAACTGAGGTCTTTTAAGGTTGTTTTTGTTTTGTTTTGTGGAGCACAGTGTGGCAGGGTTTGAATTCACGACCTGAGATCAAAGATCTGGGCTGAGATCAAGAGTCAGTCACTTAACTGACTAAGCCACCCACATACCCCTCTTTTAAGTTTTATATAAAGTTGGAGCTATAATATGATGAGAAGGCACCATTTTTCCCTCTCATTCCCCATGCATACCACTATCAGTACATCTCACTCTATCCAAATACTTTTGGAAAGTATATTCCACAAACTGAATAATCAAAGTCAGACTTACCTGGCTTGCGATATCTTCAAAAGCTCATTATCCTTGGTAATATCTAATATTTTGGCTCCTCTGTTTCTCTGCACCTTTGTCTCTCTCCTCTAACCCTACATACTACCTATTACTCCTTTCCCTCTCAAATCTTTCTAGAATTCTCTCTGGCGCCCGATTTCTATGAAACAAAGCATTTCCTAAATTCCTAAATGTATTTCTACATGTCACCTCTGTTTCCTACTATAACAAAAATATAGCTCTATCCTGAGTCTTTTATTTGACCTCCATTCCTCCAAAGTGAGGGATCCTTATTTTTCACAACCCATTGTCATATTTTGGGGAGATGGACTCTCTTTTTTTCCCCGTAATTCTGATTTCAAATATTTACTTTTCCCTGTCCTGTTCAAAGCTCTTACTCTTTGCCGAAAGCTACCCTATGAATATTCTCAGGAATATTGCCTGTCAACCTCTTCATTCCACTGTATTCATTTTAGCAGCTGACTTATAGGCTTTCTCATGTTCTGGCTTTATGTGGAGGAGAATCAATGTCCATTTAAACAGTGTATCCAAAATTTGCCTGCTTATATCCTTGAAATTCTCAACTCAATGAATATTACCTCCATTCTAATTCTGCTATCTATTATGGTCAGAAATTGGGCTTTTCCAATTCCAAGAAGTACAATTATTTTTAAAGAATTTTATGGACTTATAATACACATACAGAAATGTATATATCATACATGTATAGCCTGAGTTTTCTGAGCTAAACAGGCTGTATCGAGAGTATGAGATAAAGAACATTACAAGCACCCCAGATATCCATTTAGTCACTACTTCTCTGAGAATGAAACCCATGTCTAATTAGTTTTGACAATGCTATAGTATTTATAAATGGGATCATATATATTTCTTTGTGTCCAGATACTTTTGTTGAACACTGTTTATAGATTGTATCAATACTATTATGTATAGTTCACTCTCATTGCTTTATAGTATTCCATTATGCTAGTCAAGGTCAGTTAGGTACTTTTCAATGTTGTCTATTTTCAGATAGTGTAGATCTGAACATTTTAATGTTTGTCTTCTACTGAACATACATGATTTTGTCTTTGGTTTCTGGAAACTTTTGTCTGCCAACATGTGTTTTGTTTTGTTTTTACATTTATTCTGCTTGGGTTTCTCAGAACTTATTGAATCTGTGGGTTGATGTCTTTCAGTATTTTTGGAAAATTCTCAAGTGATATGGCTTTAGATATTGCTTTTGCAATACATATATTATTGAAATTAACAAAAGAAAAGGACAACTAGGTCAAAAACAATACCAAATATAGTTTTCTATTCCTGTATCACCACCAAAAGTTTTGATAATTACTCTTTCCCATAGTATTGCCCCTTTCTTTGGCTCAGTACATGCCCAGATTTGATAAATCCCCCATGGAGCAAAATGAATGGCAATTGGTAACAGTTTGTTTCAAGATATTTCTCATTCTGGAATTTTAGTTCATCTAATTTTTGTTGCTTCCACATACCATACACAGATGTGTTTAAAAGTATGATTTTTTTTCATATTTACCCAAGCTTATAAAACAAATATTTATCTTTACATTGTTAGAATATTTATTCTGTTAATTGTTTCCTATACAACCCTTACCTATAAAAGAGTATTGGAAATTCTTATTCAGAAAGTTTAACTAAGTTGGCTTTGTACATCAACAAATCTTTTAGTAAAGCTAACCTAATAACCAAAAACAAAAGACCACAGATAATATTTATTTAATTATTGATTGATTGATTCATTCACTTACTTATAAAATTAATGCTTACCAGGGACTAAACAAAGTTGTTAGTTTATCTTGATGAACAAACTTAAAATGAATCCTGCCTTCATGAAGTTTAAATTCTGATGAAATGAAGCAAATATTTTTCACATATTTTGGGACTGTTTTAATCTGTGATTTGCTCTTCTTATATCTTGCTTATTATGCAATTAGATTTTTATTTTCTTCTAATGATTCCTGAAATCTTTGTGAATTATCATTTCTCTATTCTGTGTTGGAATTATGCTTAGAAAGGTCTTCTCTGTGTTAGATTTAAATAAGCCAGGGACTATTCACTCTTGGTAATTTTATGTTTAATCTTGTATTTAAATGCTTAGTTAGAATTATGAAAATGATCTATATCTCATTCCTTATCCAAATGGCTATTTATTCCAACATAACATGTTAACTGTATTATTTTTACTCACTGATCTGAAATGACTTCATTATTGCCATATACTAAATTTTGACATATTTTCAGATGTTAAAGATGATATTCTTTCTATTTGTCCATTTTTTCATATGTTTAAATTAACACAGATTTATGGTATATTTAATACTTGCAAACAAATTTTTGGCAGGTTATTTTTAAAAATTGGAATTTTTAAAATATATTGCTTTTTTATTGTTGTTAAGGGAGGAAGAATGTGGGGAGAGGCAAGGGGAGAGAATCTCAAGTGGGTCTACACCCAGTGAGCAGAGCCTAACACAAGACTCGATCCCACTACTCTGAGATCATGACCTGAGCTGAAATCAAGAGTCAGACACTTAATGACTGAGCCACCCTGAATGCCCCAGGTATTGCATTTTTTTTAAATTGAAGTATAGTTGATGCAGAATGTTACATTAAGTTCAGGTATATAATATATTGTTTTGGCAACTCTATTCATTATCCTATGCTCACCCCAAGTGTAGCTACCATCTCTCATCATACAACTCTATTACCAGGATACTGTGTTTTGATTCTGAATGATACATACAGAAAGAGATAATAAGGAGAATGGAGAGAAACAACATTCCTGGTGTTACCGGCTGAATATTTTTCAGGTGATGATTAAGGTAACAACCTTAGTAATGGAATAGAGGTATGTAAACATATGGGCTATATGACTGAAAATAAGACTGGTAAAAATATGCTAAGTTTATAAAGAATCTTTTGGCCATTTATCAGAGAACTCACTGTTGGTTACTAAACAAAATACACCAAACTTCAGTGGCTGAATGCAAAAAAAAAAAAAAAGTAAGTTTAATCTTCACTCACAAAAAGCCCACTGTGGATCAGATTGGACTTGGCAATTCTTCCATTTTCTGATTCTACCCTCTTGCTCTACTCAGTGATGATGAAAGAAAGAACAGGGAGGAATATATGAACTATTTCAGGGATCAGAATGATTCAGTCCCAACTCTTACTTTTCTTTTTGTGTTTTGGTTTCCAAGTCTCAGATTTGCCTGGCTATGGAGAAAGTGCATTCTGACTTACTCTTCTGCCATGAGATATTTTCATTAAGTCAGTATCTTCCTGTCCTGTGGAGGCCTGAAATTGTACATGTTGTCAGGGATAGGGAAAGTAAAGTGGTTTAATTTGGCAAGGGAATATCTGTAAGCCCATTCTGTCACAGTCCCAAGATCACATTCTGTTACCAGCTTCATCATTTTCATAGTCATCTCCTATATTTTATTTTGTATTGGTTCCAGAGCCAAAAGAAGTTCTGTAGACAGATCTAAGGTAGCCTCCAAGATTTTCTACTCACTCTCCCTATGTACATGGCACAGTTTACCTCAAATAAGTTAATCAAGAGGATCTTGTGTCAAGGAATATAGGTGTCATTCAGGGATTGAGAGCAAGCCCCTGTTGGCAACTGGCAAGAAAATAGGGACATAGCCCCACAACTGTAAGGAACTGAGTTACACCAAAAAATAACAAGCTAATAAGCAGATAAATAATAATAAGCAGAGGGATGTTATTCAAGGGGGTCCAATCATGGGGATGTGGTGACCTTCTCATAGAACCCCATTGTGCACAGAATACATGTCTATAAAGCATGAGTGTTGTATCTTCCACTATCCATTGTTTGTTTCTTAGCAAAATTATGGGTCCTCTAGAAGTATCCCATGATTTGTTGAAAATGATTTCCTTGAAGAAAAAAGTTCAGAAGGTCACAAAGGAGTTACTTCTGAAAAGTAGAATTGGTAGAGGGATATTGACCATGATAAGAAACTTTCACTCTTTCCTGAATATATATTTATTGCATATCTTTAAGATTAAAACTAAATATATACATAAATATATATATAATATATACACAGTATATATGCACAATATGTATACATTGTATATATGCAATATACAATATAGATCATAATATAAATTATATATACTGTATATATACAATATACAATATGCATAGATATATGTATTTAGTTTTATGTTTATAAAACTATATTTATAAATTATATATTAATACATGCTAATAATGTATTATTATATATATTATATATGATTTATATATGTTATATATAAATTATATAAAAATATATTTTATTTATATTCATATAGTTAATGTGGTATTTTTTTGAAGGAAGGAAGGAAGTAAAGGGTGACTCCTTAGTAATACAGAGCTATACTTAGGGACCTCAATAATCATTTGTCAATCGTGACAGTGATGAAGGTGAATAATGAAGACCATCATTCCCTTCAATTTTACTTTGATTTGAACAGCATTTGGGCTTGGATGTTCACTGCCTAGATACCCATCTTTTGGTTGAAGCTTTGATCAGCCTTCTTTGTTAAATACCAATGAAATTCATAGATCTTTGCAACCTTAAGCTCTAAGAAAATTCAGTGCAAAAGCCTCACTTATGTAACTTTGAATTCAGACCTTGACAACTAGACAGGATTTATCTCATGCATATGTATTAATTTTAAGTGCTTTTCTGTAACAGTCATTTGACATTTAATATACCATAATTGTATTATTAAATTTAAATGCATATTTGCAATTCTAAAAGCATTACTGAACTTTATGGGTGAAAAATACATTCTCCTTCACCTTGGTTCCTTTTCACCCACCGGTTTTATAGCTTTATATTCTCTGCTACCCTAACCTTAATCAGTGTCCTCTCTTCTTCCTTCACCCTCAGTTTCTCAACTTCCTTTCTTTTTCCACTTCTAACAGTCTCCCTCTCCTCTCTGCAATCCATGTTCACTCACTCTTGCTGCACCTTCTTTCTTCTGGTGGAAATGTCCAGTGCACCTGTTCTCTGCAGTCAGTCCTTCACACAGGGGTACCTCTCAAGCACCTGCGGGGGAATTTGGAGATGCCACAGAGGCTGTCATGTCTCATCTATGATTTTTCATCACAGTCTAAGGAGCATTTCCAGACAGCAGAATGGCCTATCACTTAATAAGGCTGCCCCCAGGGGCGCCTGGGTGGCTCAGTGGGTTAAGCCGCTGCCTTCGGCTTGGGTCATGATCTCAGGGTCCTGGGATCGAGCCCCGCATCGGGCTTTCTGCTCAGCAGGGAGCCTGCTTCCTCCTCTCTCTCTGCCTGCCTCTCTGCCTGCTTGTGATCTCTCTCTGTCAAATAAATAAATAAAATCTTTAAAAAAAAAAAAAAAAAAAAAAAAAAAAAATAAGGCTGCCCCCAGTGGTAATGAGCTCTCAGACACAATTCTTTCAGTAGGTCAGTAGAAAGGATACCGAATGTGGGAAGTTGGCATTAAAAAAATAAATGACCTGAACAACCTTTGAGCTACCTTCTTCAGGACTTGGTATGTCTCCTCTTAATGCCTTTGCTCTAACAGGTAATTAATAAGTGCTGCAGATGTCTAGCCCTCCAGTGAAAATTTTTCACTTTGACCTTTTACAATGTCAGGTATCAAGGGGTTCTGAGAAACCAATTCCTTCAACGCCATAATTTTTCCCAGAAATAAAACTGAGGCCCAGAAAAGTTGAATCTTGGCTCAGTTTCAGCTTCATAGTAGCAGAGCTGACACATGGACTCCAGCCTGTGATTCACATTTGAGTGTTCTCCACTCATCCCCTCAGCTTCAGCCACAACAACACAACTTGTGCTAAGTTCCCTGAATATGGCCTTCCATTTAATGGCTCTAATATCTGTATGCACTTGCATTTGCTCTTTGCCATGCAAAGAGGTGCGAATTTTCTAACTTTTCGTCATATAGTCAAGTCTTTTTTATCCTTCAATATGACAGTCAAGTATTACCATCCTAGGAAATCTCTCTTGATCTTCCTCCATTACTTTTGTCTCTGTTTGCCTAAATGCCATTCTCCTATATTCTATTACCATCTTGAATTTAATTCTGTTTGCACTTAATCACACAATATTAAGTGTTTCTATTTAATGACCACCACCCATATTAGAATATAAGCTTCTGGAGGTAAGGGTCTGTGCTCTATTCAACTTTCCATTCTCAGGACCTGGCACAGAGCCTATCATAGAAGGATCTGAAGATTTTGTTGACTTGAGAAAGTTAGGCTGCTATTCTCACTGCTTCTCATAATCCCTTTTTTAGTAATGCCAAAATTTTAAATAAAAGCTCTCCTTCACCTGACTCTTTATCATCTTCCAGTTCTTACCCAGGCTTCGTTCTGTCTGCTGCCTTCACCCCACCTGGAATTTCCTTTATTCCCTCTCAACCTAAGCTTCTGTTTCCTTTATTTTTCCATTTCTTAGTGTTCTATGTTCTTCTTTCTCTTCAATTCACATTCACCCACTCTCAGCTGCTGCTTTCCTTTTTGGAAGGAAAGGGAATTTCCATTCTACATAGAAATGTCTAGTTCTTCTCTTCACTGAAGAACATTTCCCCCAAACACTCCCTTGCACAGTCCTATCTCTTGCTCACCATACAGGGCAGTTTCCTTCTCAAGAGGCAGGCCATCCTTTGCTGATCCTCAGCCTGGGGAAGAGCTGCTTTCAAGCAAAGTCCAGGGTCTCTGATTTTGTTGTCCTCTACAAAAACTATTCTGGGAAGATTCTCCAAGGTCTAACAGTTTAAACCCACCATTATCTCTTTCCTGCTCTGCTGAAATTCTTAACATGTGGTAAAAAGGTACTGCTGCTTTCTTCCTCTTTTCTAGAAATTCCCTGTGTTTATATTCATCACAAACATAATTTTCCCCAATCAGTCCACTACACAAACACATCTTATCCTAAGCACCAGTTTTAGGATGTTTCAGTGGCCACTTTACTCTTGCTTCTTTGTGTTTTCATCAAAACCCGAGGGATCATGTTAGTTCTCTGTCACAGAAAAGATTCCATTTTTCTCCTGATGGTCCTCCCTCTAAGGGAGGATTATTGACCAGTACATATTGATTATATGCCTTGCTTCAGCTAAAGAAATTTGAGCAGAAATGTGTGTCACTTCTGAGTAGCCATTTCATAGTTTTTGGTATGATTCCTTTCCCGTATACCACAAGACAGGCAAAATTCTAGAGGTTATTCCATTAACATGGCCTTAAGAGTGAAGATGATATGGAACAGAGCTTCACCTGACCCATTACAAACATGCAGCCTGAGCAGGAAATAACCTTTGTTGATGGTAAACTGCTACAACTATGGTTAACCAACATATGATGGGGGGACCTAAACATTCTGTCTATGACACCAAGCCTATGTTGACACATACAGGTGGGAAGAATGCAAGAGTGAACGTCTAACTGATGTGACAGGTGGAAGCATTTGTGCAGTCACTTTCAGGCAATGTGTGTGATGTTCTGCAGTCATTGAAAGGGTTTGATAATTCACCACGGCCATTCTCTCTGATAGGTTGTGCATTGCCAGGGAAAGTCCTAGAAATAAAGCTGGTCTCCTGTTTGTGCTGAACTACACTGAGTCTCAGGAACAAGACTAAATCATGATTGAGGCTACTGCACCAAAAAATAGTCCAGAAAGCCTAATGAATGAAGTCCAATTTCCCAAGTCTAGTTTTCATAGAAAATGTCTTACAAAATGTGAAATATATTCTTCTAGGATAAATAAAAGAAGCTTGATATTACAAATCATTTCCCCAGTGGGTCATCTAGATTAAAAAAATATCTACAAAATGTATAGAGCTTCAGTGAAGTCGAGAGAAGTTCATAGCAGGCAACCCCATAAATATTGATTAGAAAAAGACCAGCCAACCTAATTGAAACTGAGCTTCAGAGATTAAGAACAGTTAATACAAGCTTACCTTGGGCACCCCAACTGAAACAGCACATTCTCCACAGGTGGACTTCTAGCTGAAACTCAGGTGGCATTTACTCACCTCTTAAAATAGCAAAGGATTTTGTCATTCAATTGGTAGCAGGTTTTCTTTTTGCCTTTACATTTGCCACACGAAAGCTGCCTTTATATGAGTGTCACCAGCCTGTCTTTTTATAAATCACTGCTGCCTTGCCAAATAGATAACGTGCATCGGTAAGACTGTCCTTTTTGCATAAGTCTCATAAATCAACATCACTGAACAATTCCCAGCATAGGTAGTCTTTTAAATTTAAAATTGAGGAACATAAAAAAAGGAGACTATGATACAGAAAGAAAAATATCTTGTAAGAAATTCTGTGTGTTTGTTTGAGAGAGTGAGAGAAAGGGAGAGAGACTGAGCCAGGGAGAAAGTTTGCCTCATTCAGATGTTCTGACTTATGAACCAGAAGGTGCAGCAATGCTTGGAGGAGAAATATAGAGATGGAGTTTTCCTTTGTAGCTTGGCAAGGGTTTGGGTTTTGTGGGTCCTGGCAGGGAGGCTGTCTTTGATGCTACTTCAAGTGTCACTGGACTCACAGGTCTACCCTAAAAAGCATGTTCTTCAGAAAAAGAACATGCTAGTATGATGTCCAAAGAAGATGACAAATAGATTAACTTCAATGGAAAAGAATACTAAAATCAGTGTTCATTGAATGTATGTATACTCTGTTGGGTACTTGATAAGTACTGTACATGTAAAAATATATTCAGTGCCCACAAGAACCTCGAAGATAAGCACCATAGTTACCATCTTTTTGTCAGGAAGAAAACCGAGGCATAGAGAGATGAACTTGAGCAGAGTCACAAAGCTAACAAGTGTCAGGGCAGGATTTGAACATGGACAGTATGGTTCCCAGTTCTATGTTTCTCTAGCAGCAAAGCTACAAATTTAACTACAGATACTCTCAAGTTAAGAAATGAACTCAATGAACAGGACCCTGCCTTTCAATGATGATCAGTGGGGATATTCTTAGAATGTGGGCACAGATTTGGCAAGGCCTTTGACCCGGCTTTAAGGTACTTTCCAAAATAGGTTCTATCTGGTGTGTAAATAAGACCATGACTACTAAGGGTCCATGAGGTAGCCCAGGTTCAGTCTAATAAATTGCTGAGATCTATGGGCTCTGCCCAGAATGCCCTCTGTCATCTATTTGGTGCATGATACGTGGGAAAATCACTTAGTTTACTTATCCATAAAACAAGGGAGATAGTAAGACTGGTCTCATAAGGTTTGTTGGTGAAATTATATATTCATGGCCATTAGTAGACATCAATGAATGACAATCATTATTAAATTTTAGCCTCAATGCCTATAGTCACATCCTTTGCTAGGTTAGATTTGTAGAAGTGTACTGAAAGCCCATAGTGATGGCATGGATGAAGCACTGACAAATTCCCCACTCAAGAATTGACAATGAAGAGAACTTGTGTCAAAGGACCATTTAAAGAAAGAAGAAGCCTTTTTTACTCTTTGTTTCTTTAGAAGAACATTTTAAGTCAAACTAGCAATGTATAGCTCAAGAAAAAAAAATAATACATTTTTTAGTGATCAGGTCAATGAGGTAGAAACTAAAAGATTCCACACCTTAATAGGACAGGACAAACCTGGGATATGAGTTATATTTTCCTAAGAAAGCTAAAATCAAATAAATCCTCCTGATCACACCCGCCTAATTTAAAGAGCAGCGAAGCTGTCTGCAGTGACTGCTACCTTCTTGGCACTTGTCCTTGCTGCTCCAGCAAGTTTTCTACCAGGGAGGGATATGGATAGGAAATATTTATTTCAATAACATTCCTAAACACAGATCCCTTTCTGTTATATCCTTCAAATCAGAATTTTCTGGGAGAAGGGAAGAATGGGCACAATTAAAAGATCTCCCATGCTAATTCTGAAATATAATTTGCTCCAGCTTGATACCACTGTATTTTAAGAGACTTTACATACATGCACAAATGTAGGAGGAATAAATTTGAAGTGATAAGGTGTTTTTTGAAGTCACACACACAAATTTTTCTGACTTCATTCACCTCCCATGCTAATTTAGCTAGCTAAATGTATCTAAATATATTGAAACATATTTCCAGAAAGATAATTGTCCCACTCAATTAACCATTATGATTTTATTCCTCAACTATTAATAATTAAATATCACACACACACACACACACACACACACAAACACATATGTATATGTATGTTTGTGTTTGCTTTAGCTTCCAGGAAGCTAAATGCAAGGTTTTGTCACTATAATAGTTCATATTTTTGGTGTCTTAATATCCTTCTCCATCTTTGTTATTATAATTATCTGTGCCTATTGTTGAACAAGGTTTTTTTTTGTTGTTGTTGTTGTTGTTGTTGTTGTTTTTATAAGACATCCAAGTCATTATTAGAAGTAGGTTATATACAAATTTACCAAAAAGAAAAATATTTATTCTTTACAAAAGCATAAACTGGATTCACCACTCAGATTTCTCCCTTCCTCTTCCCTAGGGTCTTACAGGTAAATGTGCCTGGAGCTACCTTCCTACACATCTTGTGGTAATAATATACAGCAAACATTAATCCAGAAGGTCCCTGTGTCGTACTAACAAGGATTTTTCAAGGTGGTCTGTTTGAAAGGTCTTGGGTATTATGTGCTATGTCATAGCTTTTCACATAACAGGTCTGAAGGTAATCATTTCTGAGAAAAGATGAAAGGGACCCAACACGTGGGGCTTGAGAAATAATGACAAGTCTGGAGAAAAGGCTGGATAAAAGGAGGGTAAAGGGTATTGTTAGCGTGCCACATGGAGGCTTTGGTTCAATCAGAACATACTGAAAAAAATGATGAAAAACCACACAAAGAGCACACTGTGCTTTGCTTCTCTCATGTGCCTTGATAAGCAGTGGGCAGGGAGATGAAGGTCCCTGTTCCCCAGAGACTGCATTGCACAGGATAAGTACCTCTCCCTCCCTTCCTTGCTCACTTTCCTTTCTCTCTCCTTAGTTCCTCTTCATTTCTTTTTCACATTCCACTGGACATTATTAGGCTTTCCTTTGTGCATACCTTTGAGATTTCTATTTCATCTCAGTCAGATTACATCCACATTTATAGCGAAAAGTTGCTGTGGTTTGTTTTGTGATTTCATAAAGTAGAGTTTGGTCTATGGTTTGCATACTTCAAAAGCAGCCTCGTGTGTTTCTGCTTCTCTTCTGCTGGTACACCTGTGATAATCCCTCCCTTTCCACCGGAGATGCTCAGACCTGTATCTGAGCCCCTTCCCCAGGCCCAGGCTCAGGTAGCCTGCATATGACAGGTATGTTCCAGCATTTTGTGATTACCTGGAAAACATAGTTCCCCAGACCTCTCTGGCATCCCTTCCTTCAGTTTCTGGGACTTTCAGGCAGCTCTCCATCACAGGGAAAGAGCAGATGGGATGGATAAAGACAATTCTGCAGGCAATGCTGCGAGATGGGTTTCCTCAGTGGTCTTTCCAGCTGGAGGCAGAGCAGCCAGAAAGCATTCATTCTCAGCCCAGTTCTGTCGCCTCAAGAGCTGCAGATGGCTTCCCCAAGCACCTGAAGTCTGTGCTACTTGCCTGGATGGAATAAGCTTCAAGCTGCGGAAACTCTTTCGTCTCTCTACAGTGCAACTCAGAACCCAGTTTCATTCTGCCTTGAGAGACAGAACAAGGAGAGGACACAGGATAGGAAGAGCCAGAAGGTGGGGAAATTAATGTTTAAAGTTTGAAACTCCCTGAGACTGGCCAGCTGCTCAAATGGTGCATCGGGGATATTTATAGCCCTGCTTCCTGTGGGCACATAAACAGAACTTGAAAATGGTCCAGGTCTCTTCTGGAAAGACATGGGTTGACCAGTTGAGTCTGAATTGATGACATGATTCTTACATATTACTAAGTGTAGCAGTTTTTCTTGTCTTTTCTCTTTTTGTTTTGTTTTGTTTTGTTTTGTTGACTCTTACTTCATTGTTCATTCTATGAACGTCAGCCAGTGGCACAGAGAGCCACTGCCACCGAATTGTTTTGCTACTATTTACTGAGTCTTCTATTTGTTTTAAAATTTAGCTGAATGTTGGGGGCTGTAGGTAACTGGCAGATCTGGCACAGTAAAGGGTGTAGAAGAAAGAGTGACCATGGGACAGATGCCAGAAAGACAAACAAAAATGACCTTTGGTTTTGCAGAGCTACCAAGAGGGGGCCACCTGTGTTGCGCCCAGGAATCTTCCACTGTCAGTCTAGACTTCTCAGTTACTGCCTAGTACCATGAAAATTATGGAGAAAAACCAAATATTTTCCTGATTGACATATGATTTGCATCTTTATCCTTATTCCTCTTTCCAAAATGAAATTGCAAGCCCTATGATTTTTCCTTCCACATTCCATACTATTTCCTAAGTCTGCTAAGTATAGACAACCACCAGACAGAATCTATCTAGCCAGGTAGGAACCATTTCAGGCGAGGATTGGACTTGTACCTTTCATTGCTTCTCAACCACTGGGGCTAAGGAGCAAGAAAAGGGAGTAGCACTGATAAGCTCCAGACTCTAAAAGCTAGTGGACTGGTGGTTACACTGAAGTAACAATATAATTCTTCAAGATGGCCTGCTTTCTTCAACATAAACAAGGAGGCTGACTGCTCATTCCTGCCATGACCTGCCCAATGTCAGGGGATTCTATTCACTCCAGCTGATGGCCAGGCTAAAGTAAAATGTAGGGCAAGACAGGTACAGGCTGATGTGGAGGGTGCTGCCATTGGAACAGTCATTATACAATAAAATATCTTTATATTAAAGGCCTTGGAATTGGTCAGAGTACCGTTGTATTTGTTGATTCACTTCACTTTTTGTTCAAAACCTTGGGTATGACAAGGGAAACTTATCCCAGAATCTACTGGTTTTCTGTACAAGGCCTCGAAGGTAAGCTGTTTCTGTCTAGCAACTCAAGACTTGGTTGAAATCTCCCTATGTTGTGGGTTCTTTCAGGGGTCTTTGTAATGTGTAAAACAGAGCACTGTATAGTCCAAGAGACCAGATAGACATATGTACAAATAATAAAACAAACTGTGCTGGGAATAGCATTATGCAATTTGATTCCTGCTACATACACCACAGTAGGTCGAGTACCTAAGATGTTGTTTAACTTAATGCTTTTGATAACAATCCAGTCTTCACTGATATTAGGAAACCTGCACAGAGGTAAGTAATTTAGTAAGAAACAAAGTTAGTGAAGGATGATTCCTGAATTTAAGTCCAGGTCTAATTGACTACAGATTTTTTAAGACCCAATTTCTTCCAAATAATGTGTAATACTTGAATAGCACTGTGTCACTTGTAAAACACATTCATGGATTCCATTGTGTTGGAGCCTTAGCACCCTTATATATAACATTATTGATGAGGGAATTAACACATAGTTAACTGATTTTCCAGATCACAAGTCTAGCAACTTGTTGAGTCAGAACTCAATCCAATCTTCCTTTCTCAATTTTTTTTTAATTAAGTTACACTGCCCTCCTGATAAATAATATCAACAACCATTGTTTCTGGAGCAATTACATTCTCCCAGGCACAATTCAAAGCATTTTACTTGGCTTCTCCCATTTAACCCTCCCAACAAAACTAGGTAAGGCAAGTACCATTATAACTCTAATTTGGTAGATAAGAAACCTAAAGAGGGACGCCTGGGTGGCTCAGTTGGTTAAGCAGCTGCCTTCGGCTCAGGTCATGATCCCAGCATCCTGGGATCGAGTCCCACATCGGGCTCCTTGCTCATCAGGGAGCCTGCTTCTCCCTCTGCCTCTGCCTGCCATTCTGTCTGCCTGTGCCTGCTCTCTCTCCCTCTCTCTCTCTGACAAATAAATAAATAAAATCTTAAAAAAAAAAAGAAAGAAACCTAAAGAATCTTCTTCAAGGTTCTATAGCTATAAGGGGTAAGACTCGGCTTTCATCCTAGATATCCTGACTCTGGTAACAGAATCCAAAACTTCGTCACACAACTACAGTCTCTCAACTTGCTGCTTTCTCCAAACCTACTCCTCTATGGTATAGAACATACTCAAGGTGCACAGTTCTATGGGAGGATAGAAGAAAATATTGATTCCAGCTAAAGAGATCTCCTGAAACTTTGTGAAGGAAGTGACATTTGAGCTAGACCTTAAGAGATTAAGTATCTAAGGAACAGGTAGGCTTAGGGACTTGTTTAAAATTTCATAAGTTCTTCAAATACCGGTTTTCTTATGCTTAGATTCAGACTTTTCTCAAAAATTTATAATATAGATCCATCTAGTTGTTCTTTTCTTTCCCCATGCACATGTATCTCTCTCCTTTCCTTGAGCTACAAAGAAATATGCAGTTCAGAAGGGCAAGAGCCTCAGACTCTCCAAAGATTATGTATAAAAATGTATTAGTGTCATTCCGTGGAGTCAAATACAAATTGTACAAATTGAAAGCATATATTTATGCCCACACTAACTAAAATCCTCTTGCTAATAAATACAGCTTAGATTTGCTACATTGGTATGTGGAATATAAAACCAGTATATTAATCCAAAAATGAGAAATGCCCTAGCGAGGTTTCCATTCGTGAAGTGATATAAAGCAGAAATAAAGCTTGATTCTATAGTCAAATTTTTAAAAGCTATATTTCCATACAGTTTTCAAACACATGTAAAACTCTTTTTCATGTAAAATAAATACAAGTCCTGAGTAGTTTTAATTAGCAATCTCGGAGACACGTTGCACCTGTTCCAATTCATCTGCAGAGATGAAAACCCTTCACCCTTTTCATTTACTGACAAGTTAATAGACATTTCCAACCCATGCAAGCACATGGAGTTTTGCAGCTTTCTTGTGACAGGTGAATAATAAAGCCTCCCAAGAACGTGGCAACTGTACATAGAAAATCCCCAGTGAGTGTAAATTCCTGAGCAGTAACAGTATGTCCCCCCATTGTTCTGCAGGCCTGTGCATGTGTAGCAGATGCATCACTTTGTTTTTATTAACAGGTTCATTGAGGTATAATTTACATAGCATACAATCCTCCCACCTAAAATATACTACTCAATAATGTCTAATATATTTACAAAGTGGTGCAATGATTACTACAAACTAATTTTAGAACATTTCCATCTCCACAGAAAGAATCCTTACACCCATTTATAATTATTCCCTATTCACTCCTTCAGTCTATGATGTTTCATTTTTACTCCATTTTGGCTTGGAGCTATTGACTCCCATATGCCTGCTGCTTTGTGAATTGGGTCACTGAGTAATCGAATGGCACTTGTATGCATTGGAGAACATGATATGGCGTGGCTATTATATGGCTATATGTGTATGAGCACCTATGTTCATGTGGCCATGCACAGAGGATAAAGGAAATATAAGAAATCATTCATGAAGAGAAGCAAAGATTGGAAGTCAGCTTACACTTTGATAGCAAAAGCTGTCAGCAGAGGTATTCAAAGTGGGTATAACAAGATTTTACTTTTTACTGAGAAAAGGGAATTGTAATGAGAAAAGAATAAAAATACAGTTACATGGATTCTCACTATGTAGGGATTCTGTACTTGCAATTCACCCACTTGCTAAAATGGAATGCCCATCAGCAAGCAGACTGAGAGGCTGTGCAGATTCTTTGGGGTCTGGTGAACACGTCCATGTTCATATTTGTTTAAGGGATGTGCGTAAGACTGTTGAGGGGATGTGTGATTTTGGGGCACAGGTAGCCAGCACTGTATCTAGGTTGACTGCATGGTGATTGCATAGGATGGACCTACTAGGTTACCTACCTCCCAGTTTCCTTTATGTCTGTGAAGGGACAGAAGTGAGTTGTGACTAATTGGGTGGTAGACACCAGACTAGGTAAAGTAGTTACAATGGATTGGTTTGGTTTGCTTTATAAGGGAAATGTTACTGTTTTATGGAGAAGGTATTAATGTGGGCAACCTCTGACACAATGTATTCCAAAAAATGAGTTTGTATTTTGAAATGGCTTTTATAGCCTAGGATTTGTATGTACTGCTTTGATTGTGACAGATGCATGCCTTTTATTTTGTATCCAACAAAATCTACAACAAAACTTTAAAACAAAATAAATTGTTATTTGTAACCCCCAAATTAATACTCATGGTTTGCAGTCATTTGCAGACCTATATAGAATAGTGAAAAATGGGAATCCTTTCATTTCCCTCCCCTATGTTCTCATCTGAGATCAACCAAGGCAACAGAATGACTCCTTGTTCAGCTTTAGGGATGACCAGAGGATGGAGAAATTCAGGGGCAGAGCATTGTGGTACAAACTGTGGGTCCAATTGAATGGAGTTTCAATCCAGAACTGGTTCTTGTTAACAAAACAGCCCCAGGGAAATCCCTTAAAATTTCTAAACTTCATTTATTCTTTTGTTAAATAAAGAAAATAGGATCTACCAGAATCAAGTATTTGATATTTAAGATTCTAATATATGAAATATCTAGATCTACATCTATCTATTTCCTTTAGGGGCATTGGTTCAGCATTCACTAATCCAGTGTTCCTTGGGAATTTTATAGAACATAACTACAGTGAATAATGAGAATCAACTGTATATTCTAAAGATTATTGATTGCAAGAGTGAGAAAGGGTAAACTTCTTTATAAAGTTTCCATGTCCTAGAAAATAACTACAGCTGTCTTCCAATTCCCTTCTTTCTTAATCCTCCATTCTTACATGTAAAGGTCATTCCCAAAATTCCAAAGTAAGATAGAGAAGAAATTCTTGGAATGGTACCAGTTCAGAATTTGTTTTGCTGCAAGTAAAGTGAATCTGACTTATAGGCCTTGAACACAGGACTTTATTACTCTTACATAACAAGATTTGAGTGTGAGATGTTAGCATTTGCTTAGGTGCTCAGGGTAGAACCAAGTTTTCTCCTATCCTTCCATTCCATCAACCTCAGTGATAGCTTATATCCTCTTATCTTTTTTAAAATTAATTTGTTTTTGCCTCATAGATACAAGTTAGGTGTGCAAGCCCTAGGCCTCATGAAAAAAGAGGGGAGGGAGGGCACAGAACTATATTCCTAACGTCTGTCCTCTTCTGTCAGGATTAGGGAAGGAACATTTTTCAGAAATGAATCCCATTGAGTTCTTCAAAGAGCTCATTGGTCAGAAATGTGCAATGTGATCCCTTAAGACTACAGTAGTCTAATTTTAGTCTATAGTCTGAGCTGGACATGTTGCTATTCCAAACAAAACCAAGGTTTCTTTAGCCATGACAAAGAAGTAAAGGGAATTGGGTATCCTGGAGACTAAATGGAATTAAACACGATTTCAGGTTGTATGTGTAGACAGGGCATAAGCTCCATTTGAATTTCTGATGTTATATCTGTCCTGGGAGGTAGTTCAGGTTCAGAGTTATGTCCTGACCTTAACCTTGTGCCATGCAATGAAAAACTGGCTTTCCAGAATTGGGATTCAATTTATCTATCCCACTACAACACAGGTTTCTTTCTTTATGGTACTCTGTGAAGGATTTTATTCTCTGGAAAAATGTAAGTCTATTGTATGGATACAAACTTGAAGAATTATTTTTGCAAGTTGAGTATCTTGTTAAAAATAAGAGACATTTTCAAATAAAAATGTCAGTCAGAGGATGAGAAGCTGAAAATCTTCATTCAGTTTCCCATGTGTATTTATAACTCTTGAGCCAAAGTAGGATATAAAGACTGCCCTATGACAATGTAGAAGTCTCAGAAACCAGAATTTCCTACATAGACTTCTGAGAAGTACTCTGACATTGTTCTAGGCCCTTAAAAAAATTTTTGTTGTTTAATGAGAGATAACATGTTAAATTTTTAAAATTAATCTTGTTAATTTAATACATAAATACATGTATTTATTTGATGGACCCCCTAATACTTTTGTTAGTACTCAAAATGATTAATAAAAAACACATTTAGAAAGATTTCTAGTTAAAATCTTAACATTCATGCTACTAATGACTAATAGAATCTCTTCCAAGATCCCATAAGAATTACGACAGAATCATATAATTTAGAAAAAACTTAAATGTTCCTGGGATTTGGGGACAAAAGAGAATTCAGGCCAAAATATGACAATGATAATCACAGATGATGAGACTATAAATTTGACTTGGGAAAATGGTCTGCCACCTGAAGTAAAACATTAATCCAGCCAGGAAATGGTAACAAAAGCTTTTGACTCATTGCATTGTCTTATTCTTGCTTGAGGTCAGAGAAGATGATTCAAGTAGAAAACTAAGCAGCTACTCATCCTCATTTCTATCCCACCTCCATGTCATGGTGACTATTTCCTGGACACCACCCCCCCACAAAAGAAATCAATGTGCAGAGAATGTGGGTTGTATCTGAGGTCAGCAGAACCTGAATTAAACCTTACCTCCACCACTTACTAGCTTAGACATTTTACTTAGGCTAAGTCTAAGTTTTATCATTTGCAAAGTGGGGATAGTAACAGTACCTATTTCAAAAAATTGTGATGCTTGAGGCAGTACACAAGGCATAGTTAGCCCAAGATTACAAATACAACAAGTATTCAATTGCCATTCTTATTTATCATCTATTAAATATTATTATGGCTCTTCCTGCCACCATCTCCTACATACACAAGGAGGGAAGAAATATGAGAAAAAGAAAAAGAGAGAAGAGGCAGAGGGAGGGTGAGGAAGTAGAGATTATATAATTTGCTATCGTATTGAAGGTAAATAGGGTAGATTTTGGTGTGAAAAGCAGGGCATGCATTGTTAACAAGGCAAAGCAGAAGCTGTTCCTATAAAAATCTTTTTAAAAATTTATTATTTTTTAATTTTTAAAAAATATTTTATTTATTTATTTGGGGGCATGGGGAGAAGAACAGAGAAAGAGGGACAAGGAAACTTCATGCTGAGGACAGAGCCCCAGTGCAGGGCTCGATCCCATGACCCCAAGACCACAACCTCATCAAGACCTAATCACGACCTAATCAAGAGTCTCAGACACTTAACTGCCAGGCACCCCCTAGAAAAATCTGAAAGTACTTGATGCTATGGTTGCTCACTTGAATACATTACACATGAATTAAGAATTACAGATTAAACGTCTCCTTACCACACTGTGATAGGATGAAGACTTTATAGCCTAAGAAAAGTCTACCATAGAAATACTGACTAGGCAAAAAACAAGAAAACTGGTGATTAAATCATCAAATCAGAGCAAGGATTTGTAGGTAAATCACTCGGGGTAAAGACTGATACAAAGAGAAATCAAGACATTAAAACATTTTAAACTGTAAAGAAGTGGTTCTCAACTAAGAGTGGTTTTGCACCTGTCTCTCCACAGGGACTATGTGGCAATGTCTGGTGACATTTTTGATAGTCACGACTTGAAGGATACTAGTGGTTATCTTGTGTCTACGAACTGCTGCTAAATATTATACAATGCACATAACAGTCTTTCACATCAAAGAGTCATCTGGCTCAAATGCCACCAATACTTCTGGAGTTGAGAAACTCTGCTTCTAAAAGAAGGTTGGTTAGTAGAAGAAATCAGAGGAATTAATCATCAGAAGTGACCCTCCAAGAAACTGAATTATGCAGAGGATGAGATTGAAAGGCTCTCCACTAATTCAAAAGAGAAACAGAAATTAACAACAAAGAATATGCTGCATGTAGAAGAGGTGAGATCCAACCTTTGAAAATTAGATATATCTAGAAAATAAAATGAAGAAAGAGAGAGGTATATAACAGACCAAAAAAAATTACCCAAATGGAAAGACCAATTTTGTCTAGTTAAAAAAGACATCTACCTGTTTGTAATTAAAAGTGGTTAAAAAAAAATTCAGGTGTGGGGCGCTTGGGTGGCTCAGTGGGTTAAAGCCTCTGCCTTCAGCTCGGGTCATGATTCCCAGGATCCTGGGATCGAGCCCCACGTCAGGCTCTCTGCTCCGAGGGGAGCCTGCTTCCTCCTCTCTCTTCCTGCCTGCCTCTCTGTCTACTTGTGATCTCACTCTGTCAAATAAATAAATAAAATCTAAAAAAAAAAAAAATTCAGGTGTAAAACAAGGATAGCTTCATTAAATAAAACCCAAGCTGGCCTCAGATTTCTCCTGCACAAGGTAAAATGCCAAAACAAATAAGTCAGCCCCTCAGAGACAAATGAACAAGCAAAAATCCATGAAGCAATGTCTATAGGAATTTAAGGAAAAAGGCTTCAGTGAAATAAATATGTATCCAATAAATAAACATTCCTAGACATGCAAGAGAAGGTACTATAATTCCATGTTTTCCAGTAAAAAATACAAGTAATAAAGACAGGAAAGAAAAAAAAAATAACTTAGCATAGCCATGATATAAAAATAAAAAGCCTAGCCAAATATTAGAAACAGATAAACTATATTTATAATTATTTAAATTTTGGCAACAAAGAAGAACTCAAATATTAAACTTATTCTTGAAAGTTAAATGGTACAGTCATCCTTTATGAACAGTGATCTGTATCTAAAACCTCAAAATGAAATACCAAAGACAAAGGTGACTTACCTGAAATGATGAATACAAAAGGCAGTGTTTAATTCATGATTTTTAGAATTTTAAAATTAACATTAAGAATGAGTTTTTGCAAATCAAATTATCTTTACAGTTCTATTTTAAAAATGTCTCATTTTTACAATCACTAGTATTTTTTAAATAATACATGTAGAAGAAAAAGGATACATAGCACAAGTGTAATTTCTTAAAATTGCAAAACAATATGATAGAAATAAGACAAAATTCATCAATGTATTTTTTTTTCTCTTTTTTTTTTTTCTCTCTTTTTTTTTTTTAAATTTTATTCATCAATGTATTTTTAACATTCAGGTCACATTAGATAAAGAGATGAGTTTTTCCATTGAAAAATAACAATAATCCCATAATGAAGCTAAATATCTATGTAGGATTAATTTTTTCCTCAAATATATAAAATAAAGCCTATTATGAATATAAGACTAAATTGACCTAAACATTCAGCTTTTAATGGATAACTAGTTAAAAAAATAAATTTATAAAAACAAGAAAACAATAAAATATTTTCAAACTTTGCCTCTCTAAACATATAACATTATTATTAATAAAGTTAAAATTAAAATTACTTAATTATAGGAATACATACCCTACAAATGCAGGGTGTATCTTTTTAAGATCTGATGAAAGAGATATTTTAAATATCACAGACCACAAATTAAACACTAAAGTATTATAAAAATATGAAAGGAAACATACAAGATTATCTGACATCAAAACCATTGAGGCACAACATTGGAAAGTAATAAAAATTTAAAGACCAAAACAAAATAAAAACACAGATTTATTATCAATAAATGAGAGGGAGAAAATCTGTAGCAACCATAAAATTGTTTGTTTGTTTATCTGTTTATTTATAAAAAGATTTTATTTATTTATTTGACAAAGAGAGACACAGCAAGAGAGAGAACACAAGCAGGGGAAGTGGGAGACGGAGAAGCAAGCTTCCCACTGAGCAGGGAGCTTGATGCGGGGCTCGATCTCATGACCTGAGCCAAAGGCAGATGCTTATGACTGAGCCACCCATGTGCCCCCATAAAATTATTTTTATCAAAATTTGTAGAATGTATCCAAAGTTCCTCTCAGAGACAAATATATGGCCCAAGCTGATTTCATTTTTTTTAAGATTTTGTTTATTTGAAAGAGAGAGACAGCAAGAAAGGGAACACAAGCAGGTGGAGTGGAAAAGAGAGAAGCAGGGGAAGTAGAGAGGGAGAAATAGGCCCCCCATTGATTAGGGAGCCTGACGTGGGCTGGATTCCAGTACCCTGGGATCATGACCTGAGCCAAAGGTAGATGATAATGACTGAGCCACCCAGGTGGCCCTGATTTCATTATTTACTAAGAAATAGAAATTAGCTAAACTTTCAATGTCTATAAAATAACACAAGTCTAAGGTAGCAGAAAAATTAAAAAAAAATAAAAAATAGATGATTTGATTATATTCAAAAAGGACATTTGAAAAATAAATTTGATGAATTCACTCTGGAGTCATAGAGAATATGATAAATAGACAAATAGCTTGTTTTAATTAAGGGGAAAAAAAGCAAAACCACAAATATATAGCATTACAATGAAAAGGATTTCAACAGAGTGGTCATTAAAAGAGTAAGGAATTTTTATTTAAGAAACTACACCAGGGGTGCCTGGTTGGTTCAGCTGGTTGGGCAGCTGATTCCTGATTTGACTCAGATCATGATCTCGGGGTCCTGGGATTGAGCCCTGCATTGGGCTCTGTGCTCTATAGGGAATCTGCTTAGGAATTCTCTCTCTCCTTCTCCCTTTGCCTCTCTCCCAGCTCTTGCTGTCTCTCCCCAAAATAAATAAATAAATCTTAAAAAAAAGTTACATAAATGAAGTCAAACCTTAATGAAAAAGATACTGTAAAAAAGGATTTTTTTAAAAAAGATTTTTAAAATTTATTTATTTGACAGAGAAAGACATAGCAAGAGAGGGAACACAAGAGAGCGAGAAGTAGGCTCCCTGCCAAGCAGGGAGCCTAACACGAGTCTCAAACCAGGACTCAAGATATAAAGTAAGTCAAAACCTTTGTAATGCACCAGAAATAACAAATTGGTAGATGCTGTGAGAAAGTGTGCTAGTCTTAAGAGCAAAAAACAGACTATATGGAACACCTTGCTAAGAATTGTGGAAAATGGAAGGAATCTCTTCTCCCTAGCTGCCCTTAAGATATTGTCTCTAATTTTACAATTCGTGAATTTCACAATTGCATGTCTGGAGGTATTTCTACCCTCATCAATATTGAGGGTGTCCTCTCTGCCTCTAGGACACGAACACTTGTTCCATTCCCCAGATTAGGGAAATTCTCATCTAGGATTTGTTCAATTATATCTTCTAGTCCTCTTTCTCTCTCCATCCGCTCAGGGATCCCACAGGAATCCATCAAAATCCTAGAGAAGAACATAGGCAGTAACCTCTTCAACATTAGCCACAGCAACTTCTTTCAAGACATGTCCCCAAAGGCAAAGGAAACAAAAATGAAAATGAACTTTTGGGACTTCATCAAGATCAAAGTCTTCTGCACAGCAAAGAAAATAGTCAACAAAACAAAGAGGGCAACCCATGGAATGGGAGAAGATATTCACAAATGACACTACAGACAAAGGACTGATATCCAAGATCTGTAAAGAACTCCTCAAACTCAACACACACAAAATGGATAATGACATCAGAAAAATGGCCAGAAGACATGAACAGCCACTTCTCCAAAGAACACATACAAATGGCTAACAGACACATGAAAAAATGTTCATCATCATTAATCATCAGGGAGATTCAAATCAAAACCACATTGAGATACCACCTTACACCAGTTAGAATGGCCAAAAGCAATAAGACAGGAAACAACAAGTGTTGGAGAGATGTGGACAAAGGGGAACCCTCTTACATGGTTGGTGGGAATGCAAGTTGGTGCAGCCACTTTGGAAAACAGTGTAGAGATTCCTTAAGAAATTAAAAATAGAGCTATCCTATGACCCAACAATTGCACTATTGGGTATTTACCCCAAAGATACAGATGTAGTGAAAAGAAGGGTCATATGTACCCCAATGTTCATGACAGCAATGGCCACAGTCACCAAAATGTGGAAAGAACCAAGATCCCCTTCAATGAAAAAATGGATATAGACAATGTGGTCCGTATATACAATGGAATATTACTCAGCCATCAGAAAGGATGAATACCCAACTTTTGCATCAACATGGATGGCTGGAAGAGATTATGCTAAAGGAAATAAGTCAAGCAGAGAAAGTCAATTATCATATGGTTTCACTTATTTGTGGAACATAAGGAATATCATGGAGGACATTAGGGGATGGAAAGGAAAAGTGAACTGGGGGAAACCAAAAGGGGAGATGAACCAAGAGAGACTGTAGACTCTTAGAAACAAACTGAGAATTTTAGAAGGGAGGAGGGTGGGGGAGTAGGTGAGCCTGGTTGTGGGTATTAATAAGGGCATGTATTGCAGGGAGCACTAGGTGTTGTACATAAACAATGAATCTTGGAACACTGCATCAAAAACTTCAAAAACTAATGATGTATTTTAAGGTGACTAACATAACACACACACACACACAAAACACAAAAAAGGAAAAAAAAAGAAATGTGGAAAACTTATACAAATTTAACAAACAAACAAAAAACCCCGCTAGGCATAAAAAAGATGATATATACCATGTTTCTAGATAGTAATATTAAATATTGTACAGTTGTCATGTCTCCCTAAATCAATTTGTAGTTTTAACATAGTTCTGATAAAGATTTAAATTAGATTGTTTCATTCTTCCTGGCAAAAGCAGGGAAGGTATGAAAAAGTTATTTGAAAGTTTGATTAAAAGAAAACATAGATAATATTGAAAGAGAAAGTAACAATAAGTGCCAAAAAATTACCCAAGTTTTAATGCATATGTAATCATAAAATTACAACAACCAAAAGATGGTTGAATTGGTGTAAGAAAACATGCTAATTGAATAGGCTAGTTAGCCTTAAACTACACTATAGAATTTATTAGAGTCTAATGATGATAAAGCAACATACACCAATGGGGAACTAATTAATTATTCAGAACATGATTTCAGGAGAAGAGTTAAACATATAGGAAAATGATAAACTTAAATTTGAATGAAATCCATTAATATATATGCCATATGTATTTTCTATATCGAAGAATTGATGTAGAAAATAAAGATACCCTTCAAAAAAATTGGTCACCTCTGCATATGTGTGTATGTGTATAGAAGATAGATTTTCAAAGTATAAATCAGCCAAAAGATATTCAAGACATGCAGTTCACTAAAACATAAGATGCAAAATAAATATATAATTGCAGTTTTGTTAATATATAATAAGGGAATGTGTACTATTACATGTGTATGTAGATAATTAAATATATAGATCATGTCTACAATTAAACACAAAGGTTAATAAAAAGATTTTAGGGGGTGGCAATGGAATTATGTAAAGATCAAGATAAACTGTTTTTTGTTTACCAATATTTTACAGAAAGGAAGATTAATTTTGATTGTTTAATTTTAAAGATAAATGAACAAAATACATTGATGACATCATACAATGATTACTTTATGTACCATATACAATGTATATGCTAAAAACAGAAATAAATATATGAAGCAAAGAACAAACTGAGACATTACTGCAACATATTATTTCCACTTTGTAAATAATTCTTAAACAATTTTTTTTAAATGTCATGGTACAGAAGTGACCACTCCTGGGACAAAACATCAGAGCACATATAGCACACATCAGAGACACTCCTGAAAGTGCCAGGCCCTGGGGAACAGGACATTCCATGGCAGAGCATTACAGGACAACAAGAAAGGATCAGAGAAGCCTTCAGAAATAACCATAAAACAAGTAATAAAATGGTAATAAATACATATCTATCAATAATAACTTTGAATGTAAATAGACTAATTGCTCCAATCAAAAGACATAGGGTGACAGAATGGATAAAACAATCAAACAAAAAAACAAACAAAACAAACAAACTAAAACAAGACCCATCTATATGCTGCCTACAAGTGGCTCATTTTGGACCTAAATACACCCAGATATCAAAAGTGAGGGGATGGAGAAACATTTATCACACAAGTGGATGTCACAAGAAAGCCAGAAAAGCAATACTTATATCAAACAAACTAGACTTTAAAATGACTATAAAAAGTGACAAAGAAAGGTATTATGTACTTATAAAGGGGATAATCCAACAAGAAGATAAAAACACTTGTAAATATTTATGCACCCAACGTGATGGCACCAAAATATCTAAAACAATTAATAAAAGCTAGTTGATAATAACAATAATAGTAGGGGACTTTGACATCCCACTTATATCAATGTACAGATCATCTAAACAGGAAACAAAGAAGGAAAGAGGGACCTAGGATGACAAACTGGACCAGTTGGATTTAACATATAGATTCAGAACATTCTAACCTAAAACAGAAGAATACATATTCTTTTCAAGTGCACATGGAACATTCTCCAGCATAGATCACATATTATGCCACAAAACAAATCTCGACAAATTCAATAAGATCAAAATCATACCATTCATCTTTTCTTTTTTTCCCCCCAAAGGATACTTCTTTTCTGATTACAATACTAGAAATTAGAAAACTAGATGTCAACCATTAGAGAAAATCTAGAAAGACCACAAATACATGGAGATTAAATAATATGCTACTAAACAGTGAATAGGTCAACCAGGAAATCAAAGAAGAAATTAAAAAGCACATGAGAAGAAATGAAAATGAAAACACAAGGATTCAAATCCTCTGAGTGCAGCAAAAACCATTCTAAGAGGGAGAGTTATAGCAATTCAGGCATACCTCAAGAAGCAAGAAAAATCTCAGATTAGCAACCTAGACTAATACCTAAAGAAGCTAGAAAAACAACAAATGAAGGCTAAAGCAAGCAGACAGAAGGGAAAAAAATTACAGCAGAAATAAAATATATAGACACGCACACAAAAAAACAAACACAAGCAAAAACAAATAGAACAGATCATTGGAACCAAGAGTTGATTATTTAAAAAAAAAAAATCAATGAAACTGATAAACCTATGGCCAGACTTATAAAGAAAAATAGAAAAAGGACAAAAGTAAATAAAATAACAAGTGAAAGAGGAGAAATAACAGCACAAAATTGTATGCCTAGAAGAAATGGATAAATTCCTAGAAACCTATATTCTAACAAAACTGAAACAGGAAGAAATTCAAAATTTGAATATGCCAATAACCAGCAAAGAAACTGAATCAGTAATAAAAACAAAGCAAAACAAACAAACAAACAAACAAAAAACTCTTAACAAACAGAAGTCCAGGATCCTATGGCTTCACTGTTGAATTCTATCAACCATTTAAACAAGAGTTAATGCCTATTCTTCTCAAACTATTCCAAAAATTAGAAAAGGAAGGAAAACTTCCAAAGTCATTCTCTGAGGCCAGCATTACCCTGACACTGAAGACAGATATAGATACCACAAAGAGGGGTGCCTCAGTGGCTCAGTTGGGTGTCTGCCTTTAGCACAAGTCATAATCCTGGGATCCTGGGATCGAGCCCCATGTTGGGCTCCCTGTTCAGAGGGGGTCCTGTTTCTCCCTCTTCCTCAGCCCCTCCCCCTGCTTGTGCTCTCTCATTCTCTGTCAAATAAATAAATAAATAAATAATCTTTAACAAAAGATACCACAAAGGAAGAGAACTACAGGTCAGTATCTCTGATGAATAAAGATGCAAAAATCCTCAGCAAAATACTAGCAAACTGAATCCAATGACACATTAAAAAACTCATTCACCATGATCAAGTGGGATTTATTCCTGGTTGGCAAATGTGGTTCAATTTTCAAAAAACAATCAATGTGATACATCACATCAATAAGAGAAAAGATAACAACCATATAATCATTTAATAAATACAGAAAAAGCATTTGACAAAATGCAGCATCCATTCATGATAAAAATCCTCACCAAAGTAGGTTTAGAGGAAACATACCTCAGCATAGTAAGGCCATATATAAAAAACCCACAGTTAACATTATCCTTAATAGGGAAAAACTGAGAGTGTTTCCCCTAAGGTCAGGAATGGTCAAGGTCAAGGATACCCACTCTCACAGCTTTTACTCAACAAAGTACTAGAAGTCCTAGCCATAGCAATCAGACAACAAAAAGAAATAAAAAGCATCCAGATCAGTAAGGCAAAAGGAAAACTTCCACTATTTGCAGATGACATGATACTATATATAGAAAAACTGAAAGAATCCACCAAAAATCTGTTCAAACTGATAAAATGAATTCAGTAAAGTTGAGGGATACAAAATCAACATACAGAAATCTCTTGCACTTATATACACCAATAATGAGGCAACAGAAAGAGAAATCAAGGAATCAGTTTCACATAAAATTGCACCAAAAATAGAGTCTTGTACTCAAGAACTATAAAACACTGATGAAAGAAATTGAAGATGACACAAAGAAATAGACATTCTATGCCCATGGATCGGAAGAACAAATATTAAAATGTCTATACTACCCAAAGCAATCTACACACTTAATGCAGTCCCTATCATAATACCAACAGCATTTCCGTAGAACTATCCTAAAATTTATATGGGACCACAAAAGACCCCAAATAGCCAAAGAAACCTTGAAAAAGAAAAGCAAAGCTGGAGGCCTCACAATTCCAGACTTCACGTTATATTACAAAGCTGTAGTCATCAAAACGGTATGGTACTGGCACAAAAATAGGCACATAGATCAATGGAATAGAATAGAAAACCCAGAAATGAGTCCACTTATTATTGGTCAATTATTTATTATATGGTCAATTAATTATATGATCAAATAATCTTTGACAATTTATTATATAGTTAATTAATCTTTGACAAAGCAGGAAAGAATATCCAATGGGACAAAGATAGTCTCTTCAACAAATGGTATTGGGAAACCAGATAGCAACATGCAAAATAATGAAACTGGACCACATTTTTACACCATACACAAAAATAAATTCAAAGTAGATTAAAGACCTAAATGTGAGACCTGAAACCATAAAAATCCTAGAAGAGAACACAGGTAGTAACTTTTTTGACATTATCCATAGCAACTTTTTCCTAGATCCTCCTCAGGCAAAAAATAAACAATTGGGACTACATCAAAATACAAAGCTTCTGCACAGCAAAGAAAATAGTCAACAAAACTAAAAGATAGTCTACTGAATGGGAGAACATATTTGCAAATGACATATCTGATAAAGGGTTAGTATCCAGAATATATAAAGAACTTAAAAAACTCAACATCCCAAAAATGAGTAATTCAATTTAAAATGGGAAGAAGACATGAACAGACATTTCTCCAAAGACACACAGAAAATCAACAGACACAAGAAAATACTCTCACCATTACTTACCAGCAGGGAAATAAAAATCAAAACTACAATAAGACATCACCCCACACCTGTCAGAATGGCTAAAATCGACAAACGTGTTGGTAAGGATGTGGAGAAAAAAGAACCCTCATGCACTGTTGGTGGGAATGCAAACTGGCACAGCCATTGTGGAAGACAGTACAGAGGTTCCTCGAAAACTTAAAAATAGAACTGAGATCCAGCAATTGCATTATAAGATATTTACCTAAAGAATACAGAACCACAAATTCAAAGGGATACATGCACCCCTGTTTATAGTAGCATTATTTACAATAGCCAAATTATGGAAGCAGCCCAAGTGTCTACCAACTGATAAACAGATAAAGAATATGTGGTACACACACACACACACACACACACACACACACACACACACAGGAATATTATTCAATCAAGAAAAAGAAAGAATCTTGCCACTTGTGACAACATGGATGGAGCTAGAGAGTATAATGCTAAGTGGAGTAAATTAGTCAGAGAAAAATAAATGCCGTAAGATTTCACTCATATGTGGAATTTAAGAAAACAAATGAGCATTGGGGGAAAAAAAGAGAAAGGCAAACCAAGAAATATACTCTTAATTACAGAGAACTGATGGCTGCCCGAGGCAAAGTGGGTGGGAGGATGGGTTAAATAGGTGATGGGGATTAAGGAAGCCACTTGTAGTGATGAGCACCAGTTGATGTATGGAATCATTCAATCACTATACTGTATACCTGAAAATGATAAGACTATGTTAACTAAGTGGAATTAAAATAAAAACTTAAAAAAAAAATAAGTGGCCACTCAACATGAACAATTTACAGAGGTCAGAAAATGTGTTGAAAAGACCAGCCTCACAAGTAATCAGCGATGCAAATTAAAGTCCTATAGATTTTTTCATTCACCATATTAAAACAGATTTTTTAAAAAACTTCAATACTAGGCAGAATGCATTTTATGAGCAGTTTTATACACTCCTAAAGTGAGTATAAATCTGGGTTTCTTACTATAAAATAATTTTCAAAATTAGCTAAGAACCTTAATAGATATTTATCCTTTACTTCAATAATATCACTTTTAGTAATCTATGTAAAAAGACAGACAGACAGAAACAAAGGGAAAGAGAAAGAGAAAGATAGGCAAGAGATTGTGCAAAGTAATGATTATTGCATCAAAATTTATCATTGGGTAAAAATGAAAACAGTCCAAGTATCTAACAATAGACAGTTGGAAACTACAGAATATCTGCATGAGGGACTGATAAACACTAACTAAAATTCACGCTGTAGATGACTGTCCACCATCATCATCATAAGTGAAAAGGTAGAATACAAAACCATTTAGCATTTTATCTAACATACATACACACTGAGAAAAATACTTGTGGAAAATAGTACAAAATATTCAAAGTCCACTTGTATGTTTGACCATGTATAGACAAGGAGAAAAGGAGATATCTATTATGGAGAAAGGTAGATACATAGAGATATGTAAAATTTAATATATATAATTGATTTGAAGTTATTGTTCATTCTTTTCATTAACCTTTCCAGCTTTTACATGTGTTTGTTTTCTTTCTTTCTTTCTTTCTTTTTGTTTTTTCTTTTTAATGAACATCCACTGTTTTCATAGTCAGGAAAAGAAAAACAAGCATTAAAAATAAACTAAAAAGTATGAATGCCCTTTCCTCAGTGAGTGTCTGCCTTTTCACTGACAGCACTGGATCCACTAAACATTCAAATAAGCATCTTCTGTGACAGACTCTGGAGGCGTTTAACAGGCATTTTTATGAGCATTTAATGACCAAATATTTATAAATTCTCACAACACCTCTGTGAAATAGGTAAGGGAGCACATCATTCCTTCAAAAGCAAGCCCTGTTTGAAGTCCCTCCTTCACCAATGTTGTCAAGATTGTCAAATCTCCCCCATTCTGCAAGTGGCAATAGCAATGATTATTCTTTTTTCCTAGTAATAAGAGTAGTAAAATGCCATAATAACCAGGAATAAATTTATCCAAAGGGGAAATTGATGCCTGTTTTTGTCATTTAAAGTTTTTTACAGGGCAAACAGAAAGTCTTCATGATTCCCAGAATCCATCTCCACCAATTCATTGATGCAGGGAATATCATACACTATGTTATTTTATTCATTATTGAAGCAAATATCTATTAAGTGCCTACTTTCTAGATGCTGTGGATACAGCAGTAAAAAAAACAACAACAGGGGCGCCTAGGTGGCTCAGTGGGTTAAGCCTCTGCCTTCGGCTCAGGTCATGATCTCAGGGTCTGGGATCGAGCCCGCATCGGGCTCTCTGCTCGGCAGTGAGCCTGCTTCCTCCTCTCTCTGCCTGCCTCTCTGCCTACTTGTGATCTCTCTCTCTGTCAAATAAATAAATAAAAATCTTTAAAAAAACAAAACAAAACAAAAAAAAACCGACAACAGCAAAACCAGTTTCTGACTTCAAGGACTTCATAGTTAAGTGTATTGAAGCCTCTCCTTTCCCCAGACATCCAAAAAGCTGATGACACAATGATGTCCCTGAAGGCTTAGTTCCTTCCAAGTTCTTAGAAATATCTACATATGAAATAGGACTAATATGAATAAACACATATGTATTGCTGAAAATTAAAACATACTCCTAAGCTATCCTGTAATTCTTTGTCTCTATTTCTACCTTACCTCTTGTCTGCCACTGCTTTCTGAGTCTCCATGCTATCAGTTAAACCTCAGACCTGATGCTGTCCAATATAGCAGCCACTAGTTACACATGGTCATTTAAATTAAAATTATAATTAAATTAAAAGTTCGGTTCTCAGTCACACTAGCCACAATTCAAGTATTCAATAATCATATGGTTAGTGGCTATGAAGACACCATTGTGAAAGGTCTATTGGATGGCTCTGCTCTATAGTTTTACCAAGATTTGCATTTTTAAAATATTTTTATTTATTTATTTGAGAGAGAGAGAGCAAGAGAACACAAGCAGCGGGAAGAGGCCAAGGGAGAAAATCTCAAGCAGACTCCCTACTGAGCATAGAGTCCAATGGGGGTTCAATCTCAGGTCCCATGAAATCATGACCTGAGGGGAAACAGAGTCCATGCTCAACTGACTGAACCACCCAGGCACCCGATGTGCATTGTTTTTCAATAGAAAAAACAATCTTTGTTTCCAAATTTTGTTTCCTGGTCTTTATACTCAGATCTAAACTCATTCCCAAGTATCCTGTCTGCTGCTCATTAATGGAATATCAGAAACAAGTGACTGGAGTTATGAAACTCATAGTCCACACTTTCACTATGTTCTTCCCACCCTGTAGTTCAAACAGCTACTAACTTCTGGATTGTGGCTGAATCCACCAGGCACAGAGACCTTTGCAGCAGTCTGGACCTCTCTACTTAAGACCTTTACTACCATCTGATAGTAACTGAATCATCTTTCTACCATTCACTGTCTCACCAATGTTAAGCCTATCCTGAATCTCTCATTTCTTCTAAACATAGAACTGCCTGTCCTTAGACCTGGCACTATTTATAACTTTTCTGATTCTGGCTTTATTTCTCAACACTCTGTGCAATCTATATTCTTGATATGAGGAAGTTTACTTTGGCTTCCTTGAAAAAAAATGAAGCTGGTCCTCAAGACTGCAACCTCCACTTTTGTAGGCATTAAATATTGATTTGCAAGAAGTACCTGAATTTATTGAAGTTTCTTCAACCTTGACTTGCCCACCTTGCTACACTTCTGGAATCAAAGTTCTTTGGCTCAATTAGTTTCCATAGTCCTAGAATGAATTGGTAGAAGGTCTTCTGCAAGATTCTACTTATCTCTCCACTTCTAATCCCAGGAACTGCTAATATACATGCCTCGCACCTGTTTTGAAACATTCGTCCAACAACATCAGAAGCTCATATTTCTTGACCACAGTTTCTATGAGTGAGTGTGCTACAATAAGAGGATATACAGAGAGAATGAAACCACTCCTTTCCTTAAGGAGATCACTGTGTAATTATGACATGAGATTTTTTGGCACCGGAGAAAGTCTTCTTCTTCTTCTTCTTCTTCTTCTTCTTCTTTTTCTTCTTCTTCTTCTTTTTTTCTGCTTTAGGAGATCATGGTCAAAATACAGGTAAACTTTAAAAGAAGAGACTCACTGATCACAAATTTACTACTGCCATAAAGATGAAAGCTGGTTCAGAAATAGCAAGAAGGAGTGTGTGTGTGTGTGTGTGTGTGTGTGTGTGTGTGTGTGTAAAATACTAATTTTGCACTTTATATATATATAATATGAATTTTGTAAAGTTTATATATACATACAAACTTTGCAAAATTATTTTTGTGATATATTCTAGTCGTCATATACTTAAGCTTTAAAAAAAGATTTTACAAAAAATGATGACTGGGGAAAGGAATATTTGCATATTTTCTTATTTCCTTATTAATTTGGATTGCTCTAATAAACTGGAAACTTTCTCTAATTGTGTCCCCAAACTGAAACATTCACCTGCCAACTTCAACTTTAGAAATAATTTAGACCATTTCTTTGATTCCTGCCAAGTCTTGACCACTGTGTAGTTACTCCTCCTTTGTTCAACGCACCCTCTTAGTGAGTTTTATGTTCTTGGATGGTCTATTTTGGGTACCTATTCCTTAATTATTCAACAGATATTTTTCGTTATCCAGAATGTGCTAGACCCTTCTTTGGGTGTTGGAGATACAGTGGTGACTGGGCATGTTACATCACAGATAAACAAATGAATTCTTAAGTATCTGTTTCTGAAAAGTGTTAAGAAAAATAAAGCAGAGGAAACAAGAGTAACATTTGCTCTTAGGGCATTTAGGGAACTTTTTGAGGAGGTGACATCTAAGTAGAGACCCAAATGGCATGAGATGGTCAACCATACTGATATCTTCAGAAGAGTGTCTCACAAAGAGAAAACAACTCATGGAAAGTCCCTGAGCAGGTGATAGACATACACTGATTTCTCTTTTAAAAGGATTTCTCTGGCTTCTATGTAAATAATAGACTTGTGGGCAAAGGCAAGACAGAAGCAAAGACACTGTCAAGAGATTATGCATACTTAACTAAGTGATTCAAAGGTATTGCAAGTCCCAAAGGTACATTACTTATGAATCATCTTGGCCTCTAGGTAGAAGGTGTTTTTCTTATCTCTGCTGTAAATTTATTCTCTGGAATTTTATGTATTTCATGGATCTGTTTTGTCAATATTAAGTCTAAAAGCTCAATTATATTTTATGGAAGGAATAGGAAAAAAATAGTTCAATTTGATAGCTTTAGCCCTCAATTATTAAATCATGACAGTGCTTACTGGAAATGGCTTTGGTTGCTATAGACTTGTGGTTTGTATTTTTATTTATTTTTTATTTATTTATTTATTTAATTTTATAAACATATATTTTTATCCCCAGGGGTACAGGTCTGTGAATCGCCAGGTTTACACACTTCACAGCACTCACCATAGCACATACCCTCCCCAATATCCATAATCCACCCCCCATCCCAACCCCCCCCCATCAACCCTCAGTTTGTTTTGTGAGATTAAGAGTCACTTATGGTTTGTCTCCTTCCCAATTCCATCTTGTTTCATTTACTCTTCTCCTACCCCTTTAACCCCCCATGTTGCATCTCCTCTCCCTCATATCAGGGAGATGATATGATAGTTGTCTTTCTCCGATTGACTTATTTCGCTAAGCATGATACCCTCTAGTTCCATCCATGTCGTCGCAAATGGCAAGATTTCATTTCTTTTGATGGCTGCATAGTATTCCATTGTGTATATATACCACATCTTCTTTATCCATTTGTCTGTTGATGGACATCTAGGTTCTTTCCATAGTTTGGCTATTGTAGACATTGCTGCTATAAACATTCGGGTGCACGTGCCCCTTCAGATCACTACGTTCGTATCTTTAGGGTAAATACCCAGCAGTGCAATTGCTGGGTCATAGGGTAGTTCTATTTTCAACATTTTGAGGAACCTCCATGCTGTTTTCCAGAGTGGTTGCACCAGCTTGCATTCCCACCAACAGTGTAGGAGGGTTCCCCTTTCTCCGCATCCTCGCCAGCATCTGTCATTTCCTGACTTGTTAATTTTAGCCATTCTGACTGGTGTGAGGTGGTATCTCATTGTGGTTTTGATTTGTATTTCCCTGATGCCGAGTGATGTGGAGCACTTTTTCATGTGTCTGTTGGCCATCTGGATGTCTTCTTGGCAGAAATGTCTGTTCATGTCCTCTGCCCATTTCTTGATTGGATTATTTGTTCTTTGGGTGTTGAGTTTGCTAAGTTCTTTATAGATTTTGGACACTAGCCCTTTATCCAATATGTCATTTGCAAATATCTTCTCCCATTCTGTCAGTTGTCTTTTGGTTTTGTTAACTGTTTCCTTTGCTGTGCAAAAGCTTTTGATCTTGATGAAATCCCAATAGTTCATTTTTGCCCTTGCTTCCCTTGCCTTTGGCGATGTTCCTAGGAAGATGTTGCTGCGGCTGAGGTCGAAGAGGTTGCTGCCTGTGTTCTCCTCAAGGATTTTGACGGATTCCTTTCTCACATTGAGATCCTTCATCCATTTTGAGTTTATTTTCGTGTGTGGTGTAAGGAAATGATCCAATTTCATTTTTCTGCATGTGGCTGTCCAATTTTCCCAACACCATTTGTTGAAGAGGCTGTCTTTTTTCCATTGGATATTCTTTCCTGCTTTGTCGAAGATGAGTTGACCATAGAGTTGAGGGTCTATTTCTGGGCTCTCTATTCTGTTCCATTGATCTATGTGTCTGTTTTTGTGCCAGTACCATGCTGTCTTGATGATGACAGCTTTGTAATAGAGCTTGAAGTCCGGAATTGTGATGCCACCAACTTTGGCTTTCTTTTTCAATATTGCTTTGGCTATTCGAGGTCTTTTCTGGTTCCATATAAATTTTAGGATTATTTGTTCCATTTCTTTGAAAAAAATGGATGGTACTTTGATAGGAATTGCATTAAATGTGTAGATTGCTTTAGGTAGCATAGACATTTTCACAATATTTGTTCTTCCAATCCATGAGCATGGAACATTTTTCCATTTCTTTGTGTCTTCCTCAATTTCTTTCATGAGTACTTTATAGTTTTCTGTGTATAGATTCTTAGTCTCTTTGGTTAGATTTATTCCTAGGTATCTTATAGTTTTGGGTGCAATTGTAAATGGGATGGACTCTTTAATTTCTCTTTCTTCTGTCTTGTTGTTGGTGTAGAGAAATGCAACTGATTTCTGGGCATTGATTTTATATCCTGACACTTGACTGAATTCCTGTACAAGTTCTAGCAGTTTTGGAGTGGAGTCTTTTGGGTTTTCCACATATAGTATCATATCATCTGCGAAGAGTGATAGTTTGACTTTTTCTTTGCCGATTTGGATGCCTTTAATTTCCTTTTGTTGTCTGATTGCTGAGGCTAGGACTTCTAGTACTATGTTGAATAGCAGGGGTGATAACGGACATCCCTGCCATGTTCCTGACCTTAGCAGAAAAGCTTTCAGTTTTTCTCCATTGAGAATGATATTTGCGGTGGGTTTTTCATAGATGGCTTTGATAATATTGAGGTATGTGCCCTCTATCCCTACACTTTGAAGAGTTTTGATCAGGAAGGGATGCTGTACTTCGTCAAATGCTTTTTCAGCATCTATGGAGAGTATCATTTGGTTCTTGTTCTTTCTTTTATTAATGTGTTGTATCACATTGATTGATTTGCGGATGTTGAACCAATCTTGCAGCCCTGGAATAAATCACACTTGGTCGTGGTGAATAATCCTTTTAATGTACTGTTGAATCCTACTGGCTAGTATTTTGGCGAGAATTTTTGCATCTGTGTTCATCAAGGATATTGGTCTGTAGTTCTCTTTTTTGATGGGATCCTTGTCTGGTTTTGGGATCAAGGTGATGCTGGCCTCATAAAATGAGTTTGGAAGATTTCCTTCCATTTCTATTTTTTGGAACAGTTTCAGGAGAATAGGAATTAGTTCTTCTTTAAATGTTTGGTAGAATTCCCCCGGGAAGCCATGTGGCCCTGGGCTTTTGTTTGTTTGGAGATTTTTGATGACTGTTTCAATCTCCTTACTGGTTATGGGTCTGTTCAGGCTTTCTATTTCTTCCTGGTTCAGTTGTGGTAGTTTATATGTCTCTAGGAATGCATCCATTTCTTCCAGATTGTCAAATTCGTTGGCGTAGAGTTGCTCATAGTATGTTCTTATAATTGTCTGTATTTCTTTGGTGTTCGTTGTGATCTCTCCTCTTTCATTCATGATTTTATTTATTTGGGTCCTTTCTCTTTTCTTTTTGATAAGTCTGGCCAGGGGTTTATCGATCTTATTAATTCTTTCAAAGAACCAGCTCCTAGTTTCGTTGATTTGTTCTATTGATTTTTGGTTTCTATTTCATTGATTTCTGCTCTGATCTTTATGATTTCTCTTCTCCTGCTGGGTTTGGGGTTTCTTTCTTGTTCTTTCTCCAGCTCCTTTAGGTGTAGGGTTAGGTTGTGGACCTGAGACCTTTCTTGTTTCTTGAGAAAGGCTTGTACCGCTATATATTTTCCTCTCAGGACTGCCTTTGTTGTGTCCCACAGATTTTGAACAGTTGTGTTTTCATTATCATTTGTTTCCATGAATTTTTTCAATTCTTCTTTAATTTCCTGGTTGACCCATTCATTCTTTAGAAGGATGCTGTTTAGTCTCCATGTATTTGGGTTCTTTCCAAATTTCCTCTTGTGATTGAGTTCTAGCTTCAGAGCATTGTGGTCTGAAAATATGCAGGCAATGATTCCAATCTTTTGATAACGGTTGAGACCTGATTTAGGACCGAGAATGTGATCTATTCTGGAAAATGTTCCATGTGCACTAGAGAAGAATGTGTATTCTGTTGCTTTGGGATGAAATGTTCTGAATATATCTGTGATGTCCATCTGGTCCAGTGTGTCATTTAAGGCCTTGATTTCCTTGTTGATCTTTTGCTTGGATGATCTGTCCATTTCAGTGAGGGGAGTGTTAAAGTCCCCTACTAATATTGTATTATTGTCGATATGTTTCTTTGATTTTGTTATTAATTGGTTTATATAGTGGGCTGCTCCCACGTTAGAGGCATAGATATTTAAAATTGTTAGATCTTCTTGTTGGATAGTTCCTTTGAGTATGATATAGTGTCCTTCCTCATCTCTTATTATAGTCTTTGGCTTAAAATCTAATTGACCTGATATAAGGATTGCCACTCCTGCTTTCTTCTGCTGTCCATTAGCATGGTAAATTCTTTTCCACCCCCTCACTTTAAATCTGGAGGTGTCTTCGGGTTTAAGATGAGTTTCTTGTAGGCAACATATAGATGGGTTTTGTTTTTTTATCCATTCTGATACCCTGTGTCTTTTGATTGGGGCATTTAGCCCATTCACATTCAGGGTAAGTATTGAGAGATATGAATTTAGTGTCATTGTATTGCCTGTAAGGTGAATGTTATTGTATATTGTCTCTGTTCCTTTCTGATCTACTACTTTTAGGGTCTCTCTTTGCTTAGAGGACCCCTTTCAATATTTCCTGTAGAGCTGGTTTGGTATTTGCAAATTCTTTCAGTTTTTGTTTGTCCTGGAAGCTTTTAATCTCTCCTTCTATTTTCAATGATAGCCTAGCTGGATATAGTATTCTTGGCTGCATGTTTTTCTCGTTTAGTACTCTGAATATATCATGCCAGCTCTTTCTGGCCTGCCAGGTCTCTGTGGATAAGTCTGCTGCCAATCTAATATTTTTACCATTGTATGTTACAGACTTCTTTTCCCGGGCTGCTTTCAGGATCTTCTCTTTGTCACTAAGACTTGTAAATTTTACTATTAGGTGACGGGGTGTGGACCTATTCTTATTGATTTTGAGGGGGGTTCTCTGAACCTCCTGGATTTTGATGCTTATTCCCTTTGCCATATTGGGGAAATTCTCTCCAATAATTCTCTCCAATATACCTTCAGCTCCCCTCTCTGTTTCCTCTTCTTCTGGAATCCCAATTATTCTAATGTTGTTTCGTCTTATGGTGTCACTTATCTCTCGAATTCTCTCCTCATGGTCCAGTAGCTGTTTGTCCCTCTTTTGCTCAGCTTCTTTATTCTCTGTCATTTGGTCTTCTATATCGCTAATTCTTTCTTCTGCCTCATTTATCCTAGCAGTCAGAGCCTCCATTTTTGTTTGCACCTCATTAATAGCTTTTTTGATTGCAACTTGGTTAGATTTTAGTTCTTTTATTTCTCCAGAAAGGGCTTTTATATCTCCCGAGAGGGTTTCTCTAATATCTTCCATGCCTTTTTCAAGCCCAGCTAGAACCTTGAGAATCGTCATTCTGAACTCTAGATCTGACATATTACCAATGTCTGTATTGATTAGGTCCCTAGCCTTTGGTACTGCCTCTTGTTCTTTTTTTTGTGGTGAATTTTTCCGCCTTGTCATTTTGTCCAGATAAGAGTATATGAAGGAGCAAGTAAAATACTAAAAGGGTGGCAACAACCCCAGGAAAATATGCTTTAGCCAAATCAGAAGAGATCCCAAATCGTGAGGGGGGAAAAAGAGAAAAAAAAGAAAAAAAGAAAAAAAAAAAAAAAAACAATTAAAAAAAGAAAACCAATAAAGAAAAAATATAAAAAGCAAAAAAATATATATATATATTAGATAAACTAGTTAAAAAATGTTAAAAAAGAAAAGGGTAAAAGTTAAAAAAATTTAGCAGAAGAAGAAAAAAAAATTGAAAAAGAAAAAAAAAATTAAATTAACTGCAAGGCTAAAGAATCATGGGGAGAAAGCCATGAGTTCCGTGCTTTGCTTTCTCCTCCTCTGGAATTCCGCTGCTCTCCTTGGTATTGAAACTACACTCCTTGGTAGGTGAACTTGGTCCTGGCTGGGTTTCTTGTTGATCTTCTGGGGGAGGGGCCTGTTGTAGTGATTCTCAAGTGTCTTTGCCCCGGGCAGAGTTGCACCGCCCTTACCCGGGCCGGTCTGAGTAATCGGCTTGCGTTTGCTTTCGGGAGCTTTTGTTCCCTGAGCGCTTTCCGTAGAGTCCGGAGGGCGGGGATGAAGATGGCGGCCTCCCGGTTTCTGGCCTGGAGGAGCCAAGAGCCTGGGGCCCCACTCCTCAGTGCGCCCTCAGAGAACAGCGCCCAATTACTCCTGTCACCCTGGCCTCCGGCCGCGCTCCGAGCTGACCGAGGCTGCGACCGGTTCAAGGTAACCCCGAGATTAGAGCTCACTCCTCGTCTCTGTCTCTGTAGCCGGCTTCCCTGTTCTAATACCTGTAAGCTCTGTGACACTCAGACACCCCCGATCCTTCTGTGACCCTGCGGGACCTGAGGCCACACTGACCCTGCGTGGGCTTCACCCCGGTTAAGCCTCTGGAACGATGTCCCTCAGCGGAACAGACTTTTAAAAGTCCTGATTTTGTGCTCCGTTGCTCCGCCGTTTGCCGGGAGCCGGCCCCTCCCCCCGCGGTCTATCTTCCCGTCGCTTTGGATTCACTTCTCCGCCCGTCCTACCTTTCAGAAAGTGGTTGATTTTCTGTTTCTAGAGTTGCTGTTCTTCTTCTCTTCGATCTCCCGTTGGATTTGTAGGTGTTTGCAATCTTTAGATAAGCTATCTAGCTGATCTCCCGCTACCTGAAGTAGTCTCAGCCTGCTACTTCTCCGCCATCTTGACTCCTCCCCCCGTGGTTTGTATTTTTAAATGAAAAAGATAAGTCCAGTAAGGCCTTCCTCCTCTTGCCAAGAATAAAAGCCCAGCTTTACAAAAGCTCATCAAGACTGACGTGCCACTGATCCAGCTTTGAGGCATTTGGGGGAGCTGATTTTTTTATTTTAATCCAGAGACTGCCTAAAGACATTTACCCTTTCCAACTAAAAAGCCTTGGGTAAGGCCATGCAAATTATATTCATGCCAACTTTCCTAATGAGAGCAGCATATGCTTTCTTCATTTAAATGGCAGAATGGTAAATACAGACAAAATACATTAGTTACCATTAGCAACTATATCAAAATTAGCAAATTTAGGTTATACTTGAAAAATTATAGCAGAGGGAGGAGGAAGATGGCAGAGAAGTAGGAGACCCTGTTTCAACTGGTCCCCTAAAATGAGCTAATTATCTACCAGAACACTCTGAACATCCATAAAATCAGCCTGAGTTTTGGATTATACATTTCTGGATCTCTATGGGGGCAGAAGACACCAGCGGAGAGGTAAAGCAGAGTGGGAATGCTTGGACTGATATCGGAGGATAAACAGAAGGGAGAGGGAGCCACCAGAATCAACCCATTGAAAACTAATACCCCAATATGAAAGTGCCCTGTGATTGGGGACCAGCATTAACTTGGAGTCTGGTTAAAAGCACTCAAAAAGAGCAAAAGACCTTAAGGGGTAACTGGTGGAATTGGGCAATCATGGACATGGGCCTAAACCCACGGTCCCAGGATGTCCACCACCGGTGACCACCCGTGCCAGAGAGAGTACAGGGGAGCCCCCAGGACTGCGTGGCTTGTACCACCGCTCAACTGGGTGTACTCCCACCCCTGCATGAGGGAGTTTGATGTGGGTGTCAGCCTGCACTCTCTAGAGCTACAGCCTTTTGCACTCTGCATGCACTGCGTGACCCGGGTCTGAACCATGCTCCTCACCTGCACCTGAGAGAGCTCTGTCAGGGTGCTAGCTAGCCATCTCTAGGACTGGCCTAGAGTCTGAACACTTCCAGCCCAGGCCTGGAGGAACTCAGCGTGCTATTTCTGGTCCAGCGACCTGTGAAACCCTGAAGTCTGGACCCCAGACAATAGTCCTGGCAAAGGCAGCCACCAAAAGCAGGCTACCTGGACCAATATCACTTGCAGTTTAGTGGGATGGGGTGCAGAGACAAGCAAGTGCTTCAGGCAACCTCTGAGACAGTGGCTAGGAATGTGCACTGCCTGTGGGAGGTTGCACAGTTCAGCGGAGTTTGCAGAGGGGGAGTCTGTGTGTTCTGGACCACCCAGAGGGGAGAAAACTGAGGCTTCTCTCCAAGATGGAGGTCTGGGTGCAGTCTGCTTTCTTTCTTTCTTTCTTTCTTTTTTTTTTTTTTAAGATATTTATTTATTTATTTATTTATTTATTTGACAGAGAGATCACAAGTAGGCAGAGAGAGAGGGGAAGCAAGCTCCCTGCTGGGCAGAGAGCCCAGTGCAGGCCTCAATCTCAGGACCCTGGGATCATGACCTGAGCCGAAGGCAGAGGCTTTAACCCACTGCAGTTTGCTTTCCACTAAACCTCGGAAAAGCAAAAAGCTGCCAAAGAACAAAAACCTCCAGAGAACAAAAGCCTGAAAAACTGGTTTCCACAGAGGCCATTCCCTTAATAGGGAGAAGGAGGACTCAACCCAAGGAAGACTGACTGAAAAACAATGGGACAGGCCCCTCCCCCAGAAAGCCAGCCAAAAGTACAAGAGGACAACCACCACAGGATCCCCATGAAACAGTAAAACCCCATTATCAGGAGAAAACAATGTATTAAGCTCCTGGTATTGCCCTAAAATCTGTTTATTTCATAGATACAACTATTATTTTTAATTTATTCTATTCTTGTTCTTTTTAATTTTTTAACCTACTTAACATTAAAACTAGAGGTTTAATACAACATATTCCATATTAACCTTTTAACTTGTACTTTTTTCAAACATACACCCATTTTTTTCTTTTCTATTTTTTAAAATATACATATAGATATAAGCTTCAAGGTAATCCTCTTTCCCTAATCAATACTACTCCTATATATAAACCAGTTTTAATCTCCCTTTATCTCTGGCAAGTTGAGTCCTCTAACAAAGAGATCAAAATACACTCAGGAAGAATCAAAATAACCTTCCTTGCCCACATCGAGGATTTATAACCACCCTCCCATCTTTATCTGCTGTCAGTGTTTCTCTGTATTTGTTTTTGTTCTGGTATTATATAAATCTTATCCTTGGGGTTCATTTTGGCTGGGTTCTTTTTTTTTTTTTTCCTTGTCATTTACTTTTGGCGGTCTTTTCATTTGTCCGTTTTTGTTTATATACCTTATAAAGCTTACCTTTGAGGCCCATTCTGGCTAGGTTGTCTCTTTCTTTCCCTCTCTCTTTCTCTTTCCCTCTTTCTTTTTTCCTTTTCTTTTTTTCTTTCTTTTTAGTGTTGACTTCTGATTGCTCAGAAGCTTTCCAGGGTGTACCTCTCTTGGATCGTGGTTGATATACTCAGCTATGTATCCCCTCAACCACCTCTCACCAAAATGACTAGGAGGAAGAACACTCAACAGAGGAAAAATTCAGACACTGTGCCCTCTCCATCAGAACTGTTGGATATGGACATAAACAGTATGTCAGAAAGTGAATTCAGGGTAACAATTATCCAGGCAATGAGTAGGTTGGAGAAAACCATTAGTGACAACATAGAATCTCTAAGGGCAGAAGTGAAAGCTGCCTGGGAAGAAGTTCAAAATGCTATTAATGAGATCTAATCTAATCTAAAAACTCTAACAGCTATGGTAACCAAGGCAGAAGACTGAAATAGTGATCTAGAGGACAAACTAATAGAGAAAAAGGAGCAGCAGTAGGCATGGAAGAAACAGCTTAGAAATCGTGAAAACAGAATTAGGGAAATAAATGAAACCGTGAAATGTCCCAATGTCAGAATTATTGGGATCCCTGAGGGGGTGGAGAAAGAGAGAAGACTAGAAGATATAGTCAAACAAATTCTCCATGAAAATTTTCCCAGTCTGGGGAATGGAACCAGTGTTCATGTCCTAGAGGCAGAAAGCTCACCCCTCAAGATCAACAAATCTAGAAACACCTCAAGATTTGATTGTGAGACTGATGAATCATAATTTTAGACAGGAGCTCCTGAGAGCAGCTAGGGGGAAGAGATTCTTTCCATACAGAGGAAGGCCCATCAGAATAATGTCAGACCTGTCCACAGAAACCTGGAAAGCCAGAAAGGACTGGCAAGACATATTCAAGGCACTAAATAAGAAGAATATGCAGCCAAGAAAACTTTATCCAGCCAGGTTGACATTCAAAATGAATGAAGAAATAAGGAGCTTCCAAGACCAGCAAGGTTTAAAAGAGTATGAGACCACCAAGCTGACACTACCAGAAATATTAAGGGAAGGGGGGTTCTACAAAAAAAGAGAGAACCCAAGAGTGTCATAGAACAGAAATTTACAGAGACAATCTATAGAAATAAGGGCTTCACAGGCAACATGATGTCAATAAAAACATATCTTTCAATAATCATTCTCAACGTGAATTGCCTAAACACTCCCATAAAGTGGCACAGGGTTGCAGATTGGATAAAACAACAGAACCTGTCCATATGTTGTCTACAAGAGACCCATTTGGAACCTAAGGATACATCCAGACTTAAAGTGAAGGGATGGAGAAGCACCTTTCATGCCAATGGGCCTCAAAAGAAAGCTGGGGTAGTGATTCTCATATCATATAAATTAGATTTTAAACTAAAGACTGTAGTCAGAGATAAAGAAGGACACTAGATCATTCTTAAAGGATCTATCCACCAAGAAGATCTAACAATTGTAAATATTATGCCCCCAATACGGGAGCAGCCAACTACATAAGACAACTGTTAATCATGATAGAGAGTCATAATGATATGAGTACATTAATAGTAGGGGATCTTAACACACCACTCTCAGTAATAGACAGATAATCCAAGCAGAAAATCAATAAAGAAACAAGAGCATCAAATGACACATTGGACCAGATGGACCTCATAGATATATATAGCACATTCCACCCTAAAACAATGGAATACTCATTCTTCTTGAGTGCACACGAACTTTCTCCAGAATAGACCACATATGGGGTCACAAATCAGGGCTCAATTGATACCAAAAGATTGAGATTATTCCTTGCATATTCTCAGACCACAGTGCTTTGAAAATGGAACTTAACCACAGGAAAAAGTTTGAAAGGAATTCAAACACTCGGAAGCTAAAGACCACCCTGCTTAAGAATGTTTGGATCAACCAGGAAATCAAAGAAGAACTTAAACGATTCATGGAAACCAATAAGAATGAAGACACATGGGTACAAAACACATGGAATACAGCAAAGGTGGTCCTAAGGGGCAAATACATAGCCATCCAAGCTTCACTCAAAAAAAATTGAAAAATCCAGAATACACCAGATGTCTTTCACCTTAAAGAACTGGAGAATCAACAACAAATTAAGCCAACCCCACACACAAGAAGGGAAATAATCAAGATTAGAACAGAGATCAATGAGATAGAAACTAGAGATAGAATAGAACATATCATTGAACCTAGAAGCTGGTTTTTTGAAAGAATCAAAAAGATGGATAAACCACTGGCCACACTAATCCAAAAGAAAAGAAGGAGGACTCAAATTAATAAAATTATGAAAGAAAAGGGAGAGATAACAACTAACACCAAAGAAATAGAAAAAATCATCAGAAATTACTACCAACAGTTATATGCCAACAAGTTAAGCAATCTAGATGAAATGGATGTATTCCTGGAAACCTATAAACTTCCAAAACTGAATCAGGAAGAAATTGACAATCTGAATAGACCAATATGTAGTAATGAGATTGAGGCAGTGATCAAAAACCTCCTAAAAAACAAGAGCCCAGGACCTGATGGATTCCCTGGAGAATTCTACCAGACATTCAAAGAGAAATAATATCTATTCTCCAAAAGCTGTTTCAAAAACAGAAACAGAAGCAAAACTTCCATACTCTTTTTATGAAGCCAACATTACCCTGATCCCCAACCCAGGCAAAGATCCCACCAAAAAAGGAAAATTTCAGACCAATATCCCTGATGAATATGGATGCCAAGATTCTCAACAAGATCCTAGCTAATAGAATCCAACAGTACATTAAAAAGATTATCCACCATGACCAGGTGAGATTTATCCATGGATGCAAGCGTGGTTCAACATTCTCAAATCAATCAGTGTGATAGAACAAATCAATAAGAGAAGAGAGAAGAAACACATGGTCCTCTCAATTGATGCAGAAAAAGCATTTGCCAAGATACAACTTCCATTCCTGATTAAAACCCTTCCAAGTATAGGGATAGAGGGAATATTACTCAACTTTGTAAAATCTATCTATGAAAATCCCACAGCAAATATCATCCTCAATGGGGAAAAGCTGACAACCTTCCCTTTGATATCAGGAATACAACAAGAATGTCCACTCTCACCACTGTTGTTCAACATAGTAATAGAAGTCCTAGCAATAGCAATCAGACAACAAAAAGAAATAAAAGGTATCCAAATTGGCAATGAAAAAGTCAAACTCTCTCTCTTTGCAGATGACATGATACTTTATAGGGAAAACCCAAAGACTACACCCCCAAACTACTAGAACTCATACAACAATTCAGTAATGTGGCAGGATACAAAATCAATGTACAGAAATCAATTGCCTTCTTATACACTAACAATGAAAATATAGGAAGGGAAATTAGAGAATCGATTCCATTTACTATAGCACCAAGAACCATAAGATACCTGGGAATAAACCTAACCAAAGAGGTAAAGGATCTATACTTGAGGAACTACAGAACACTCATGAAAGAAATTGAAGAAGACCCAAAAAGATGGAAGAGCTTTCCAGTCTCATGGATCGGTAGAATAAACGTTAAACTGTCTGTACTACCTAGAGCCATCTATACTTTCAATGCATCCCAATCAAAATTCCACCAGCATTTTTCAAAGAACTGGAACAAACAATCCTAAAAGTTGTATGGAACCAAAAGAGACCCCGAATTGCTAAGGAATTGTTGAAAAAAAGAAAAACAAAACTGGGGACATCATGTTGCCTGATTTCAAGCTCTACTACAAAGCTGTGATCACCAAGACAGCATGGTACCGGCACAAAAACAGACACATAGACCAGTAGAACAGAGTAGAGAGTCCAGATATGGACCCTCAACTCTATGGTCAAATAATCTTCGACAAAGCAGGAAAAAATATACAGTGGAAAAAAGATAGCCTCTTCAATAAATGGTGCTGAGAAAATTGGACAGCTATATGTAGAAGAATGAAACTCGACCATTCTCTTACACCGTACACAAAGATAAACTTGAAATAGATAAAAGACCTCAATGTGAGGCAGGAATCTGTCAAAATCATAGAGGAGAACATAGGCAGTAACCTCTTTGACATTAGGCACAGCAACTTCTTTCAATACATGTCCCCGAAGGCAAAGGAAACAAAACTGAAAATGAACTTTTGGGACTTCATCAAGATCAAAAACTTCGGGGCGCCTGGGTGGCTCAGTGGGTTAAGCCGCTGCCTTCGGCTCAGGTCATGATCCCAGGCCCTGGGTTCAAGCCCCGCGTCGGGCTTTCTGTTCAGCGGGGAGCCTGCTTCCTCCTCTCTCTCTGCCTGCCTCTCTGCCTGCTTGTGATTTCTCTCTGTCAAATAGATAAATAAAATGTTTAAAAAAAAAAAAGATCAAAAACTTCTTCACAGCAAAGGAAACAGTCAACAAAACAAAGAGGCAACCCACAGAATGGGAGAAGATATTTGCAAACGACGCTACAGACAAAGGGCTGATATCCAAGATCTATAAAGAACTCCTTAAACTCAACACACACAAAAGAGATAATCATGTCAAGAAATGGGCAGAAGACATGAACAGACAATCCTCCAAAGAAGACATACAAATGGCTAACAGACACATGAAAAAATGTTCATCAGCATTAGCCATCAGGGAGATTCAAATCAAAACCACAGTGAGATACCACCTTACACCAGTTAGAATGGCCAAAAGCAGCAAGACAGGAAACAACATGTGTTGGAGAGCACATGGAAAAAGGGGAACCTTCTTACACCATTGGTGGCAATGCAAATTGGTGCAGCCACTTTGGAAAACAGTGTGGAGATCCCATAAGAAATTAAAAATAGAGCTACCCTATGACCCGGCAATTGCACTACTGGATATTTACCCCAAAGATACAGATGTAGTGAAAAGAAGGGCCATCTGTACCCCAATGCTCATACCAACAATGTCCATAGTCGCCAAACTGTGGAAAGAACCAAGATGCCCTTCAACAGATAAATGGATAAAGAAGATATGGTCCATATATATAATGGAGTATTATGCCTCCATCAGAAAGGATGAACACCCAAATTTTATATCAACATGGACGAGACTGGAGGAGATTATGCTGAGTGAAATAAGTCAAGCAGAGAGAGTCAATTATCATATGCTTTCACTTACTTGTGGAGCATAAGGAATAACACAGAAGACATTGAGAGATGGAGAGGAGAAGTGAGATGGGGGAAATCAGAGGGGGAGACAAAGCATGAAAGAGAGACTGTGGACTCTGAGAAAGAAACTGAGGGTTTTGGAGGGGTGGGGGTGGGGGGTTGGGTGAGCCTGGGGGTGGGTATTAAGGAAGGCACATATTGCATGAAGCACTGGGTGTGGTGCATAAACAGTGAATTTTGGAACACTGAAAAAAATAAAATTAAATAAGTTTTTTAAAAAAGAAAATAAAAATTATAAATATGTAATATTTTAATCATTTGTCAGTATGAAGTTGCAATGTAGCTTGACAGAAAGATTTAGAAATAGATAATTTCTGCATAAAAATCAGTTGCAGTGGATTAGCTGTAAGATGTGAAATCTTAAAACATCACTGGTAATAAAACAAAAGTATAATTTGATTCTGCTTTTATAAGATGTTATTTCACTTTCTATTTCTAAGTTTCTAAGTCCTGAATGTAATGATAATAAAACTGACTGAACTTAGTTCCTTTAATTTTACTTTGATACATTTCTTTGACTTTAACTATTATGGGCTTTAATGTACAGATAATGAAAAAGCTCAAGCTCTCTGTAGCAGTATTAGTAAAGAGTTTTCAGTATAATGTTGACAAATCATTCATTATATCTTACATCACATTCCCTCATATGTCACTACATATGAAGACTTTAGCACTTTTGTACATATATTTATTTTGACTTATGAGAGAAGATAATAAAATTGAAGATTGTATGCTTAAGAAACAGGTATATTTGTGGGAAATGTTTTACTTGAAATTTCAAAACTGTGAATATTATTACTTTATATCATTCACATACTGTAATAAGTATAAGTAACTTAATAACTAAATATCAAAATATGTTCTGGTAACATATGTAAACAAATGTGAGATTTCTTATTTAATGCACTCTATTTTGGAATGTAATTTTAGAGGAGGGTAAAAATGAGGGGTTAATGATATTTGAGGTTTAAAAAATGATGTTTGAAAAGCATATCTGCTTACAACATTAATGTATGGCTCTTTGTGGCTTGAGACTAGTCTAGTTATGGGGAGGTATGTTGTCCTGGAACTTTTTGCTACTGGCACAGTGCTTGCCTTAGATAATTTTTTGGGTCATTGTTCTCATTAGCTTAGAATATATAGCAAACAAGTTACAGTTGAGTTTTACTTTTGTCCTTTAGAATTGAGGTAAGATAGCATGAATCCTTTAACACACCTTTAGTTGCACTTTGCACTAAGTAGTTGGCTGTGGAAAATAATTGTCAGAATTCTGACTCAATTCACAAAACATGATCAGTTCAGAAAAGCCATACTATATCATGATAAAATTGATTCTACTGATTTTATTTTTCCAGAATTTGGAAAACATTATCGTATGCAAAGCATGTATGTAAAACTAGATGTGTTCAAGGAGATAAAAGAATCCAGCACCTACTGAGCACTTGCTATATGGCATGCAGTGAGCTAGTTGGTTATACCAGAAGTAAATATTTATCAGCGATGATACAATTCATTTGTTATGGATCTTCTCGCTGCTCTGTTATCAACATCTCATAATCAATTAACGTGATGGCACAATATGCAAAAGCAAAGCTATTTCAATTTCAAGGAGGAAGTTGTAAGAGAGGATATCATTAAAATGAACCACAAATCAGAGCCAAGGTACTTGGCAGGATAGTGGATTTTGTCTGTTTGTCTTCTGGGAAACATTTTTCTGTGCTTATGACCTAATATAGAGTAATACCCTAGTGTTTTTCACACCCTATGATGCTCTATTTATGCTTCATTTCCCTTAAGGAAAGTGAACTTTGGAAGTTTATTTCTCCCTAGGTTACAGGCTCTGCCACAATGACTCAGTAAAACTACCCCTTTCATCCTGGCCAAAGTGAACTATAGAAGTAACATGTAACCTAAAAAGGTAGATGGCGGCAGCCTCTAAGACATCTGGGATCAAATTCTACTCAGTAAATTTCCTTCTCATTGACCTATGAAAAACAATGCCAATCAACTCCTCTCATGGTGGAAACATTACTTCTAGATGAATAGTAAGAAGGCAGAATAATTATCAGGAAGAATAGTGATACTGAGTTTCTGTTCTGACTCCAGTCTTGAAAGGACTAGAGTCTGAATGCTTGAAGAGCTGCTGACATAGTTTCATACTCAATATCCATGCTACATTGTACAGACTATGTATCAGAGTATTGACCCCCCATCATGTAAAGAAATCTATGCAGCTTCATCAATATCAAGATAGCTGATGGACTTGCCACTTTAGTTTTACATTTTTTCTAGACAGCCCTACACAATGTTTATGTACTACATTTAACTTGACAAAGTAAATATTAAAATGAACTCAATAAACTGAGTATGTATTTTAGCAACACATTATTTATCTTTACAGTTGCATTCTACTAAAAGCCTCTTCAAATTCAAAGAGCAATTGTCACATTTTCCATTTTTTGCAGATGAAGAAACTAAAAATCAGACATGGTGAATGACTTTTCTAAAGTCACAGCAATTAGGTAATAGGTATCAAGTATTAAGATGTACTTTATTCGGGGCACCTGGGTGGCTCAGAAGCCTCTGCCTTCAGCTCAGGTCATGATCCCAGGGTCCTGGGATCGAGCCCCACATCGGGCTCTCTGCTCGGCGGGGAGCCTGCTTCCCTCCTCTCTCTCTGCCTGCCCACGTGTGATCTCTGTCTGTCAGATAAATAAATAAATAATTTTAAAAAAAGATGTACTTTATTCATTTCCACTGAGTCAGTCAATGGTATGTAGAAGTTCTTAGGCCCCTCTCCTTGGCACCCCATTTTCACATGGTATGCTCTGAACCTGCTAAGTTACCATTTATATTTGTGGTGCTCATATTGTTGGTGCAAGTACACAATCTCTGTTCCACAGGCCTCTTAATTAACTCATAAGAATACATTCTGAGCCACATAGCACTACATCTGCCACAAGGGGAGGTTATAGAGGCATGGATGCAAATTAGAAATTTAAAGAACTGTCCAAATGCTGATATTCACATTTTTAGAGTACATGCATAACAGAGAGGACTTGATTTTGGAAATAGCCTGCCATTTCACATGGTCCATGGAACTAGGAACATGTTTAACCTCAATCACTGAAAGAAAGACTAGTCCAGGTAGTACAGTGTGTTTTCAAAGTGTCCACAAGTAGTAAACTAAGACAAGAGAGCAAGAAAGAGAAAGTACATCTAGAGAAACTAGAGAAAGTCTCACACAGCCCTTTAAAAGACAGTACAAAAGATTAACTTGAATCAGAAAGTGATGGATGTTCTAGGAACCACAGGCATGTTAAAAAGACATAGGAGCTAAGCTTGTAGGGACTTGCATTGATTAAATCTGGGACAATTTGAGCCTCAAAATAAATAATGATAGTAATGAATGGACTATAATCTAATGAATAAAGTTAGAATTCATGGGTCCATGGAGTGACATAAATAAATGAATGAACATATAAATAAATGAACAAGGGAAGAGTCTCTCTTACAGTGGAATTCTATGTAATAGTTATAGGAGAAGTAATGGAGTTAGAAAAATCAGTAATGGATGCTAAAATAAGCAGGTGAAAGTTTGATTAAAGAGTAGTTACATCATTTCAACCATAAATTACTTAGTATATCTTTATAAATTACATTAATTACAAAGGGAAAATAGTAATCTTATAGGGAAGGCTGGTAATTTAACCAAATGATTCAAAGCTAATATCATTGACATATATCAATACTCAGATGAATCAATATCATGTGTCTCTTACTATGAAACACTGAGAAGAACATAAAATTTCATATATAATATATCTGCTAAAATGTGTAACCTGAATCTAAATAAGAGCAGATATCATACAAACCAAAATGAAGGGCAATTCTTCAAAAAATCATGTGTTTTGAAATTGCCCAGTTAAAGAAAGACCAAAAAAGAAAGAAAGAAAAAAAAAAGGAGGTCTGGGGGGATGAGTAACTATCCAGATTAAAGAAGAACAAATAAGCAAGACAACTAAAAGCACATATGATTCTGGATTAGATTCTGAACTGGGAAAAACAAAAGGAGATTCTTGGAAAATTGATGATATTTAAATGTGGGCCACAATTTAGATAACAGTATTGCATTACTTCTTAACCTTAAGATTTTGATACCTGTACTATGATTATTTAAGAGTGTATCCTTGCTCTTGGAAAATATACCATAAAGTATATGGGGGAAAATGGATATGAAGTTTTTGAACTTACTCTCAAATGAATCAGAAAATAAATATGCACATATGCACATAATATAATACATGGAATAGAGGGAGAAAGGAATGATAAAACAAATGGGTCAGAATACAAATGAGAGACTAGAGGAAGATGACAGTAGGGGAGGACCCTAGGCTAGTCCCACAAACACAACCAGATAACTATCAAATCATCCTAAATACCCAGAAATTGGCCTGAAGATTGACAGAACAAACTCTACCACTAAAAGGAGAGAAGGGAGCCACACTGAAGAAGGTAGGAAGTGTGGAGATGTGATTTAAGGGATAAATGGATCACAGTGCTTTCAGACAGGAGGGAGCCATGGTCTCAGAGAGGGGTGAGAGAGAAAGGTACACAAGAGGAATGCACCTGGAGAACATGTCCTCAAAGTCATTGGCTTGTAAAACAAGAGGAGGTGAATTTTGTGAGTTCTTGCAACCAGTGTGGCTTAAAGCTTGGATTTCTGAAGGTCAGTGGCAGGCTTGGCTGGGATAGAGACCAGAGGGTACTACACTGCTCCTAAAGATAAAGCAGGCAAAAAAACTTGGGGGCAGACACTGTGGAAACAGTTATCTGAAGAATGCCTGGGGTCCACTGTGGGGAGATTATTCACTCTTCTCAGAGCACATCCCTGAGAAGCAGTATTCGTGGAGACACCTCACCAGGAACAAAGGAGCTGGCTGGTACCATTTCTCTTCCCTGCCCCTCAGCATAAACACAGAGCTACCTGTGGGAAATACTATAGCATGGACAGTGGTACTTAACTTGCTTACACCAAGCCCTGGCCCAGTGGGACTGCTTTTCTCAATAAATCTTGCCTCAGTCCCAGTATGGTGGGCCCCTCCCACAGAAGGCCAGAGCAAACCTGTGCCCACATCACATTTCCAAACCAGAGTGTTCTGCAGGGCCTCAGTTCTGGTGGAATTGGTGGAAGGTCTCATTTCACAAGCAGACCAGAGCACATCAGTTAAAACTCATAACATTCAGGCCAGGGACCAAACACTGCTCTGCAGGCAAGGAGAGCCTCTGCAGATGACAGGCCTGAAGGATAGACCAAAACACAACAGCAAAGTGAATGCAGAACACATCAAAAACACTTTCTGAAATGCTAGGCCCTGGTCAGTACTTGATGTCTTCTTCATAAGGCCATTAATTTCAGGAGCATGAGACATAACTGGCTTTTCTTTTCCTTTTTTTTTTTTCTTTTTTTTAAGGATATTTTATTTATTTGAAAGAGAGAAAGAGAGAGAATGCACAAGTAGGGAAGCTGCAGAGGGAGAGGGAGAAGGTGGCTCCCTGATGAGCAGGAAGCCCAATGCTGGACTTAATCCCAGAACCCTGGGACCATGACCTGAGCCAAGGCAGATGCTTAACCAACTGAACCACCCAGGTGCCCCCATAACTAGATTTTCTAACACACAGCAAAAGGCAGAGACTTAGATAAAATAACAAGACAAAGGAATTTATCACAAATGAAAAAACAAAATAAGGCAAAGACCAAACATCTAAGCAAAACAGATATAGGTGACATGCCTAATGGAGAACTTAAAGCAACAATCATAAGGATACTCACTGGGCTAGAAAGAATAAAGATATTAGTGAGACCCTACCACAGAGACAGAAGAATTTAAAAAGAATCAGAGATGAAGAATGCAAAAACAAGATTGAAAACAGGCTTGATGTAATAAGCAGAGGCTGGAAGAAGCAGAGGAACAAATTGTTGACCTAGTAGACAAAATAATATAAAAAATAATGAAGGTGAACAAAAGAGAGAAAGAATTATGAAACACAAGAACAGATTTAGGGAACTCAGTGACTCCATCAAACATAATGACATTCATATTATAGGAGTTCCAGAAGAAGATGATAGAGAAAAGGGGGCAGATCTAAGATATATTTTAAAAAATAATGACAGTAAACTTCCCTAAAGTGGGACGGAAACAAATATCCAGATCTAGGAGGCACAAAGAACTCCTATCAAAATTAACAAAGGTCAAAACCAAGAATTCTGTCACTAAATTTGTAAGAGATAATGATAAAGAAAAAAATCTTAAAAGCAGCAAGACAAAAGAAGTCCTTAACTTACAAGGGAAAGCCCATAAGGCTAGTTAGAGATTTCTCAACAGAAACTTGGCAAGCCAGAAGAGAGTGGCATGATACATTCAATATGCTGGATGGGAAAAAATCTGTAGCCAAGAATATTCCATTCAGCAAGAGTATCGTTTAGCATAGAAGGAAAGATAAAGAGTTTTCCAGGAAAAACAAAACTAAATCAGTTCATGGCCACTAAATAAGCCCTCCAAGAAATATTAAAGGGGAACATTTGGGTGTAAAGGAAAGGCCCAAAGTGACAAAGACAAGAAAGGGTCAGAGAAAATCTCCAAAAACAATAAAAAAGCAAGCAGGAAATAAATATTGATCTACCTATAATTACTTTGAATGTAAATGGACTAAAGGTGCCAATTAAAAGACAGGGTGACAGAATGGATTAAAAAAAGAAAAGAAAAAAGAAAAAACAAGACTCATCTACATGCTGCCTACAATTGGACTCATTTTGGACTTAAAGACACCCAGATATCAAAAGTGAGGGGGTGGAGAAACATTTATCACACAAGTGGATGTCATAAGAAAGCCAGAGAAGCAATACTTATATCAGATGAACTAGACTTTCAAATGGACTATAAAAAGAGACAAATAAAGGCATTATGTACTTATGAGTGAGACAATCCAACAAGAAGATAAAAATATTTGTAAATATTAATGAACCCAACATGATAGCACCAAAATATCTAAAATAATTCGTTAAAAACTAATTGATAATAACAATAATAATAGGGGTCTTTGACACTCAAATTTTATCAATGGACAGGTCATTTAAACAGAAAATAAAGAATGAAACAGTGGCCTTGAATGACACTCTGGACCAGTTGAATTTAACATATATATTCAGAACATTCTACCAAAAACAGCAGAACATACACTCTTTTCAAGTACATACGAAACATTCTCCAGAATAGATCACGTATTAGGTCACAAACAGGCCTCAACAAATACAGAAAGGTTGAAATCATACTATGCATCTTTCCTCACCACAATGCTATGAAACTAGAAATGAAACACAAGAAAAAATTTGGAAAGACCACAAATACATGGCAGTAAAATAACATGCTACCAAACAATAAAAAACAGTAAGTGGGTCAACCAGGAAATCAAAGAAGAAATTTTAAATTTATGAAAACAAATGGAAATGAAAACACAATGGTCCAAAACCTTTGGGATGCAGATAAAGTGGTCCTAAGAGGGGTGTATATAACAATACAAGCTTACCTCAAAAAGTAAGAAAAATCTCAAACTCACAATCTAACCTTACATCTAAAGGAGCTAGAGAAAGAAAAGCAAATGAAGGCTGAAACCAGCAGAAGAAAAGAAATCATAAAGATTAGAGCAGAAATAAATAATATAGAAACTAAAGAACAATAGGCCCGATCAATGAAGCCAGGAGTTGGTTCTTTGAAAAAATTAATAAAATTGACAAATCTCTAGTCAGACTTATCAAAAAGAAAAGAGAAAGGACCCAAATAAATATAATCACAAATGACAGAGGAGAAAAAAACAGCAAACAGCACAGAAATACAATTATAAGAGAATAGTATGAAAAACTATATTCCAATAAATGGTACAACCTAGAAGAAATAGATAAATTCCTAAAACTATATACCACACCAAAACTGAAACAGGAAGAAATTGAAAACCTGAATAGACTGATAACTAGGAAAGAAATTGAATCAGTAATCAAAAAACTTTGAGTTAACAAAAGTCTAGGGCCAAATGGCTTCTTTGGTGAATTCTACCAAACATTTAAAGAAGAGTTAACGCCTATTCTTCTCAAACTATTAAAAAAAAAAAAGTGGGGGAAGGAAAACTTCCAAAGTCATTCTAGGAGGCCAGCATTACCCTGACACTGAAGCCAGATAAAGACACCACAAAGAAAGACAACTTACATGACAACATCCCCGATGAACAGAATGCAAAAATTCTCATCAAAATACTAGCAAACTGAATCTGACAATACATTAAAAAACTCATTCACCATGACCAAGTGGGATTTATTCCTGGGTTACAAATGTGGTTCAATTTTCACAAATCAATCAACATGATACATCACATTAATAAAAGAAAGAATAAGAACCATATGATCATTTTAATAGGTGCAGAAAAAGCATTAAAAAAGTACAACTTTCATTCACGATAAAAACCTTCAACAAAGTAAACTTAGAGGGAATGTAGTAAGGACCATATAAGAATCCCCTCCCCCCAGCTAATATCAACCTCAATGGGGGAAAACTGAGAGCTTTTCCTATAGTGTCAGGAAATTAACAAAATTTTGTCAATAATTTTGTCAGAAATTAACAAAATTTTGTCAATAATTTTGTCAAAAATTGACAAAATTTTGTCAACACTCTCACCACTTTTATTTAATGTAGTACTAGAAATCCTAGTCACAGCAATCAGACAACAAAAAGACAATAAATTGGCAAGGAAGAAGTACAATTTTCACTATTTGCTGATAACATGATACTATAAGTAGAAAATGTTAAAGATTCCACCAAAGGGGTGCCTGGGTGGCTCAGTCGTTAAGCGTCTGCCTTCAGCTCAGGTTATGATCCCAGGATCCTGGGATCGAGCCCCGCATTGGGCTCCCTGCTCCTGCTTCTCCCTCTCCCACTCCCTCTGCTGTGTTCCCTCTCTCTCTGTGTCTCTCTCTGTCAAAAAATAAATAAATAAAAATCTTTAAAAAAATCCACCAAAAAACCCTGCTAGAACTGATAAACAAAATCAATAAAGTCACAGGATACAAAATTAACATACAGAAATCTCTTGTATTTCTATACACTAATAACAAAGCTGTGGAAAGAGGAATTAAGGAATCAACCCCATTTATAGTCATACCAAAACCAGTAAGATATACATAGGATTAAATCTAACCAAAGAGGTAAAGATCTGTACTCTGAAAACCATTAAACACTGATGAAAGAAATTGAAGATGACATGAAGAAATGGAAAGATATTCCATGCCCATGGATTGGAAGAACACATATTGTTAAAATGTCTATACTACCCAAAGCAATCTACACATTTAATGTAGTCCTTATCATAATGCCAACAGCATTTTCCACAGAACTATCCTAAAATTTGTAAGAGACCACAAAAGACCCCAAATAGCCAAAGAAACCTTGAAAAAGCAAAGCAAAGCTGGAATCATCACAATTCCAGACTTCAAGTCATATTCATATTACAAAGCTGTAGTCATCAAACCAGTATGGTCCTGGCACAAAAATAGACACATTAATCAATGAAACAGAATAGAAAACCCAGAAATGAGTACATAATTACATGGTCAAGTAATCTTTGACAAAGCAGGAAAGAATATTTAATGTGAAAAAGACAATATATTCAACAAATGGTGCTGGGAAACCTGGACAGCAACATGCAAAAGAATGAAACCAGACTATTTTCTTACAGCATATAAAAATAAATTCAAAAAATGGGGCACCTGGGTGGCTCAGTGGGTTAAAGCCTCTGCCTTTGGCTCAGATCATGATCCCAGGGTCCTGGAATTGAGTCCCACATCAGGCTTTCTGCTCAGCGGAGAGCCTGCTTCCTCCTCTCATTCTCTCTCTCTGCCTGCCTCTCTATCTACTTTTGATCTCTGTCAAATAAATAAATAAATAAAATCTTTAAAAAAAATTCAAAATGGATTAAGCCTAAATGTGAGATCTGAAACCATAAAGATTCAAGAAGAGAGGATAAGCAATAACTTCTTTGACACAGTTCTTATCAACTTCTTACTAGATATGTCTCTAGAGGCAAGGGGAATAAAAGCAAACTATTTGGACTTCATGAAAATGAAATCTTCTGTACAGCAAAGAAAACAGTAAAACTAAAAGACAACCTATAGAATGGGAGAAGATATTTGCAAATGACATATTCATTTTGAATTTATTTGAATTTATTTTATTTGAATTTATACATTAGTTCCTCATACTATTCTTGCAACTTTTCCATGAGTTAGAAAATGTATCAAAATTAAAAAATCCCCAAATGAGGCACATCATGTTTTGACTATATTCCATCACAATAAGGCATGAAGAACTTCAGCTATGCTGGAGTTAAAGTACTTCTGAGAGCAAATAAGCTATTAAGGGATGTACAAACCTTGTTCAGTTTGGTCAGGCTGACAGGGAAGTTTGTGTCAAGACAGTTTGCAGAAGCACAGAGTAAAATAAGCTACCATATTCATGTCCCAATGACTGGAACTATCGAAATGTATTTTCTTCAGTCGTAAAATAAGAACACAATCACTTATTTGCGGAGGACTTTTGTAGGTTGTATAAAATAATGGATATGCAGCCATTGGGACTATGCCTAAAACACAGAAAGTGCTCCTTAGATAGTGCTCATTTAATGTCCACCTCTGTTGGCTTGCAGAGATTTACTTTTGATGCCAAGTGTAAAATTTCTCTAATTCCACTTCAAGGACACTCAGCCTTGACCCTGTGGAAACCTATTCCTGAGACTCAGGCTACCATTTCATGACCCATAAGAAACTGCTTCTGTTATAACCCTGAAGGGAAGAAACATAACACTTGAGAATTAGGATAATAATGAACACTTTTCTTTCCATTTCAGAATTATTCAAATGTATAGTCAATGGATCCCAGTGGAAGCATATTTCTCTCTTTAATTTCTGCCTGAAGACTTTGTACCACGTTTCTCCCTTAGAACAAACATGGGAAAGTGTTCTGGGAAAAGAAGTATTTTAGTGAATCAATAAGTAGAATGTTTTCTTTAAAAGGACTACAAATTCTTTCCATGTTTTTTTTTTTTTTCTTAGAAACATGGGTGCACATGTTTAGAATCTAATCAGCTAAATTAATAGACTCCAGTGACAGAGAAGTGAATTGAGAGCTAGGGTTTTGGCATTTTTATATTACTTCCATAATGGGCATTTCTATTGCTTGGTGATGTTTTAATTTTATTCTCCAAGTATAGTGAGTGCCACGACTGTGTTAAAAGCTAAGGAGGTACCTCAAGAAGTAGGAAAACACTCTTTACCCCTAATCATACTGTGCATAAGATATATAAAAAATGCAATGTGATGGGAAAGCAAAATGAATACCTCATAATACATGCTACAGATCATCAGAAAGGCAAGTGAGCCAAAAGGTGCCCTTAACAAAATTCTGGGATCTGAGAGGACAGTGGCAGGGGGTGGGAGTGGGTAAAGATTAGAGATTTCAGACACACACTGTTCCTATTACCTCTAGACTCCCAGGCTCTGGGGTCGTTCACCTAAGTCACTTCTAGTTGTTCTAAGCATTGAAATTATATCTTTACTAATCAAATGATTTGTTCAAATAACTCTGGGTGTAAATTTATTATGGGGTACTTATCTCTGAGTGTTGAGTGTGTTGGCAAGCCTGTTGTTAAGCATCATCACTTAAAATCATACACCAAAATGTCCCTTTCCTTTATGAAAGCTGCCTAGTAGAATCTGCTACTTATACCAATCAGTTCTAACCACTAGTCAATCAAGTAGCAAGCATGGGGAAAATAAAACTCAATCATGCGTTTAATAAATATTTGCTGAATCAAATTAGCAGTTTTAGGGGCGGCAGAACATAACATGGAAATAGAACTGGGCTTCTAGCCAGGCAAGCACAGTTTCAATTCTAACTCTCCCGTTTTCAAAACATGAGACCTTGTTTATTTATCTGTTAAATGGGAGCAGTAATGCTTCCAGAATCAGTCTTGCAGGTCTGTTACTAGGTGAAATTAAATGCATATAAATTTGTTTTCTGAATTGTAAAGGGATGTGTCTGTATGTCTGAACAATTCTTTTATTTTCAGTAAAACTATGTTAGTCATGCTTTTCATAATTAAATCATTGCTTATTTTGTAGCTTTACTATATATTTTTAGGTTACCTGATATTTGTGACTAATATAAACATGGAAATAAAATACATAAGAAACCACACTACTATTTTTCAGAAAAGATCCAGACTTAGTTCCAACTCCTCTTGGAGGGTCATTTGAGGCTGAGAGCTGGACACACTGTAGAGAAAAGAGTTCCAAAGCATAATGTGTCCCTGGAGTGGTGCTCATAGAGTTCATAAACCTAAAATACCCTCCAATAAAAAAAATAATAAGATCTCTTGGAGGTCTTGTGTATATAACATTGTAGTGGCTACCACCATTTGGGTCAAGTGAAACCAGTTGTGTTATTCTGGTTATTACTCCCTGAGCCAAAGTCAATTGTGTTTGACCATCTACAAAAAAAAGCTAAATTTTTTTTTTTTTAACTGAAAGACTACTACAATGTAAGCGCAAAGAAGGTCAGGTATTATTTAAAGAACAATGTTCATAGCAGCAATGTCCACAATAGCCAAACTGTGGAAGAAGCTGAGATGCCCTTCAACAGATGAATGGATAAAGAAGATGTGGTCCATATATACTATGGAGTATTATGCTTCCATCAGAAATGATGAATACCTTTGCATCAACATGGATGGGACTGGAGGAGATTATATTAAGTGAAACAAGTCAAACAGAGAAAGTCAATTATCATATAGCTTCACTTACTTATGGAACATAAGGAATAGCATTGAGGACATTAGAAGGAAGGGAAAAAGGAAGAGGGGGAAATCAGAGGGGAAGAGAAACCACGAGAGACTGTGGACTCGAGAAACAAACTGAGGGTTTTGGAAGGGAGGGCGTAGGGGATGGGTTGGCCCAATGATGGGTATTAAGTAGGACACGTATTGCATGGAACACTGGGTATTATATGTAAACAATAAATCTTGGAACACTACGTCAAAAACTAATGACGTACTGTATGGTGACTAACATAACATAACAACAAAAAGAGGATTGAAACCTCAATACAGTGTCAGGAACATAATAGGTTCTTGGACTAATATGAATAAAAGTTGTGGTGAAAACTTCTGTTCAGTGGGGTGATTCATATTGAAGAGTGACTGACCCATAAAGATCCTCTCTCTTTGAAGGTGCACCTGTTAAATGACTCATAATAAAACACTAAGTATCACACAATTTCTCGCGTGGTACCCTACCTAAATGTTTTTTTTTAAGTCTCATGATATGAGCTACTTCTTGGTATCCATGCAGGAACCCCTCTTACTAATGTAACCAGGGAGTATTCATCCTTGCAACTTTAAAAGCCCAATTATTACAGAGAGAAAACCAAACCTTCCCCTGAGTCCTCAGGATAAAAGATATTTTGTTCTACCTAAAGCCAGGAAGTTTTTCAGTACCTTTCCTTCCATTGCAACAGAAAACATCTTGTAGAAACCCAATGTACAAGCAATTTGTGGAGAGCATTACCAGAATGTTTGCACTGGAAGCATTAAGACTTGACTGAGTTTTCATTCGTATATACAATAGCAAATAATATCAGAAATGGCCAGAATTGAAATATTGTCAGTGGAGTCTCTTTTGGAAACTAAAAGGGTCTTTATTTTAAACACTGACTTTTGTAGTGCCAGTACTCTGTAACAAAGAAGGAGAAGATGAGAAGGAGGAGAAGGAAAAGAAGAACTCTCATAAAAAGAGATGATCTTCCAACTAGAGATTTACAGAATTAGGACTAGGAAACAGGAGTAAAATCCAGATCTCAACCATTCAATTATGGAATATTGGTATTACAGTTAACAGAAGAATCATAATGCAGTTATTTCTGGATATCACTTATAATGTGAAAGTGTCTGTATGCTCCCAAGTCGTTTGTTTGGCAAACAGTATATAATTTATATTCAGTAGTGTATGCCCAACCATTTTCAACTAAAGCTTTGTTGTCTTAATGTTGACATTTAAGTTCTAATTTAAGGACAGACATAAGATTGAGTACACACAGCCAACAACTATGTATATGAAAACATTGAACAGTCTAGGGATCAGTTCCTTTTAAAGAGTAGCATCCAGATTGGACCTCCTCTTGCTTGAGAGGGCAGGGTTTCCCATAGACAAAAGATACTCAGATGCTTCCCCTCTGCTTTCCACTATGGAAATTGACTGATCCTCCAAGTTCCCACTTACATCTCCCTTTCTTCCCATGGCTTCCCTTGGCTATTCTGGAACATGTACCATGTCATGTGCTGAATTCCTACAGACATTATTGTCTATAGTAATTTTTGTTGCTGTTATTTTATGAGAACTTATATCACTATTAACATTTTGTTTTGTTTTGTTTTTGTCTCAAAGAAGGAGGGTGTTTGGTTTTGTTTTGTAGGGATGAGGAGGACATCCCTCATTTAATATTTAACAGAGGAGGTCTTAGGGAAGAAGTCACTGGATCTTATAAAGAGAAGTAAATGACTATTCAGCTGGCAGTATTGTTTAGGATTATGTTTTTTTCTGGCTGTATACAAGTGGGAGAAAGGTGACAGAGGAATAGCCAAGAAGGCAAGGAGTTTTCCTCTGAAATTGTACCGTGGGTCTGGTATAAAAGAAGTGCCTTTAAAACCACTGATTCAGTACGTGGAATTCAAAGTGTCTTCTAGGGAGCAAAAGGAGAGTCATTCTACCTCACTTCATCAAGATTAAGAGCTTGGTGAAATGACATAGAAGATTCTCTCTCTCTCCCTCTCTCTGAACACCAGACAAAGTTGAAATGACAGAGATGAATACAGTCACTTAGTAGTAGCTGCTGCCCACTGGAGAACTTTCTAGAGATATGTGAAGACTCAGTATAGTTTACTCTACATGACCCATCTCAACCACACAAGGAGTAAATGGACATATCAAGAAATATCAGCTTAAAATTATCCTAGATTAGCAGAATTGCCAGGCCATGGTTCTAGGGGAACACCTGTTGAATTACTCCTGTTGGAGTAAAGTTGCTTTGAAGTAGCTTTCCTCTGAAACTGAAGGTGAGGTGTGAATTCTGCTGCAAAATATCATGTAAAGAATGGTTTCTCTAAAATAATTAAATTCATGTTTCTTCCTTCTTATATTGAACTGCTAGGTTAGGGACTGATAGATGTCTCCCATGCCAAAGAGTTTAACCCAGAACCATATAACTCTGTTTTGGTAAGGATATACATTGGAAATAAACCTGAGAATCCAACAGAGCCCATAAGCATTTCAGAATGCTTTTACATTTAATGTGCATTCTTCTAAATTGTTGGGTGCTCTATGTACCAAGTTGTTAAACTAAAGGACAGGACAGGACAGGAGAGGTGAGGTGAGGAGAGGAGAGGCGAGGAGAGGCCAAGAGAGGTGAAGAGAGGAGAGGAGAGGATAGGAAAGGGGCTGACTTTTTACTAAGGAGTATATATTTTTTCCTAGCCGTGTTCCTATCAGAATATATGATACTTGCAAAAAATAACAACTAATTATGTAGTCTCCATTATAAATTTCCTACCATTATTTTGGATGAATATCGCTTGTTATCTTCAAAAGGTTATACAGCATTTGAAATTCAAAAGGAAGGTGTTACCTGCTATCTTGCATAAATCTCTAACAATTGCAAATGGAATATATTATCATCAGATCCGATTGCTTATATCCAATCTTGCCTCATCCCAGCATTTGTAAAGGTAAATGCATGGTAACTTGCTCCCTATTTTCTTGGAATTCAAATTGTGCATATAAATGAGAGTATCCATGATTGTCTTTTTCCATTACAGCAGTCATACAAGTACATTACATTGAATGGTGAGAAGGACTGAAAACTTTATTAACTTTAACTGAAATATAACACCACATTCTTTTAAACTATAAGTGAGGGAAAACAAGTCTCAGCTTTATTCCTATCATTCAACATAAGGACTCCAAATACGCATGATACATGTTTGAATGCTCCTGGGATTCTGTAAGGTCATTGAACTGATTGATTACTATTAGATTTTATACTGAAATCTCTTTGTTTAAGCTTTTCCAAGGTACAAATCCATTGGGACTATTGTTTCAATACTATTAACAATATTGATTAGTAGATTGGAATTACCTAACTCAATCTAATAAACATTTATTGAGTACCTACTCTTTACTCCTCACTACACTAGGTTCTTGGGGGAAGAAGTCAAGCAGGACCTTATCCCAGATTCACAGTTGAGTTGAAAAGTAAATGAATAACTTTAAGTTTGAGTATTCCTTATGTTGCAGCAAGTATAATCAGAAGGGGAGTTGGACAGATTCAGTGTTAAGTTTGATTCATAACGAGAATCACTGGGCGGGAGCGGGGGGATTTAAAACACTGGTGATTGCCAGCCCCTTTCCCAACATACTAACCCAGAATATCTTTGAGAGCAACCCGAGGATATGTGGATATATATTTTTTAAATGCTCCCTGGATGATAATGATGATCAGTTGATTTGGGAGCCACCAAAGCAGGTGACCTTTGAGTTCTCTGAAAGCTTGGGAGTCAAGGATTCTAAAATTAAATTTGGGAAGTTAAAAATGGAGAAACAATGTGGGGGCAGAAAAATGCATACATATTCAGGCTTATCATGAATGAAACATGAAGCATTCTTCCCAACTCAATTCCAACCAATCACTGATAATCTATGTTTCAGTAATATGCTGAAATACCCACAAGAGGGCTCCCTGGGGGGAAAAAAACCTAAGCACTTCAACCAAAATATTATAAAGTTTGGTTTATGTAGAACTACTTCAATAATGTACTTATTCATTGAAAAATACATTTGCAATCTTTTCTCAACAGCTTTTGAGCCATGTGTAAAGGGGCTCATCTGAAGTTCTAAGAAGACCATTCATGTAGTCTATAACTTTTTAAGTATAAAGCCAGGGGTTATTCTTCAAATACAATATATGGTAACCTTTAATAATGGTAAACAAGAAAGATATCACCTCATAGCCATCTTGATTTTCTGGTTTTCTCCTATAGCATCAGTTTATATACAGCTCATTTATTTTTTTTTTTAATATTTATAGCCTAGCATATTCTAATGCCTAACCAATATATAGAGAGCACCTACGCCAAGTATTAAATTACTATACTGCCCTCGGTGACCTTGCTGAGGCACCAGAAAGGCTACTGAAGACAGAGTTTAGTATTTTTAAGTATCCAAATCTGGCCACTGTTTCTCATTCCTTGGGATATCTGTTTAAACTATTGGAAATGCAGGGGCAGGTCATTTGAAAAGTCTGGCTACCCTGTCTAAGGGATCCTCCATGGGCAGGTCATTTATGATTCAAAGTCACAATAGTTTTCCTCCACCCCTTCTTTCACTTGGCGGCTCTCCAATCATATTTTATTCTGCAAAAGTCCCTGGGTCTGTGTTAGCCTCTGGACAACATTTAAGTGCCTATCACTGGAGATATTCTGTTTCTGCAATCAGGGGACTCCTCAGCCCTGCCCCAATAATGCATACTTATGTTCCCATTCTGGTTCTGCATATCTGAGAAGTAGCTCCTTATGTTTTATGGGCAGCAGTTAAATGCCATATTCTTGGTGGAAGTGTCTGCACATCCAAGTGCTACCTGGCATTGAAGCGCCATAGGTATGTTTCCTATCCAGTCCTTTGTCATAGATCTGGCTATATCTATTAGATTTTCATATCACATTTTGATAGGTGGTACTGAACTTCCTACATTTGTTGGGTTGAAATGACATTGATATGGATTGATGATTTGTTTTTAGAATAATCTTGAGTGGGCAAGAGCTACTTCCTTGACCACAGCTGCCTCCTCCCCAGATCATGAAGTTACCTGTAGCAGAAGTAGCACGGATAGACTCACTGTAGCTAATTCTGATATCATTTGCAGGAGCAAAGAAGATAATCCTCTGGCTTCTGAGAGCTCACATATCAGCCAACAGATTAAATATGAGAATTGTATTACCTGAATGGGGAAAGAAGGTAACTGAACTGTACAAACTCATTTAGAAGTGTATGGATTCTGTGTTGCAATATATATTGATTGGCTATTGTGGGACTTAAAACCTTAATCTGTTTTGCTAACATAACAGCATGCAAAGCTGTTGGGGCATATAATTTACTGCCTATACATAACACAGTACAGTATATGGCACTACCTATCTCAGTCTTACAATCATTCATTGAGCACATGTTCTGGGTCAGTTTTCAGGCAGGATTTTGCCAGGGGATTCACAGGTGAGTAGAATCTCCTCGGGCACTCTAATTGCCCTTGAGGTGCTCAGAGCAGACTGGAGGAAAAAAGGTTTATACAGGCAAATCAATGTGAATAGAGCAACATCAACAGCTCTAAGTGTATTCAGAAGAGCAGTATCGCCAGAGGAAAGTGAGGTTTCTTCAAGACTCAGACCTGAGACTTCTGTGATGGGAGGTGGAGTAAGGTTGGAAGTCAAGATGGGGAGGAGCTATAAGGGCAGAGGTAGAACATATGCCCGAGATCATTTTAAAGGATACTAAGCAACAGTCATGTGAGATGAACAATCACAACTATCACCATATATCACACTACCTGTAATTATACACTCCACACAAAAATGCAGGCTGCCTCCTTTCTGGTATTCTCTTTAACCAGAGTCGTCATCTGGTGGGAAAGCACACAGTTGTTTCTGTCTCTACAGTGAGTCACAAGTTATGTATGATACACAGAATTTTAAGATGATCTCCATGATCTTTGCCTCCTGGCATTACTCCTGTGAATATGTTCCATAAATGGCAAAAGGGAGATTATCCAGGTGGGAGTAATGTAATGTGGACACCTTAAAACCAGAGATGTTTCCTCAGACTTCAGGCAGAAGGAAAAGTGAGGAGAGATTCTAAGGGTGAGGAGTCAGTGGCCCTTACAGGATTGAAGACAGAGAAGGCCACCTGAGAAGGAATGCAAGTGGCCTTAAAGAGCTGACAAACAACAAGAGAATGGGGATCTCAGTCCTATAATCACACAGAACTGAATTCTTCCAGCAGCCAAAATGAGTCTGGAACTGGACTCTTCCCAGAGCCTCCAGGTTAGAGCCCTGAAGATACTGTGATTTTGGTCTTCTGGCACCTTAAAGCAGAGAACATGGTCAGGCCTACTTGGACTTCTGACCTATGTACTTGGGAGATAATAAACAGTATTGTGTAATGTCTTGGAGTTTGTGGTAATTTTTTTTATACAGACACTCAAAACTATTATATTATGTGTGGGCATATTTGCTCCATGACCAGATTTTCCTGTTATATATTTTAACTTGTCAGTTCCTTTACATGTACATTCTAAAATGGCAGTGACATCTAAAGAAGAATAATGCTGTCTTGTATATAGACAGATGACATTCCTGCCTCCCCATTGTTATAGCACTTTGGCTTTAACAAAGCACTTCTCTTGCCTGTGAGGAGACCATTAGCATACATAAGTCAGGTAGCTGTAGGAACTCCAGAAGAACATGACCAAAATGTCCTGACCTTAGATTCAGTCCTATATCTTAAGTTTACACTTTGAAATCACTCAATGAAATGCACTTTTAAAATTCTGAGTTTTTATATTTTGATAATTCCATATGACTTCAGTATATTTGTGCCTCCTCCTCTAGAAGAGTTGGTAATCTGCATAGTTTGTGTTTATTCAACTTATTTTTATTCTGTAGAATACTTGAAATGGTTTTGAGAGCCCGTGAGGACAGTTCCATAAGTTTAATGGTTCCATAATAGACATTCCAGATGGCCTACCCATTTAGGACAGGAAATGCGAATGCCTGCCACAAGAATTTTTGGAAGTCCTGCCATTTTCTCAGGATATGGCTGGGATGTCGGCCAGACCCCCGAAGGCTCAGACTTCTGCTAATACCTCTTTTTCCTTGCTGGGCTGCCAGAACTAGAGGAAACAATTTTTATTTTCCCCATCTGAATGCACTTATCCCATCAGCCTAAAACTTTTTGTAGTTATAGGAGTCTAGTGTAGTGCAGCTGCCCTTTCATTGGGGCTCCTTGATAAGTCTTCTGAATCCTTTCCCTTTTCAGTTCTTGCAAAGTGTAACTCCTCCTCCTTTATGATCCTACTTCTGCCAGAGGAATGAACGAGCACCGTTTTTCAATTTGGACCTGGTATTTCCTGTGCATTTGAATCCATTCTATGAAGAGAAATTGGCCTTACCCATCACCAGCTGTCTCCTGTTCATCAGCTAACTGGTATGATATAAGGGTCCCCCTTCAAGACAGTCTGGCTTGCACTTACCTTAGCCAGGAGAGGACCATCAGACATTTAGATTTCCTTATTAAGCTCTAGGTGTAGCCTCACAACTCCCCAGCGCTGCCACCCGCCTCCAAGTTCTCCTGAATGATTCTCGCCCATTGGCCCTTCCCCATACCTGAAGCTCTACCCATTTGTGAAAAGTGCTTTTTGACATTGGTAAGGAATTGTGGATTTTAAGGGCCTTGTTTCACTTTCATGGGGTAGAAAAGAAGGAAAGGGTTGTTTGACAGAGCAACCTTTGTAAATAGTATTGCCTTGCAAACAGCATCTCAACCAAGGGATGAGGATGAGATCAGGAGGGAAAGGAGGAGAACTCAGAACTGCTGACCTCCAACATGTGACTGTCATACACCTTTTCTCTTTTTGCTAAGGGGGGTGGGGTGGGGCAAGGAAGTTGTTTGCTTTCCTATTTCATAGGTTGTGAAACAAAAGTTCATAGAGATTAGTTTTGCTTCTAAACCCTGGGTGTCTCCCATGAGGCTAGATTATAAATGCCTATGGAAAGGAGGTCTCAGTTTCTCCCAACACCTCTACATTTGGTCATCTGATGAGTTATAAATGCCTGCTTTTAATCAATATCCATTCCCATTTTTGCCCACCCCCAAGAAGTCCCTGGGGTCGTCATTCAATTTAAAAAGAGTACAACTTAAGTGCTTAGGGATCTGTTGGTATCTGTGCAGTTAATTGAACATGATTTAGAATCCCCAGTAACTGGATTTAAAAGTGGATTCATTTTGGTTAAAATATTTGCTGGAAGAATACCTCCAGAATATTATTTTTAAGTTTTTGTCTTGGGGTGTTTTCTTTACCTTTTTATATATATATATATATATATATATATAATTTTTTTGTAAACATATAATGTATTATTAGCCCCAGGGGTACAGGTCTGTGAATCGCCAGGTTTACACATTTCACAGCACTCATCATAGCACATGTCTTCCCCAATGTCCATAACCCCACCATTGACCTTTTTATTCTTAAGTCAGGTTGTAGCCTTTCTTTCTTTCTTACAAATAATCAAAAAATTCTGCTACCGTAGTGAATAATTGTATGAAAAAGATGTAGGGCTCTAACATTAGTGATTAACAGGGAAAGAAATAAAACAGGCAAAAGATGTGATTATTTTGTAGCAAAAACCATTTTTGCCCCCCTCCCCCAAGTTAATGTGTAAATATAGAATTGAGATAGAAACACAGTTTTGATTATAGAAAATTTAGTTAGCCCATTTGAGCCTCAGTTTGCTCATCTGCAATTTGGCAATGATGCTGTTGACCTTAGACAATGGCTGTGAGGGTTAAATCACACAATGAAAGTTTAGAAACTTCCAGATTTCTTGCCACATATTCATCATTAAATTTCAGCATTTGTCACCTTAGTTTCCACCCATGACCAATCAACAAATTAACAATTCTTTGCTGAGCATCACCAGTAAGCTAGGTACTTGAATAAAAGAAAGAATATGTGAACCTCAACCTTAAAGAAATTTACTATTTTTAGAGACAAGATAAATAAAAATCCCTGGGTCAAATTCTGTCCCATCTCTCCCAGTATCCTAGTGAAATATCCAGTTCTCCCTCTCATTTCTAATGGACTGTATTATCTTGTGCAAGCAGCAGTTCCCACTGTTGTGTGAGGAGAGGGCCAATCTGGGGGAAGCCTCACTCTTCCCAGTGAAACCTGCCTTTACCACACTCCCATGAGATCCAGAGTCAGTTCAGCACATAATGGACAACCTAGTACAAAGTCCATAGTATACTCTATTAGGGTGTTCACTATGGTATTCCTTTGAGAGGATGATATTTTTTTCTCTTATTAATTACAGAAAAGAAAAGAAAAATCTGGGACATTTCCAAGAGAAAACATTTGTTACTACAATATTTAATCACTTGATTTCTCAACTAAGGTTGAGATTCCTAAAGGTTTTTTTCAGGAACTTTATCCCAAAGCAGACAGCTCCTCTATAAAGGAGTCTCAGTACCTAGGTTTCAGCTGGTTTACCAAAGCTGGAAGGGTTCTCTACAAGTGACAACAAATCAGTTGTACAGAATCCAGGGTAACCATATGTGAATAGAATTGAAGCAGTAAAACAATAAAGTTCTAGTAAGTCAGAAATAAGAGAAGGTTAATTTCCTGTTTTCTTGCTCATCCTTTTCATTTTACTTTTCCTCTTTTATTATTTTTTTGTGAGACTGCTTTAGCCAAGAGAATGCTCAGTAGTGGCAAATAACCATTAAGACAATCAAAACAGTGGAGAAGTTACTTTAAGACAACAGTTGATTCAAATGTTTTTTTTTTGTTTTTCTTGCCTCCTAAAAATGAGAAGGTTTATAATATACTCAGATACCTGAACCACTCCCATGAAAACCATTCATGGATAATCAGATGTGAGTTTGGGATAGGAAAGAAGATATTGATGGGTTTTCATTGCATCCCTAGCTAATGTTAATTTTAAAATAGAAATAATATCTATCATCTTGCATTTTGGCTATGTGCTAGAAACTGATGTGATTTATACTTATTAGCTTCTAAAATTCTCACTACTCTATGAATATCCCATTTTACAGGTGAGGAAACTAAGGCATGAAAGGTTAAGTAACCTACCTAAGATTATACCGTGGAAGGCTGCAGAACTGGGTTAGATAACTGATGCTAGTCAAATAAGGGCAGTTTAAACATAATTCTTTGGTAATAAACAAACATGGAAAATGAATATCATGCCACACTAGTATATCAATTAAGAAGGAAGAATGTGAGCAGGGACATGAGCTGTCTACCACAGACCTGAAAGGACCCCTGTGTGATGCAGAGTTAACTCAGTATGTAAAATGTAACCAGGTCAATGTCACCAGAAGAAGATTAGATGTAGCCAGAAAAACTCTCCTGCCATTTTGGGGGCACTAAATCTAATATGTTTCTCCTATCTGTGACAGATTTTACACTTGACTTTCTATTTTACACTGTGAACTTCTTAAGAGAAGGAGCCATGAACATCCTTCGTGGGTTCTCCATCAATAAATTATGAGCTCCTTTAGGTCAAGGGTTATGCCTTAGTCATCTCTTGTTATCCCCTTCCTTCAAATCCAGGACTAGTGACATGCATGAATGACATATATTAGATGGTCAGCAAATGGTAGAAGAAATGTGGAGTGCCTGTTATAGGTTTGAGAATATAGAAGGCACTTTGCAAACATTTAATTTTTGATAAATCAAAGAGCATGAGAGGTACACGTGGGGAAATCGAAATCACAATGACTGTCCTTCACCAAGCTCTTCTATTGTTCACCCTGACTCACATTCTTGATTATGGTGAGCTTTCTGGCTGTAAAAATGGGCACAGTATATAAATATTTAAAGAAAATACAGAGAAAGATAAATTGTAAGGTGATTAATGGAGTTAATTATCTAGTTATATAATAATGGAGCATTATGTCACACGTACTTCATTAAAAAAAAGAACAATTACCTGTAATTAAATTTTAAATTTGATTGAAGAATGTTGAATTCATTATTACATTGAGGAGTTCCCAGGATCATTTCTTTCACCTATTACTCCTGTTTCTTTGAGGGTGAAGCTTCATTTCATTTGTAAACATTTCTTTCCATTTTAATAAAAATTTGTATTTTAAAAATATTCAAACAAAGATAGAATCTGCTACAGAGAAGTGACATTGTTAGAGGATAAATTTCTTCATTGCTAGAAGAGGAATTGCTGGGGCTAGTAGCTGACTATCTCACTGAGGTCAGCTCTGTTTATCATTACCTCCTCTAAAATGGGAATCTATGGGAAGAAATGCTGAGCACCTCCCATTTGAGAGAGTAGGGATACTCCAGTAGCCACTGAGACAATAGAAGGGCATGAGAAAGCACTATCCTTCAATGCATACTCTTTTACATTAATTCTTTAAATCTAGGTGGTGTGCATTTTCTCTTTAATCCTTCCGGATCCTGTACTAGTTTTCAGGATTCTCTGGAAACTGCTTACCTGTAGCCTATTGAGAACTGGTAAATAAGAAATAATTATTGCATGTCCCGTTACAGTAGCTGCAGTTTCTGACCTTCAGAAACATAGGAATCAGAAGAGCTTTACTGCCAGCTATCCCCTAAGTACCTTGGCCAATGTACAATTTCTCTTATTCTGAGACTTAAGAGAAGTCTTACAACAATAGGTGAGAATACCTTCTTCTCCACTTCACAGGTTTGCTCTGGCTATCAAATGAATGATGTATATGATGCTGTAATCTTAGAACTCATAAAGTCCATTTTGTCCATGCAAAAGTTATCAGATCAATAAGACCTAACCCACAGTGCCTTGTCCTGGACACCAGGACATTGGGTAGTTTGATATGGATATTTCTCATGCTTAAGGTGTGAGACACATGTTACATTTTTATAATTCCAATTTCCATCAAGAATTATCAATGACTTAGAGAGAACATCGATTTTTCTGGTGGTGTTTACATGCATGCTTTCTTTAGCCATTAGTGGTCCTCCTAGAATTGATAGCTTTTTGAACCATGTCAATGAGATTATTGATTCTTGGAAGGGCCCTAATATAGGAAAACTTTTTAAATATTTGCTATTGGCTTTTATTAACATATAATGTAGCAACATGATTGAAAAATTCAAGTATTGTGTGATTGCCTGGAAATCTCAAAGTAAAAATCAATGTAGCTAATCTATTTAATAAGTCATGCAACACACATGCATGTGCGCACACACACACACACACACACAAAGTTGGGGGAAGTCTGTTAAAGTTCATCGTCAAGAAGGTAATTTTGTGTGAGCATACTTTGGTGTGCTAGTTAGCTTTCCAGCCAGTTGTCTGCCCTTACATGCTCAGCTGTCTTAGCAGACAGAATCTAAAATGCTAGGCTCTCTGTGGCTTGTGTAGGGCCTCCTTATCCCCACTTGTGGCCCTTCTTTCCTTGCCCCGTCACACATTAAGTTTCTAGTCCCTCCATCTATCTCTTCATTCTATAGCTCCTGTCTCTAATAACCCAGCAGACTGGAAAATACTATCAATCAGCTCTGTATAGTTCTGGATGAAGTATGCATCCTACCATCAGAAAAGAAATAGGAGCTGTGATATCTTCATAAACACAAGCTTAGCAATGGTTTATAATGTCCAGGGAACCAGGCATGGAAAAGTCACATACAATAATTTTAAAAACCATGATAACTAACATTTGAATGTCCAGCATGATAGTGAATCAGATAGGAGGTGCTACAGGGCACCGCTTACTGACCACAAAATTACCAAAAGAATGACCCACGAGTATCTCAATGCCTCCAGCATACACTTAATTAACAGAAACTTGTTCACCTCTTTTTCTTCATATCCAGAGAGAGTGAACACAATGTGTCTTCAAATAGTCATGTCTTTAAAAAAATATATTGATATGGGCAGAAGAAATTAAAATGTAGCATGGACAATAATCTAGTCACAGTGAGGAAAATCTCCCAAGTAATAATTTTGGAATTCCTACTATGTTATGAAAAGAAGGAGAAAAATCCAATTCCATTTCTCTTTATAAATCCATTTATCTCTAGTCCTATGGAAAACAATGAAATATACTATTAAGGCGGATAAATCTGGATGTCCCTTGGTGATAATAGAGCCACAAGGGGAAATAAAACAGGGCAAGAAAATGGGATCACTTCTATATCCAAATTTCAATATGGGGTGGCTAAAAGGTAGCTAGTGGTTATAATATCTGATTTTCAGAAAAGCCCACTGAGGCTATCTTAAAGTCTTAGGGAGTTAATCTGAGCTTTGGGCATCTCATTAATAAGAAGATAACAAGGTATGCACTAAGAAATGTCCCTTTCCATCAGGCAGTATCTTTGGAAGTGTTACCTAACACACACACACACACACACACTCACACACACAGCATATATACCTTTGGCAATATTAGCAATCTAGACAAGAGGTAATTAAAGACTACAATCTGTAGGGTACAGAGGAGTTGGCCAGTTCTGCATAGTGACTGCCAAGGCAAATACAATGTTGTCCCTATATTTTTATTATGGATAGAAAGATAGATAGATAGAATATATTACCTATATATAGATACAGATATCAATCTATACTATTCTCAGTGTGAAGGGGTAGCAGAGGGATGAGTTATTCAGATAAATTTGAAAACTAGGTTTTGTGCATGGACACATATTAAGTTCTCCTCTATAAAGCATTCTACCCCACTACCCTCACTACAAAACAAAGAAAGCTACAAGGTTATCTGTGTCCTACCCTTATTGCCATCTTTGTACAAGTATTTATCAGCTACAGAGAAGCTAAAGGAAAATCCCAGCAGTCCCAGTGGTTAGAGAGAAGGCTTGGTTGGGTGTGAGAGGCATAGCCTAGAAAGGGGGACTGCTTGCTGGGATCGTATGAAACCATCATGAATAATGAGCTCCCTTAAAAACATTCTACCACTGTGCCCAGATCTTTCATTCTCTTCTTCCCCAAATACCTGAAATCCAGTCATTAAGATGCCTCTCCTTTGAGTGGTGTATGGTACAATGGGAGGGACATACAGGCATATTCCTGACAAGCAGCAATGATTACTCCATGACAAAATTCTCCCATTATGGAGGAAGCAAAAGCAGTGATAATCAATCAGAGCTGTGACCTACAGGGTTCTTTATCTGCCATAAAGGCATTAACTAGAATTAATTTTGTAATAAAAATTATAACATGTTTTGAGGTGATTTACAGTGCTCCTTGTCTCTCCTTTATCACATTTAATCTTCACATTTTTATAATACAGGTGTGGTTTTGCTCATTTTGCAGACAAAGTAACCAAGACCTAGAATATAAAAACCTTGCTTTAAATAACCCAATTTATTGATGGCATTATCAAAAATAGAACTCAGATATTTTAATCTAATTTTATTCTCCGTAATCTTAGAAATGTCAATCAGGAGACCTACATTCTAGTCCTGTATGGATTCTAGATCACTGTTTGGCTTTGGACAAACTACTCGCCCCTTCCTTGATTTTTTCCATATTTAGCAAGAATAAGATGAGACAGATAAACACGTTTTGTTTTGTTTTGTTTGTTGTTGTTGTTTATCCACATTTTCATTTGGGATCATCAGCCTACCAAGAAACCAAAAGCTAACCATTCACATTCTGATTTCTCTGAGGCAATGGACATGTTCTAACAGAAATCAAAAACCTAAATTAAGGAAATGATGTACCTTTGGGAGGCTGTCAGGCACAACCAAACCAACTGGTCAAGAATTGGTGACTACAGCATTTTAAATAAGGTTTGGAAATAATATGAACAATTTATTTTGAGTAAGCAATAAATAATTTAAACATTTCATTTATTAACTACTATTTATAAGAAACGCAGGCATTTAGAATCAGATATTAATGTAAAATGCCAACTGTGAGTGAAACCAGCCAATTAAAATTAATGTAATACAATTGAGGTACAGGTATGTGTGATAAGATTTCTATATAGGGATTTGCCAGAAATTTTACAAAAGAATTAGATATAGAATTGAATTAGATATAAAATTATTAGGAATAATTTCCAGTTAGATTTAGGTGTGGAACTAGGGACATCTAGGCAGAGGAAATAGCATTTGCAAATGCAAGGAAAATATGTATGACTGTAGCTTAGAACACAGATTCAGAAAACCTCAAAAGATGATATTAGAAAAGTATGTCAGGACTTGGTAGATACTTTTTTGCTATGTCAGAGGGCTTAGGATTTATCCTAAAGGCAATAGAGAGCTAGCAGAGTTTAAAATAATATGCCATCTTAATTTAAAAACTGAATAAACTTTGCATAGAGTTCATTTTTTAATCAAGATCTGTGAAGTTTCCAAAGTCTTGGTCATGTTATCGTCTCAAAACAGAGATATATCATTTAGATAATGAACACTGCCAGTTGTACCAACCAGACAGGTTTGGATAATCATAGACTACAAGGATTCACTTATAGGATCTTGAACCCAACTACTTGGTGGCCCTCAACAGCTATTTTGTCAATAAGAAAATATTGAAAACCTTCCCACCTGCCAAAAAAAAAAAAAAAAAAAAAAAAAAAGTTGCAAATGTGACCAAAGAGAGGGGGAAAGAATCACTAACACACTTATAGAAGAGAATTTTAAGAAATAAACTCTAAGGAAAACCACAATCTGAGCTCCATGTGGAGGCTCAAGGTGGGGCTTGAGGTCAGGACCCTGAGATCATGACTTGAGCCAAAATCAAGAGTCAGATGCTTAACCAACAGGTGCTACCTAGGCTCCCCTCTTAGGAATCATTTTAAGAAGACTAAAGGCTTCAAACAAAGACCAGTAGGCCTCCAGAAAGGCTGATTCTAGTGAAAGACTACAGAGTTGACAATTCTCCAGGGCGGGGAACTTAACAGCTCTTAGGCATATACCGCTCTTTGCTCACCCATGGAACAGCTACCCTACAAGCGGCTCTAGGGCTTTCTTCAGATTCAGGCCATCAGACCTCTGCTAAATGATCTACCGAGTTCCTCTGGGTTTCCAGAAAAAGGGGTAAATGAGTCATAACTTAAGAAAGATAAGGTTGCTCATATCTCAGCTTCAGGTCACAAATGCATGTAAGGAACACAGAGGAAAGAAACCCATCGCTCTGCTCCTTTCTTGCATCTTTCCTGTGGACAGAAATTTAAACAGAAATATTCAATTGTTCCAGAAGGTCTTGCTTTTGGAGGATACCTAGACACCAGGAAAGCCACAAATGCCTCAGGGACCTCAAGTCAGCAAGACCATGAAGTATGGGAAGTGCAGGGGAGCTGCTGGGAATCATGTGTAGCTTCAGCATCACCACAAACTTCCTAACCTCCGTGAGAAAAACATTTTAAAAAACAAAACGATTTTACTGACCTGGTGTGTTCCCTCCCTAGATGCAGCCTAGTCTTTTGCAGATCCTTCTCATGCTTCTTTCTTTCTTTCTTTTTTTAAGACTTTATTTATTTATTTATTTATTTATTTGACAGAAAGAGATATAGTGAGAGAGGGAACACAATGGGGTGGGGGTGGTGGGAGAAGGAGTCTTCCTGCTGAGCGGGCAGCCTGATGCAGGGTTTGATCCCAGGACCCTGGGCTCATGACCTGAGCTGAAGGCAGACATTTAAGGACTGAGCCATCCAGGTGCCCCCTCATGCTGATTTCTTAAAAAGGTTCTCTACTCTCCATCCAGTTTCCTTCTCTTCCATTCACTACTCAGTGTACTTTGCCAGAAGTGTTCTTATCAGGTTACCATGACCTCCATATTGCCAAAGACAATGACCTTTGACCATTTCTTATCTCACTAGGCCTTTTTATATCACTAGATATTATACTTCCTTCCCTTTGTTCTATAGTAATAATAATAATAATAATAGCTAATATTATTGAATGTCAAAATTTGCCAGGTACTGTGCTAAAAAAGCATCAACACTCTGTTTTGTTTTGTTTTTTGTTTTTTTTCCTGATGTGTGAATTGGGCATATTCCGTAATGACTAGATTAGGGTACCCATTATATAGCAGGAGTTGAGTAGAGAGTCTTTTTGGGGCTCTGTATACCTGCAGATCCTGGATATCCTGTCGAAGAGTACACCACTGATTCCAAAGCAGAAGCTGGTGGTAACAAGTCTCTTTTGTTACCCTGTTCCCCTGTTCACCTGGGTATATTTGGGAAGTGGTCACAGTGTCCAGATAAAGGCCTCAGAAAATCAGGGACTAACTCATGGGGCAATTAAAGAGGCAGGCATGCCACCCCACACCTGTGACCAGAGATTATTTAGTGATTTTCTCCCTTCCTTTCCCACTCTCCTTCTCCCCATGATAACCTTCACTCTGAACTTTGTGTGATCTCACTGAGAACAGGTGAAGCTAAGGCCATAAGGCCACTTCTTTACACCCAACTTTGGTTCCATTCTGGAGAGCAAGTTCCATATAGCTAGCCCAGGAATAAGTCAATAACGTCCAACCAAAACAGAAATGGAGCATGTTTGTTGAATTTGATGAGCTACTAATAGAAGGGAAGGTAATGACTAATGAAGTATAAATGCCAAATGACTACGTTTTTGGGTCTAGCACAGATATACAGCTAGAGCTCTAAACCTCTGAGGTCATACCGTAAGCCACAAGCTCTGGGGTCTCCCTGTGTCATTAAAGGCAGTTTCTTTATAGTTTTCATTACCATGGGTAATAACTTGATAATGCATTTGTTAGATTGTGTTCCAATATTTTTCATGTTTTCTCTTTCTTGGTCTCTAATGGTATTTATTGAAAACACCTTCAAGTCCAACAGAAATAAAATTTCATCAGATTTATTTCTATTTAAGGACACCACTTATCTAGAATGGTACTATATTTCCTCTCCATATTCATGTATTAATGTGACCACATTAATTTTCCTCCTCAGTTCTTTTTTATTTAATAGCAGGAAAATAATGAATTCAGGGAAAATCACTCTGCATAAAGTGGCGAAGTCTTCTCCCTGGACCCAGAGATAGGAATTCTGCAAGATTTCCCTCTGAAGAATCAACGTTCCTGCTCACTACACATGTGGATACAATCAACTGAGGTTTCAAGATGGTGAACATGGATAGTAGTAAGAGCTTCCTTTGTTTGATTATCTCTCATGTGTTATGCCCTGGTGTATGAACTTTGAGGACCTTATCCCACTGGTTCTTCATAACCACTCTTCCAGGTCAGTATTATCAGCCCTATTTTATAGATAAAGAAATTTAGCTCAGGGAAATTAAAGAAAATGTCCGACACCACACAGTTGATAAGAAGGAGAATCAGTGTTTACACTCATGTCTGTCTTATTCCAAAAGCTCTTGTTCTTTCTTGTGTGATGCTATCTCTACCTTCATGCGTCATAGCTAGTATCTGAGTTTAGAAGTTCATGGTCTCAGCTTAGGTGGAGGGAAGAGTGAGCTAGACACAAACAAAAAAGTAATTAACTGGGCAGAATGCTGCATGTGTTATTTTGCATGGTAAAAGTCTATCAGATGAGTAGTAGTTTAGAGAAACAAGAGAGAACTGCAGCAGCCAGAAGTGGAGGCTGAACAAAACCTGTTGAACATGACTATTGCCTTTGTGACCAGAATGTGCGTATTAACTGAATGAATTAACAAATGAATAATAGTGTTTATAATCACTAAAAGTTTACCATACCCTTGAGTTTTGTCAGAAAGACTGCAGGCTTACTCTCAAATTTGAGTGAAAAATGTGTCAACAGTGTTAGAAATAATAGCTCTGGGATGATGTTGATGATGATGATGAAGATGATGATTTTGTACTAGTTCTTAAACTTAGCTGCATTTTGGAATTACCAATTGTGTTTCCAACAGCGTTCCCAGGTCACCATGTATACCAATCATTTGAGAATCTCTGGGGATGGGACCCAAGCATCTGTAATTTTTAAATTACCCTAGCTGATTGCGGCATGAAACCAAATCGGAAATGCAGTTATAGAGTAGTTTGTCTTCCAGGGCAATGTGATGTGAAGTGCCCTGTGCAAGGACCATAACCCAAAAAGACACATTACCCTAATTGGCTTTATGAACAACTCGACATTGATACCTGTTTTTGCTAGCCAAAAAATATTCAAGGATGCTTTTCGCTTTATGAAAAAAGGCTAAAAGCAAAAATCATGTTCAGCATTTGTTTTATAGCAAGCTGTGATAGAGGCAGTTCATAGCAACCAGAGTGGTACCACCCAGCTCCTTCCTCTGGAATCACACTCAACATCTCAGCTTCAAACTGCCAAGACTCTGAATGGTGTCTGCAAGCATGTGTGTTTTATCTCAATTTATTTTGTGATTCAGTTAGCAAGATGTGTCTTAAGATATCAGAACAACCTAAGAAAGGTATTTTTTGGGGTTGGGAACACTCAAAACGTCCAGAAAAATGAATGGCAATTGCTTCTTTGCATCTTGCCATTATGACTTATGAAAGGTTTCACAGGAATGCTCTACTTTCAGATAGCACGGGAAACCCATGTAAGGTAAAGATTTATTCAGGAACTTTAGAGACCTAGGTATTAAAGAATTTGGGCAAAGTGGACTTTCTCCCAAATATGATCTGTGCCACATTTCTGTGACATAGGAGTCATAATTAGTGACTAATTAGACATATTAGTAAGAATTACATATAAGAAACACAGGGCACACAGGTGTTGTTTGTTATTGCTATTTTTTGTTATTGCTTTAACTTCAGGCCTTTTCAGAGCTTTTAGAATTCTAGCATTCACTATAACTATCAAAAAGAGGATCTAGGATGTGGTGCTTTCTAAATGTATTCCTATATATATTTACATTTGGTATAACTCGTGTTTCATGGAGCACATTCTGGGAATATCAACAAAAGGTTGATAAAACCAATCATGGCTTATAGAGGTCTAGGCAGTCTATGGGTTGCTTTAAATATAATGCATTGTTTGATTTAATCCACACAATCATACTATGATTAGGTATTAGCACCTGCATTTTATGGATGAGGAAATTGATGCTCTAGTGGTTAAATAATTTGCTTAAGTTCACACGATAATTAACAGACCTAGAATTCAAATCAGGTTTTATGATTGTTGGTAGAGTAACATTTCTTTGTGTGAACAGCTTCTACAAATGATTTCAGTGAAGCCTCTTGCCACTCCAGGTCCAGCTAACTAGTGATTACTGTACCCCAGCAATACTGGCCACCTGACCCCTGCCAAGGACTCTGTATTCTTTCAAGTGGTTCAATGTTGAGGCTAATTTTTTTTTTTTTTTTATTTAAAAACTCTCTGGATCATGCCTAACTGACTAAATCCACTTTGGGTGTATTGCAGAATAACTGCCCACAATTGCCTTCAGCCTCCCTTTTACTTCTCTAATAAACCAACTATCCAGACCCATGCCTCACATCCTCTCTTCTGCCTCCCAGAGCTCTTAAGTTTTTGGTAGTGTCTTCAAACAAGCAAGCACTGCTGACACGGACTCATTTTTTTTTTTCTTCTAATGATTGAATGACGATGCAGGGTACTGTGGGAATATGCATGAAAGCTTAATTATAGTTCCTGCCTTGCTGAGTGAATGCGGGATAGAGAGATGGCTCTGCCTTTGGAGTAAAACAGCAAGGAGATCAGATTGGTTCCCTTGTATTTGCACATGGCTGAGAATCAGCTCTCCCCATAAACAGGCAGACAGATGAAGCCAGTTATCTGAAAAGGTGTCAGCATCCTGTTAGCATCTGCATCTGTCTTGACTTTATATTCTCATAGCAAACTCAGCAGCAGGCTGAGCAACCCAGGTCTTCTCCTGATTGGGACAAAAAAAAAAAAAAAAAAAGGAAAAAAAGAAAAAAGATGCTGCCTGGAAGTAGCCTATATGAAAATGCTTTATCTTTTTTTTTTTTTTTTAAATCATAAGAGAATCGGCTACTACCATGAACTTCTTTATCAGACCACCAGAATTTAGATTTTGAAGTCCCCACACATTAAGCACATTCAACATTTTCTAGCTGAAATCTCTCAATATACATAAAATTTCTTTCTTAGCGTGACACTCATACATTGACCACCAACTATGTTCAGGAACGGCAACAATTATTAGGGGCAAAAATAAGAACAGGAAGTTGGATATTATGGGAAGGCTCAAGAGAATTTCCTTCAGGTAAATCACAGAGTTTAATCACTGGCCTCATTGTCACCATCATTCTAACTGTTCAGAAGAACTTTCTATGGCTTCTCAGCTGTGGTCTGTTGTAGGTGAAGCTGTAGGATGTGACCCTGAGAAAAAGGCATTTTTGTTAGTGTACTGCCATTCATGACACAAATGTTCCCTAGGTGCCAACTGTGTGCGTACAGCACACTTTCGTCACTGGCCACACTATGTTAAATAAAGTAAAATGTCTTCCCTTCTAGCAGAAGGGATACAAATTAATCAAATCGCGGGCAGAGGCATATGCAAAGGGCAGCGGGAACATCAGAACTATACCTACATTCAAATAGTCATATGTTTATGCAATTTCCAGATATTCCGCAGCGGCAGGATGGTTCGTCACAACTGAAATCAAATTAAGAGGGGACCAGAGAACCGTCTGATGTGCTCCTATTTAAATTAGTGCAGCTTCTTCTATCGGAGAAAGACCTGACATCATTTCTATTCACTTGTATGCTCACCAGCCTCCTTAATACAACTTCAGGGATTAAATGTTTCCCAATAGACAATGCACGTGTCACTTCTGAGAAACGTGCACCCTCTGTTAACACTAAAGGTGGCAGCCAATTCTGGAACTATAATTGGAGCTTTTCTTCTCCATTCCAGTTGCATGATTTTTCTTTCTTTTCAGTGACTTCCCTAACTTTATAAATGAATACAAAGGCTCAGCCTCATGCTGCACCAACGGTATTTGCTTAATCCCTTTAGCCATCTGTAGAGCAGGAGTAATGCACTCTATCAACTCATCAGTGGTGTGTCAGTGCGTCTGTATGTGTGTCTGTGTGCATGAGGGCAGAGTGCACATAATACAACCAATGAAACCCACCTGAAAGCACACTGGTATTGACTTAAAGGTTTAAGTAATACAGGCAAAGCCCTGGATTTTGAGTCTGAAATAATCCTCAAAGTCAGAATTCTCATTGCCCATTGACACATGAATATGGTCACTGGTCGTTAATTTTGATTTTAGGTGTACACTGACATATGCTTAAGAAAGTGTACTGTATGTAATTCTAGAATTTGCTTTAGCCAAATTCAAATTCAATGTGGTGTTAACTCATTTGTTTTTCATTAAGTTCTTTATTAACAGCCAAATCCCTTGATTATTACACTTCTCTGAACTTTCTTGTTAATCTTACTTACAAGTCACATAATGCCTGAATACATTTCTCTGAAATGTTGTTGAGATAAAAGAGCTGAAAGTGACGGTAATTAACTTCTAAATAAATATTAAAACGAGAGGGCATTGTAAATACCCCCAGTGCAACAGGTACACGCCTAAGCCCCTGGGACATTAGGCAGCCAGTCTGTCACCATTTGAGCTAGGGGCAGCTCTGCCACTGATTTTCAAAGATCTTCCTTTATACTATTTAGCCTACTTAGCCTCTTTTTTTAGTTCTCGGTTTTAGCTAAAATGCATATTTTATAGTTTGCTTTTCATACATTTGGCCTCTTAGCCATATGCTTTTCCATCCATTTCTCCACAGCTTATTTGCATACACAAATTTTCCTTAGGTAGGGACCAAGTTCAACGGTTTCCTTTCCTCACCTCCATGTTGTGAAGGATCCTTGCACACAGCTGGCTGGAAACCCAGTTGGTGCACCACATGCCTGTGTTGAATCGAGGTACATTTGTTCATAAGATATTCATCTCAAATCTGTCAAACAAAACCTGTGAAAGTGCCATGCGATTGGCTGTCTGTTCCATAGGAAAGCAGACATCCCACCCGTGCTCATGTGATGTCTGGCATCTGACTGATGGGGCTGAGATACTGGCTGTGACCCTGATTTCAAGTGTAACTTTGGGCAGGTTGCTTAACATCGAAGTCTTAATTTCCTCGCATGTGAAATGTGAAAAAAACAGTCCTTCTCTGATAAAGGCACTGCAGTTCTTAAATGACACAATACAGTGAAGGGCTTCAGCCAGGGCTTGGCAAGAGCTCACACTTCTCAGCTACTGCAGTCTTTATCAGGAATTCACATGGCAGATTTGGGGCCTGTGATGCTTTAGAAAGCATCCTGCAAGAGCTAAATACAGAGTGGCTTCAAAAATTTACATCTACCTGGGTATTCTGTTTGGTTTCAGTTTGGTAATAATCGTGAAAGCGAGGGTGTTGAAGGGGCATCCTCAAAGGAGTCTTGACTTTTAGCTCCAACGTCTTGCCTGTAGGCACAGTGTGCTGTTTCTCTCTGACCTTCCTCTACAGCCTGCACCCATCTGCAGAAGGACCGGTGTGACAGGTGGGTGGCAAGCAGCACCCTGTCTGTTCTCAGTTTTGTTACCCACATGGGAGTGGGTGGCTCCAGAAGGTAAACGTCAAAACGCTGTTTGAAAAGGAAGTTAACTCAGAAAATAAAAAATCAAAAGAACCACTTTCCAAGTAGGTGACATACAAGAAGAATGAGCATAGATGAAGGCAAAAATACAGAGATTAAAGGGAGATAAAATATAAAAGTTGAGAGTGCAGCGTAACAGGGCAGATGGGGTTGAATCATCCTCAGGGTGGATCATGGAAGTGGCAATTTGCTTTTCAAATGTTCCTGAGTTTGGGTTACAGTGGGTAGATCAAGAGTACCCAACGGGGTAGACCATACTCTGTTTCTCTGCACCTTCGAACTTCTCTGACCCCATAGGTCAGGCAGTTTAAGAATATCCAGTGGCAGAGCTTAGCCAGTTTAAATAGTGTGTAGACACGTGTAAATGGTTTATTTGAAGACTGTGATGCTGAAAACGAAGCAGACAGAATTGGCTAGAGGTCACAGGACCTCCTCTGTCTTGTTGAATAATAGCTTAATTAATCCAAACTAGGAAACGCCGGAACAAATAAACACATAGATTGATGAATGCACAGACCATGGAGCCTGCAGGGAGAAGGGGCATACTGCCATGCCACGAGCTCTGCGCTGGCTGTGAGGTTAACCCAGCTTCAGTCCTGGCACTGCACTCATCACTGTGTGATAGCAAGGGGTGGTTCTCAAGGGTGGTCCTGGACCAGCAGCATCAGCATTGCCTTGGAATTTGTTAGAAATACAAATTTTCAGGCCTTAACTTAGACCCGCTGATTAAGACACTTTGAAGGTGGGGCCCAACAGTGTTGTAACAAACTTTCCAGATGATTCTGATGTACAGTTAAGTTTGAGAACCATTTTAAAGGTGCTTATGTGCATTTGCACGAATATTGTATTGTCTATTTGCACTGCATTAATAGGTCATTTTGTATTTTATCAATGTGAAATCAAGAAGCACCTTAGAATCAGAATTTTTCAGCCACAGATAAAAATAGCTCTTGTCATCTATTTCCTGGACTTGATGGCCCTTCAGTGTATCTAGATTCCCAGAAAGGGCAAAGTGACTAGTAACTGGGGATCAGAATCTGAAAGAGCTCTGTGGAAAACATATCCTCAGGTTTTGGAGAACATCCTGTTCCTTCCTTTTGAGGGAATGATGACATCTTTGGAGTCTTTGTGATTAGCAAGAGCCAAGGACTGCCAGTTTTAAGGTAAAAAGCCTTCCTTCATTTCTCCTGCCTTTCAGAGACCTAGCAAGGAGCTATTTTCAAAGCTAATCACATAGATAAAGCCAATGGCAGTCCTAAGATTGATACTTCCCTCATTCAGATCACACATCTGTATTCTAATAATTGGGCCTTAGATTAATCTAGATCATAGCCTAAAGACTGACAAGAACTACAAACAAGATTTTTGTTTAAGTTAACATCGACAGAGTTTGAACTCTCTTTGTATCTCAAAAGAGAAAATATTCTTGTAGACATGAAATTAACAAGGCCTAGAAGATGGTGCTAGGGACGATGGAAACAAGAGCAGTCACACCTGCTCTGGCTGTGCCCACTTCATCAAAATGCCAGGTCCTGGAAGGGACCAGATTCTTCCAGAAGGAAGTCAGACTGACACTTTTCAATCTCATAGCCCTCTCCTGTCCTTGCCTGGAATTTATTTCTCCATCCATCTTCCAATCTTTTTTCTCTATATTCAAATAGTTTACCTGTCCTGAACTGTAATGTTTATGTGCCACCATTTATAATTTTTCACTTTTTGTCCAACATTTTTCTCTCCCTTGTGTCATAAGCCCCCCCCCAAGTTTTCTTCACTGCTATTTCATTTGATCTTGTTTATAATTTATTCTGTAAATGTGCTCCTTGCGCTAACCTTATATGAGATGACATTTTTGTGACAATACTAAGGGCAACCACTAAAGAAATATTATTTCTGCTTCTCTTTGACCACCTCCCATAATTTATTTTCATAATGTTGATTAATTTGTAATCAGCACTTTAAAAAGCAGCATTCCATCAATAGCATCGGGGAAAATGCAGTTTGAGACCATGTTGCACTGACACACATTCTTAAAATAAAAAATTAAATGTACTGAAAGCCAAATAATGGAGGTGCCTTTCCAACGAAGTAGAAGTTTTATTTTCAGGTCCTTTATAATTTTTCTCATTTTTCATGCTCTGCTCACTTCATCCTTCAATATCTACAAATAACCTTGTACAATATATGTGGTAAAATAGTCCATTGTATTCTATACAAAGAATTAAAATTCACCCATTCTGCAAGCCCTTGCGTAGTGCCTTCTGGGAGATTATATGCCATGGAGCAAAGAGTATTAGACAAGAAATAGGAGGCAAAGCTTCTTTCCTGCCCATCCCTTATAGTTTCTGGGTGAACATGGATGATTATCTCCTCGGTCTAGATTTCACTTTAGTTCCTAAAATGTCAAGTCAGTCCTGCTTCTGAGGACTCTGGAAATCAGATAATATCATGCAGAAGATGGCTATACACTGTTAAGTTTTTACAACAAATTGCCTCTACTATACATTATCACTCAGAGATAACAGAACCATTTCCATTTACTCTGAACTCCTCATTCCCCACCCCCAAACTTTCCTCTCTGTGCTTATTTCAGTAATTGACACCACCAACAGGAACCCAGGTATAATTCTGGAGTCTTTACTTTCCCTCAATAATCATATCCAGTTAATCAAGAATTCCTTTCCATTCTACTACTTAACTTTAATCAATCCCTTCTTTCTCATTCTAGCTATAATTATCCTTATAGCCCAATTCCACTGACTAGGTTACTAATACTAATTCTTGGTCCTTGTCTCTACCTATAGTCCCACATCTCTTTAATCCATTCCTTTTTCTACAGAGGACAGAATGATCCTTTTATGATGCAAATACAATTCTTTTATTCCTTTTTTGAATCACTCAATAGTGTCTCTTTTTAAGCCTAAACCCACTAAAATACCTCATAAGATTGTTGTTGTTCTTCTTCTTTTTTTAATATTTATTTATTTATTATTTATTTATTTATTTATTTATTTATTTATTTTTGAGAGAGCACACATGCGTGCATGAGTAGTAGTGGGGGTGGGGAGCAATGAGGGTCAGAGGGAGAGGGAGAGAGAATCATAAGCAGGCTCCATGCCAAGTGCATAGCTTGACACAGGGCTCAATATCAAGACACTGAGATCATGACCTGAGCCAAAATCAAGAGTCAGACATTTGACTGAGCTACCCAGGCACCCCAAGGTTATTCTTGACTTGACTTCAATTACATAGTATTACAGAGTTGTTTTTACATTTGGAGACTATACAATGGTGCCAAAATTATCATTACACATGGCTGCCTTACCCAATATTCCATGTTTCCCTTCACCTATAAAATTTTATCTCCTTTCTTCCTAGACTGCTCTTTCCCAATTCAACCTCTACTCTATTTTCCCATTTGCCTTTCCAAATCCTACTTGTTTTGGTGTAAATATCCCTTTTTATATGAATCCTGAGATACATATCTAAATCAAAACTGTCTCTTTTCCATTGTTAGTTATGATTCAGGAGCTCTGAAATGGGAAGAAGTTGTGACCCTTCAACAATATTCTTGAGTAAATAAATAGAGTCTCAAAGTAGATAGTAATCCCTTGGGTGGATTCCACTGTTATATGTCCTCACAGTATGTTGTGTTTCCTATTATAGTTATTAACACTGATTAGATCGATTATAGTATATATATATATATGTATATATATATATATATACATATATATATACACACACATACATATATGTGTGTGTGTATCTATACACACACGCACATATAATATTTTATATTATTTAAACAAACTTCTCCTGGACTGTAAGTTCCAGGTAATAGAGATAATGCCTACCTTGCTCATCATCATTTCTCCAGTGCCAAGTATAGTCCCCAATAAACATGTGTTGAACAGATGGATGTGTTATAATTACTAAAATGAAAATGAGAGATGGTTTCTTCCTTCAAGAACCTTAAGATAATTAAATGTTGACAAATCACTATGACACAAGGCAATATATGGTAGATGGAAACAATAAGAAAGGTGATAATCAGAAGGCAATAACATTTGTAAAGCATCTATTCCATTCTAGGTGCTATATACTAAGCCCTTTATATGTGAGCTCATTTTGTTCTCAGAACAACCTTGAACATTATCATTTGGAAATATTATTTTCATCCTTTTGTTACACTGAGAAGGGTTCTATGACTTACCCATGGCTACTCATTTGGTATGTAAGGTCTCACATTCCAGTTCCAGGTAGTCTGGCTATAGAGTTCATGTTCTTAACCTATTGTGCTGCCCTGACTCCTGTGACCTACTGCCTCCAGAGTAAGTTTCAGGCTGCTTGTTTCTTAGTCTCTGGCATCCTTGGCACTGCCTGGCCTTCCTGTACCCTTGGGGAGTGGTGGTGGCACAGAAGCCTGTGTTCTACCATTGCCCTCCAGCCCAATAGGAGCCTGAATATAAGGAGGGTTCAGATGCCAGACTAGCAGAACCTGGCAATGCAAGATACGTTCATTGAACAACTGGGGGGCTTCCCACCTCCAAGTCCAGGCAGCAAAGACATTTCTAAGCAAAAGAAAAAAAAATAAGAGAGGGAGAGAGAAGGGAAGGTGTAAAGTAAATCTTAAGCAGGTTCCACAGCCAGCATGGAGTCTGATGTGGGGCTTGAACTCACAAATCTGAGATCATGACCTGAGCCAAAATCAAGAGCCATTTGCTTACCTGACTTAGCCACTTAGGAGCCCCTCTAAGCAGAAATTTAAAGCCATTAGTACCTATCTATGATGAATTGGCACAGTGGACTCATGAGACAGAGATCCTGGCCAGAGTCCTGCATTTTCATTTTGCACTGGGCCCCACAAATTATTAGCAGGCCCTGCTCTAATGGTAACTGATGAATTCTAATTGCCTAGATCTAATCCTTGCATACAATAATTACTCAACACATATTGTTGCATGGTTGTATGCCAGAGTGGGGCCACAATCTCTCCCTACTTCAGAGCTTCTGAGTCAGAACTGTGGCTAGAAATGGAAAAGAACCAGTTTTGATGCAGACATGTTTTTTTGTTTATTTGATTTTTGTTCTTTTTTAATTTTTTTTCAGTGTTCCAAAATTGATTGTTTATGCACAACACCCAGTGTCTATGCAAGATGTGCCCTCCATAATACCCACCACCAGGCTCACCCCTCCCAAACCCTCAGTTTGTTTCTCAGAGTCCACAGTCTCTCAAGGTTTGTCTCCCCTTCCAATTTCCCCCAGCTCACTTCTCTCCATCTCCCAATGTCTTCTGTGTTACTCCTTATGCTCCACAAGTAAGTGAAACCATGTGAGAATTGACTCTCTCTGCTTGACTTATTTCACTCAGCACAATCTCCCATCCATGTTGATACAAAAGTTGGGTATTCATCCTTTCTGATGGAGACATAATACTCCGTTGTATATATGGACCATATCTTCTTTATCCGTTTGTCTGTTGAAGGGCATCTTGGTTCTTTCTACAGTTTGGCAACTGTGGCCATTGGTGCTATGAACATTGGGGTACAGATGGCCCTTCTTTTCACTACATCTGTATCTTTGGGGTAAATACCCAGTTGTGCAATTGCAGGGTCATAGGGTAGCTCTGGCATGTGGTTTTAGGTTTAAACTAAAAGGAATAGACTTGGACTAAGTGATAAGGTACCTACCATATCTCCACAAAATATGATTAGAAAGTTTATTTGCCAGTAGGAAGAAAATACTTCCACAGCATATTTGGGAATAATCTTTGGAGAGAAGTGAAACTGTTTCATGTCTGTACCTCCACTATCGAGTTCAAGAGCTAGTTAAAAAAGATGATACTCAGAGCAGTGTGCTATGCCCGGGAAGACTGCAAAACTAGAGCCAAAATAACTTGGAATCCAAATCTAGAGAAACTTAAGGAAATAAGATATAGGCAAACTGAAAAGTGAATTAGAGCAATAACAAGAGAAGCAAGCTATGGTGGGAGACAGCAGAGCAAAGTGGTGGCAAAGTGAATGCCTGAGCACAGGCCAGGGCCCTGTGGGACACTCTGCATGGATTCTGATATTTCCAAAATAAGAACATTAAACTTCCACCTTGGGACCAGAGTAGGACATTAATTTTGACCCAAAATTAGGGAACGTACTGAGGCTCCATTTTCTTCCATAAGCTTTTTCATTGCTCAGAAGCTAAGTAGATTGGAATATAATAGTTATAGCAGAAAGCCAAATAATTCTGGAATCTTAGGCAAAGTTATTGGTTTTTTGGTTTTTTTTTTTTTTGTTTGTTTGTTTGTTTTACATTTGGGGACTATAGGATGGTGCCAAGATCATCATCAAAGATGGCAGTCTTTCCTGATCTTAGAGGGAAAGTTGTCAGTTTTTCACGATTTAGTATGATGTTAGCTGTGGGTTTTTCACACATGGCCTTTATTATATTGAGGTATATTCCATCTAATCCCACTTTGTTGAGACTTCTTATCATGAATGGATGTTGAATCTTGTCATGTGCTTTTTCTGCATTTATTTAGTTGATACCTTTTTTATCCTTTATTTTGTTGACGTGGTATATGATGTTGATTGATTTGTGAATAATGAACCACATTTGGATCCCCAGAATAAATCCCAAATGATTGTGGGGAATGATCTTTTTAATGTATTATTGTATGCATGTTGCTAATATTTTGTAGAGACTTTTTGCATCTATGTTCATCAGGGATAGATATGACCCTATAGGTTTTTTTTCTTGTGGTGTCTGTGTTTGGCGTAACATCAAAAATGTCTACTCTCACTGGTTTTATTCAACATAGTACTGGAAATCCTAGCCATGGCAATCAGACAAGAAAAAGAAATAAGAGGCATAATAACTATCATTATTTGCAGATGACAGGATACTATGCATAGAAAATGCTGACGACTCCACCAAAAAACTACCAGAACTGATGAATGAATTCAGAAAGGTCACAGGATACAAAATCAATATACAGAAATCCATTGGATTTCTATACACTAATAATAAAGTAGCAGAAAGAGAAATTAAGAAAACAATTACAATTTCACCAAAAGATACCAAAATACCTAGGAATAAAATTAACCAAAGAAGGGACAGACCTGTACTCTAAAAACAATAAAACACTGATGAAAGAAATTGAAGGTGGCACAAATATAAAGATATCCCAAGCTCATGAATTGTAAGAATTAACAGTGTTAAAATGTCCATATTACCCAAAGCAATCTACAGATTCAGTGCAATCCCTTTCAAAATATCACTAGCATTTTTCACAAACTAGATAAATAATAAATTGATAAATAAATAATAAAGGAATAATACTAAAATTTGTATAGGACCATAGAAAACCCCAAATAGCCAAAGATGTTCTGAGAATGAAGAAAAAAGTTGGAAATATCACAATACTAGATTTCAAGATATATGACAGATCTGTAATAAAACAGTATGGTACTGGGACAGAAATAGACATACAGATCAATGAAACAGAATACAGCCCAGAAATAAACCAATGATTATATAGTCAATTAATCTATAACAAAGGAAGCAAGAATATTCAACAGGAAGAGACAGTTTCTTCAATAAATGGTTCTGGGAAAGTGGGATAGCTACATGTGGAAGAATGAAACTGGACCACTGTCTAATACCATCCACAAAAATAAACTCAAAATGGATTAAAGACCTAATTTTAAAATAAATTAAAAATAGAAAAAAACATATAGCTGCCTTTCATCCTTGGTAGGGATGGGAGAAGAATGACAGTTAAAACAAAACAAAACAAAACAAAACCAAAAGCAACCAAGTTAGCGCTCCCTTGGTTGATGGCCATAGGCCCTTGCATCTCAAGCTGTATAGTTTGTTGTATTTTGTTTACTATAAAGGCTAATATTAACTTTTATTTGTCTTCATGGAAGTTTTTAGGAATCTTGATATCTGCTTCACTGGCAGACCCATTTTAAGGAGAACTGAGATGAACATTTGCTGGTTGATGGCTTAATCACTAGAGACCTACTAAAGGCCTTGTTGCTGCTATTATATTTCCATTAGCAGTGCTCAGATCTACTCAGTTTCATAGCATCTTACTGTTGGATTGCCCCACTCCTCCTGGCTTCTGAAGAGATGCACACAAGTCTATATTCAGACTAAGAAGAGGTAACTGATGATCTGTATTTCAAATCAAAGTAATTTTACATAGTAAGATAACCATGTCAACTAAAGAGGCCATAGAAAGATCTGATACAGTAGAGAGAAACATGGCAGTTGATCCTTAAGAAAGACCAGGATCTTTAGACATAACATGTAGAAAAAACAGAAACAAAAACAAACAAATAAAAAAAAAAAAAACACCTCATAGTAGGACCAAGAATAAGAGCTTGCTTCTATTCTCCTGGATACAACTGGGTTGATATTTAAATGAGTCAGAAACACGATGAATCCATGAACTCCAGACTCAGTGTCTGACACCAATGAAGCCTGGTTGCCATGAAGTCTGGACCTAAAACAATTTTTCCCTATCCAGATTTATTTATGTGCACTCTTTGGATTCCTCAAAATAAATATTTTATTTATACCCAAACTAGCCTCACTATTTAAAAAATATCAACAGACTATGGTATAATTTTTATTTTTGTTTAATATTCTCATTATGGTTTGTATTTATATTATAGAAAACAAAACATTTTTCTTTCTCTGAAGGTAGAACTTTTATTTAACCATGTACATAATAGAGTACTCACCATCTAAAACATGTCAAGAAAGTAAAATATGTCAGCAAAGGAAAAATTGACAATTTAAAAGATCAGTATAATGAACTAATCAAGATAAAACCTTTATGGCAAAAAACTTTTTAAAAAAATTAAAAGGTAGTTATAATTCTCACAAATATCAATAATTATTTAGTCTATAATCAAATCAAAATAATTTTTGTGACAAACATCTCAGTGGAAAGTTGGATGAAACTGCAAACATACCAAGTCAATCTCCATGTAAATCTCAAAAAGATTTTTATGGACTTTGACAGGGTGTTTCTAAAATAATCTGAAAGAGAAAAAGTATATGAATAACACAAAACTTAAAAAATATTAAATGTAAGCCTTACCAGATGCCAAAACATATCATAATCTATAACATCTATTTCTGATTAGTACTAGTATAGAAGTAGATCAACACGGAAATGGAATAGGAAGTCCTACAAGAGACTCATATGCATATCTTTAAAAATGTATTTCTTGAGTTTGTGCTTTATTTATAAGCACAATTAGGAAAACAAAGAAAAGCTGGCTAAAAATTGTAAGAGAACTTTTATATAAATCAAAATGATTAATAACCATAGAGGAAATATTCAAATTTACTGAGGAATAAAGAATGAATAAAAAAAAATATGGGATAGTTTTTGCCTAAAATGTGAACAACTTAATTGACACAACTACATGAAATAATTATGTCTATTTATCTAAGGAATTTATTTGCTAAGTGAAATATGTCAACTTCATATAGTATAAAGAGCAGTATAAATTGGTATAACTTTTCTGGAAATTAATCAGGCAATATATGAAAAGGGACATAGTTCTCTTTTTAATCAACTATCCCTTGACCCTGTATTCTGCTTTTAAGAAGTATCCTAAATAATGGTCAAGATTTGCATACAGGAATTTTATCTCCTCCTCCTCCTTTCTTATATGACTCAGAAGTTAGATTTTATGACTGATGAGGATATAGAGAACTCAGCCATTTTGTATTGATATGATCATATGTAAACTTACACCATTTTTCTGGAGATAAATTAGAACCAAAATATATGAAAGACTTTAAAGTTACACAAACTCTGTGGCCTAGCAATTCTGTCTAGGAATTTACCCTGAAAATATAATTGTGAAAATTATTTAAAATCTGTTACTCAGAGTTCCAATCTTCATTTTATATAGAGGTCAGTACACTTTTCCTTTATAGGGCCAGAGAGTAAATACTTTAGACATTGCAGGCCAGTTTCTTCTGTAACTGTTAATAGCACTAAGACCATTCCAGAAGATACGTAAACAAATGGGCATGCCTATGTTCCAGTAAAACTTTATTGACAAAAAAGCAGGTTGCAGTGGACTGATTCCTGTCCTCTTTGATTACAGTGTAGCCCATATAAAGAACATTTTCTTTATTTACCTGTGCATGATCTCATCTTCCTCATCGGTTTCTACTTACTCTATTTAATCTTTATTAGTATTTAACCAAATATGGTAATTCCAAAATTATCTCAGGTAATATCTAGTATCTGGGAAAAAATGTTCAGTTTTTCTTATGCCTGTCCCCTAATCCTGCTCTACTCAAAAATGTATTTAGGAAAATTGTTTCATGACCTCTTGCCTATATGGTGAAAGAATCCTCATACAAGATCCAGTTTGAGCTTGGCTTCAGAGACCTCTGTTGGGATGTTTGGACTGATCTCATCTCCCTGGTTATCTTTTGCTGTGTTACACACCACCTCAAAACTTAATGACTTAACATAAAGATTGATAGTATCTTTCATAGTTCTGTGGGTAGATAAGGCTCAGTTGGATGGTTCTATCCTCCGATCTCTCAGGATTGCAGCTACAGTGCTGCGACCGTCTAAAGTCTCATTTGGGCTGTATATCCAAGATGTTACATATCTGACAGTTGATTCTGTTCACCTTAGGCTGGAAGGTGGAAAGCCCACAGGTGGCCTTCTCTATGTGCCTTGTTCTTTTCATAATATGGTACCTGAAGTTCCAAGAGACCTAGTTGAAAGCTACAAAGCCCCTAATAATGTAGCCTCAGAAATCCTAGAACATTACTTTTACCACATTCTTTTGGTGAAACAAGTTCCCAAAGGAAAATCCAGATTCAAAGGGAATAGTCATATATTCAACTTCTCAACAGTAATATTATCACATATAGTGTGAGAGAAGAAATACATAGTGGCCACTTTGGAGACACCTCTCATAATATCCATTGGCATTTTTTTTTTGGCAATTGCTAATATATTTAGTTGATAAAATATAAATAAGTCCCTTAGCATTTCAATAAAGCTTGATGATCTCTCTGCTAATTCAATTGTTCAGATCTAGTTCCAATTCTAGATATTTCTGATTTTATATCACTTTCCCTGTCACGCAATCTACCATATTATTAGTCCATTTTCAGCTTATGTCATGAGGTCACCTTGCCCCTGCCACAGTGTCCAGGCCACCGAGGAATTAGGGGAAACTTAGGAAAGCAAACCATAATCCTCTCTTTCAGAGTAAAAATTTTATACATTAATTATTCAGGTTTCCCTTTATCTGTACAGGATCAAATGAAGAAGAGTTGCCTCCTGAGGCCCCCCCATTTTTTTAAATCAATATGACTCATTTTTACATCTGTGGGTTTAAATCTGATTAAGAAATGTTGGGGAACCCATTTGATCAACTACTTTTTCTTCCACTGTCTTCTTTTCTTTGCACAATACTTCAGGACAAGAAAGATAGGATTTTATATTACTTTCTTTACATGACATTCTCCTTCTTCCTGAATCCAACCTTGTCGTTGAGCTTTAGTGAGTGTACATGTATCACTCTGAACTGAGTGAGAGAATATATGGTCTCAGTAAGATCAAGCTTACTTCATCATGTACCAAAGGAATTTCAAGCAGTTTTTCTCTATATTAATCATTGTTTTCAAGGCAATTGTCTTGCTAAAAATGTCTTTATTTTCTTGCTCTGGGACTATATACCTCTTGGCTTAGACTCTGAGGTGGAAAACTGAAACTAGATTAAAGGAGCAGATGTAAAAAAACATAACTGTGAGTAAGTAAATATCCCAAAACAGAAGAATGATTAAATAAATGATGTACAGCCACTAGATGGAACACCTAAAATTTTTAAAATATTTGCTTATAGCCAAGAAAAACGATGGAGGATGTTAATAATTCAATGATTAGTCTGGTAGTCTATGTTTGCAATAGAGGGAGATTGGCTTGTTAAAAATAATATCTACTTTGTTTCCACCTGTACCTTCTTCATTTATTCAGTCTTTGTAGTCTTAATTAGAGATAATTCCTAATGCTCAGTCTTTATTCTTTTCCAGGGCCATTCTCTGTAATCTCACTTCCATGGCATTGACAAACATATCTATAAAGAACTTTTCAGGATTCAATATTGTATTCTGACTGCTGTTGTGTGCTTCAAATCTTTGTAACTATGTGCCTGTAATTCCTTTTGAAAATCCCATCTCTGACCAACTTGTGCCAAACCAAAGCTATCATCTTTCTGTCAAGACTGACATCTCTTTGTTCTTTTCATATTTCTCTCAATAATAATCTATTTCCACATTTCCCAGGATGTGTGGTCTGTAATAGTTTTTGGCTCATCCTCTCACTCTTATCTCCAATCTTTGTATCTGTACCACAGACACTGTTTGTCATCTACCCAAAGCCACTCCCCTGCCTTACTCTTGACAATAGAAATTTGTACTTTTTTTCTTTTTCTGTTTCTTTTCTTTAGGATCAGAAGTCAGTCTCTAATGTCCCATGGTCTAAATCTTGGTAAATGTAAATTAATAACAGTAATTTCATTTTCCTTGCCCATAATTAGTTAGGATTGGTCATGCTATGCAACTCTGGCCACTGAGGAGTATCCTAGGAAGATTTTTTTCATTCTTAAAAGGTGACACAAGGAAGGGAGAAGGCTTTTATTGAGGTAAAGGGGGTTATTTAGATGTTATAAGGATGTGATGGTGTAGCCTCTATAGCGATGTTGAGGATGTAAGGGGATAAGCCTAAGAACAGAAGTCAGATTTGCTAGGAATGATGAGGGGGAAAATGGAAATAACCTCGCCCTGGATGAGCTACTGAATTAACCCATTCTGTAGGCTTCTATACCTTTTTGATTTTTTTTTCCAATTCATTTAGTAACAAGAGCTTTTAAACTATGTAGACAATTCCAAAATTGTGGAAAGACAATGGTTAGAAAAATTTAGTTTAGTCCTTGGCTCTGCCACTTAAAAATTGTGTTATATCAGAAAAACTGCTTAATTTCTGTAAGTTTCTACATCTATGAATTTGAAACTATATTAACCAGGGGCACCTAGATGGTACAGTTGGTTAAGCATCTGACGACTCTTGGTTTCATCTCAGGTCATGATCTCAAGGTTGTGGGATCAAGCCCCATGTTGGATTCTGTGCTCAGCACAGAGTCTGCTTAACACTCTCTCTCCCTCTGCCTCTACCCCCTACTCTCTCTCTAAAATAAGTAAATAAATAAATCTTTAAAAAAAAGAAACTATATTAACCATTTTGTTGTTCTAAATATAGGAGAAAATGCATACAAAACAATTTTGAAAGGGTAAAGTACATATCAATATAAGATCAATATTTTTTTAAAGATTTTATTTATTTATTTGACACAAAGGGAAAGAGATCACAAGTAGGCAAAGAGGCAGGCAGAGAGAGAGGGGGAAGCAGGCTCCCCACTGAGCAGAGAGCCCGACATAGGGCTCTATCTCAGGACCCTGAGATCATGACCTGAGCTGAAGGCAGAGGCCCAACCCACTGAGCCACCCAGGTACCACTAAGATCAATATTTTATCTTTTGAATTTGATAACTGAGTCACCTTTCTACCACTACTACTCTTGTTTTGGATTCTATCCTACTCTATGTCAGGTGTCTGATTGTTAGCTCCACCTCCACTTCCTCTGCTCTCTAAATCACCTGGTCACCAGATTATGAATATAATAATTTCCTTTCTGTGAGAAACATGAGATATAAGAATAAAAACAGAGAGGAGGTGAGTCAATCACCAAACTTGATATAATTGGTAAATGTTCGAATCTATGTCTTATAAACAAACTAGACATGCTTTTCAGTTGTCTTCAGAATATTTAGGAGTAACACTGATCATATTCTACTCAGTAAAGAAAACTTAAACTATAAGCAGTAAATACTTTGCAACCAATGAATTACTAATGTAATTACTTATTATTATATATCTCAATACCCAATAACTAGGAAATGAAAAAAAGCACTCTGCTAAATAATTATTTTATCAAAAAGTAAATAAAACAGTGATAAAAATCTATTTAACACTAAGAACTCTGAGAAACATTTACAAGAACTTATAAGATAAAAACAGAAGTATAAATAGGGCAAATTTTATAGCTTTACATACTTTTATTTTTAGAGCTTATAAAACATTTAAGTTAAGATTAGAAAAGAGAAACACAGTAAATATTATGATACCAGAAGAAATGAATTTAAGATAGAAATATGATTGATAAAATTAGAGAAAGAAGTCATAGTACAGTTGATTTACTCAATAACTAAAATTTTTAAGAGCCACAGAAGAAAATCCAGCAAGAATCATAAGTGAAATGAGAGCATATACTGTTCCTAGCATTAAAAATGAAAACTAAGCTATAACCATAGTTACAGCTAAATTTTATACACACACACACACACACACACACACACAGTATATAGATAGATAGATAGCTAGATAGATACTTGATAGGGTTAAGGATCTATATCTATATCCCAAGATTAAAAACATTAGGAGTCCTGCACTAGGTTCTGATGTAGAAAATTACAAGAAACAATAGCGTTCACATCAAATACCAAAACAAGCCCAAGAAACTATAATATCACAGTTTTTGAAAAACATTTGAGGGTTGAGAAACTGAAATGAACTAAACAATGAGAGTGGCTTTCTTATAAAAAGGAAGAGACCATTTCTGTTATCCTTGTCAATGCAGAAAGATGAGACTCTTCTAAGAAGGGATAAACCAGGACATCTAAATGGCCCATAGGCACATGAGAAGAAGCTAAACGTCAGTAATCATTAGAGAAATGCAAATAAAAACCACAATGTGGTATCAGTTCACATATTTAAGAATGGCTATCATCAAGGGACACCTGGCTGGTTCAGCTGGTAGAGCATGTGCTCAGGGTTGCGAGTTCAAACTCCATGTTGGGCATAGAGCTTACTTTTAAAAAGAAGGCTATCATAAAGAAGACAAGAGATAACAAGTGCTGGCAAGGATGTGGTGAAAGGGAGCCCTCATATGCTGTTGATGGGAATATAAATTAGTCCAAATACCATGGAAAACAATAGGTTGGTTCCTCCACAAACTTAAAAGTAGACCTACCATATAATCAAACAATTATATTTCTGAAAATAAAGACAAAGGAAATGAAAACGTGAGTTTGATGAGATATAATGTATGTACCCCCATGTTTATTGCAGCATTATTTATAGTAGCCAATATATGGAAAACCCAAATGCCCATTGAGTGGATGAATGGGTAAAAGAGATATGGTATATACACAAAGGAATATTACTAAGTCACGAGAAAGTCATGAGAAAGGAGGATATCCTGCCATTCGCATTAACACTGATGGACCTTGAGCACATTATGCTAAAGAAAATAAGCTAGACAGAGAAGGACAAGTACTATTTTTCACTTAATGTGGTGTCTTAAAAAAATCAAACTTATAAAGAAAAAACAAAACAATAAAATGGTGGTTACCAGGGGATGGGGGGTGGGGGAGGATAACATTAATTGTGTTTCAGAGTACAAATTTATTTCAAGCATGCAAATAGCCATGGAAATTTAATGTACAATTTATTGAACATATACAATATTATAGTATACGTACATAACGTGATAGATATCATTAAATGGTAACCATACTGCAATATTTAAATGTATTAAAAATAACACTGTGTACAATTTAAATTTACATAATGTTACATGCCAAATTTATCCAATTAGGAAAAGAAGGGGTTAGACCAACAGACTATCCATCAGGCTGTGAACATACTGTGTGCGTGAGCTGACATGGTGTAACAGTGCAGAATCCCCAAATGGGAAGCCACCAAGCAGGAATCCATCACCTTGCCAACATATCCCTATGTCCCTTTGTGGAGGACTTGAGGAGAATCCAAAAGGTAAGGGGCAGTAAGAAAAGTAGTGCTGGAAGATTCTCCTTCTCAGAGTAATGGGGGTGAAGGGCGGCAAAGACATCCTTCATCCCAGCACTCTGGGGTTCTAGCTAAGGGAAATTGGGGAGCAGGCACAGAAGCTGAGAGACAAATCTGAGGATAGATGGTGAGTGGCACAGGCAAGATAGAGCCTCCTGTGTGGTAGTTATACAGGCTTGTACATAAATAGGATCTTAAAAGCTTTGCACTTCAAATGTATGTGCCTTACTGAAAATAAATTATTCCTCCATTTAAAACAATGCTTTAGGAAGAGGACTTTCATTGAGCTATGTTATGCAGAATGAAAGGAAAAAATGTTAGAACTCCCAAGAAAAATTGTGCTTTATCTTCTTAAAATCAAGCATATCCTTCCCCAAAGATTTAGATATATGAAGACTATATTATTGTTTATAAAAGCAACACTGGAAAATGACAAAATATAAGAAATCTATGATTGGTTGAATAAACTGCAGCACATTTGTGTGTGTGCCAAACTATATACTTATTATACTTGATGTTTTAAGACATTTATCTAGGTAGAGAAAAAATTCTGCTATGATCTAATTTAAAAATAAATTATAAATCAAGATGTGTAGTACCTTGAAAAATGCATGTCAAAAACAACAGCCAACAGAGATGGAAGGGTCTAATGTAAAAACCTAATAGCAAGTATTGCCTGTCTTTTTTCTTCTACTGTGTTTGATTTGTTTCTGCAATAGGTCTGTATTATTTGTGTAGTTAAAAACAAGATATTTTCTAGTAGCCAAAAAGTACCATGATAATTAAGATAAATATCCCAAGGAAATAGCTGATTCATATTAGCACCTAAATTAATGAAGTTATATGTTTCAACATTGCTCAAAACATTAATATTATATGTTAATAATATAATAATTCAGGTTAATAGTATGAATAAAAATTATGATCATAATGACTAGGGGCTAAAAAGTCACTTGCTAACAGGACAAGTGCTAATTATTTGAGAAAAAAAAACAGAAAGCAAGCTGCCTACTTCAGCTCATTCATCAAAATAAATTACAGTTATTTCTTTTTTAAACACTTTAAAGAACAATACAAGTGCAAACAATTATAAACTGTTGAGATTAGAGGAAGGTTTTCTAACCATTCAAACAAGTGCTGATACTCTGATGAAAATATTGATGTATTTGTGTAAATTTTGAAATAGCTTCTTTACATCTAAAAAGTATAAAATTAAATCTCTAGGGAAATATTTTCAATAAGTATTATAAAGGGATGATAACTATTCTCTAAAACATTATTTCAAATAAATTAAACAACAATGGGATCACTTGATTCCTAATAAAGTAGCTATAATTAACATTACACATGAAAATATTTTACTTTCTTGATTAACAATCAAAAATTTTAAATTAAACTACAGTGAGTTATACTGAGATTAGCAACTATCAAAGATAAAGAAAAGATGATCATTTCTGGTAAGGGTTTAGGGATATTGATCATCTTGGTCTCTGATGGTGTGGTGCAATTTGAGACAATCTTTCTGGAGTGTGATTTATGATAGCATATGTCAAAAATCCTTAAAAATATGCATGTCCTTTGATCCAGTCATTTCACTGCTAAGAACTGAGTATTCCTGGAGGTGTGTTTGCAAAGATAAAAATTCATGCACCTTTGTGTATCATAGCATTTTTCAAAAATGGAAAACAATCTAACTGTTGACCAAAGAGAGAACTGAGTAAATGATGTTGTATATTCCTAAAAAACAATAATATGAAACTATTAAGAGTTATTTTGTTGTAAAAAATTCATTGTTATTTAAAGATATGTGATAGAGCTATTAAACAAGTTGAAATCACAGCATAGTGATTTAGCAGTCTGGAGTACAAATGCTTGGTTCCCAACATTGCCTTTTATTCTCTGAGTATTCTTGGACAAGTTGTTTGCCTCTCTGATCCTTGGTTTACTCATCTGTAAAATAGAGGTAATAGTAGTAATCTCATCAAATTGTTCTGAGGTTTACATTAGTTCATAAATATAAAAGGGATGGTGCCTGGCATGAGCTACATGCTAAAAAAAGAAAAAGAAAAGAAAAAAGAAAAAGGTTCAACAATATGTATTGCAGATTTAATTCCAAACATTATTTTATCATAATGTTCTTCCACATCAAGGACACAAAGTAGCTTCTGAATGTGTAGAGATCAAGCCTAAGCATTTTCACTTAGCAGAAAACCATCTGGATTATAAAAAGTAAACAGAAAATTCTGTGAGTATGGACATATCCAGATGTCTCTGCTTCTCCTGTGGTAATTCTCCTGGCCACTCCTGTTAGACAGGACTTCACTGCCTTCTCCCTTATCACCTTTCTTAGATCTCTGCCCCAACACTGTTTTTATCACTAGAAATTCTATTTATCTAGAATCCTTCTATTTATCTAGAATACACCTGGCCTCTGACACTCACATGCTTACCATATAAATCTTTCCCTCCTTTCTCCAGGACATGGAAATAGAAAAAAAAAATCTGACATGTCAGAATGTATCATATTCCCTGGCCTTTCTTTACTATATACTTCCCTAGATATAGGACTATCTGATGTCCCTAAATAAAACTCCCAAGACTGGGCTCAATGTCCTTTCTCACATGAAATCTATTAACACCTAATACTGATGCTAAATATACACAAATTTAGCCATGCATCTACAATATAATTTTAAAGCATAACAATACTTAAATGTATAATCTGACCCATGGGGGTGTGGCCTCTTTGGTCCAATCTGCAGGAATATTAGTTTCTCATGAAGTCATCTCAGACCAATGACTTCATTTTCCAACTGATTGTGATAGAAATGCAGAGCCCAGCCTTACACAATAGCAGAACTCCTCTGGGACATCCATGAAGTAAGATGCCTTCCTAGGATTTATGTCACACCACTCCTGTCTCTACAGAATCCCCAGATTTCTTCATGTATTTCACGAAGAAATTCTTTCCCTCTCATACAAAAACTAACGTAGAGAACATTTCAGAAAGAGACGTGTGCCGTGTGCATTAGTCCCGAGCTTGTCTGAAGGCTTAGAAAGTCAGAGAATGGTCTCAATTTAATCAAAACAAGTTTTCTCATCTCCCTCAAATAATTTGATGTACTTGGGTGGTTGCAAGGACTCCAAGGACTTCAGAGTCTAGCAAAATCTGATCAACTCTCTAAAAAGAGCCCTTCCGTACCTCTCAGACTAACTGCAAATAACTTCCCATTTATCCAAACCAGGTGACAATATCAAATCACATTATGTTCACGTGGGAAGTAATTGAAAGGTAACTCTTTAGCTCTGAATTCAGAAGTTGGTCAAAAGTCTAATATTTTCAAAAGCTATATCATTTTGAGAAAGTGAAGAAAATTGCATTTTCTATCTTTCAAAAGAATCTAACTATCTTTTATTGTATTTTTAGGGTACCTTGGCTGCTGCTATGATGTTGAAGGAACAAATCAAGGACACGAGGCTGAAGGATACAATGTGGCAGATTTCAAACAGGAGAGCTGCTGAGTACTTCACTACCTTTTGTATTTTCAAAATAAGGATTGAAATAATAGGAGAAATATGTCGATGGGTAAATACAACTAAAAAAAGAAAAAAAAGTGATGTGAAGCAGCATTTATATTCGAACAGTGGTCAGAGATCTATCTATTCATGCATTCATCCTTCCATCCATCCACCCGGTCATTTTTTTTTTCTTAAAAAATGTTTTATTGAGCAACCCTTGCACTGGGTTCTATTCTATGGGCCAAGGAAGCAGCGTCAACTGAGGCAAACACAGTTTCTGACCTCACAGAGCTCACAGTCTAACAAAACAAGAGTGTATTTTAGGCTCTCATCAGTTCATCAGAAACCGATGACAGACCAGATGTTACTAGAATAGGAATGTCTGGGGGAAAGGCACAATTGTTGTCTTCTCTTGAGACACTTTTACTTTTCTGCTCTTGGACTCGTTCCATCTCTGGTTGACAAATGTGAGCTCCTTAAGGGCAGGTTTTGTCCTGGATTCACTTCAGGACCCATTAGCACCTGGCTGCCTTATAAACCGGAAGCATCCACATCCATGTGAAAGCATCTCATTATTTTATTTGCTGTATTTACTAGAGTAGAAACTCAATAAATGGGTTTTTAATGCAAAATCTCTCACACATTCCGGAATTCCGTGAACTGTGGCTACCATACTGACCACTTGTGTCTCCATTTTCAGAGCCTTCTTCCCAGCACTTACCCTGCCTTACCTCATTGCTCCTCCTATACTCTGTAACACTGCAAGTTAACTACGTTGGTTTCCTGCTAATTGCTTGACTACTTTCTTTCTGATGTACTTGATGACCCTATTCAACTCAATTCAGTTCAATGCAATTCAATTCAGTTTAATTAATATCTGACCAATTACTGTGTACTGGGTACATGACCATTTCCTCATAGAACACTCCAAAATCCAGCCCTCAGCTATCCGATGGATATAAATTCAAATTGTCTATTGGACATCATCTTCTGCATAACCTATAATCCCCTCATTCTCAACATACCCAAAATTGAATTTACCATTTTATTCTGAAAATAACAGTGTACTTCTTGATGTGATAATATTAGTAACATGAGCATTAAGTCAGCCATATATGTCTTTGTGCTGTATTTATCTACTTCTTCAAAAATTCCCCTAAATGAAGTTTGATTTTCTTCCCCACACAACTCACCTCCAATCAAAAAAAATTATCTTACTATGCCTTACCACTTTTATAATCACTTCCATTCCAAAAAGGCATTGCTAGATTACAAAGATGTGTCAGATTTAATGCCATTCAACTCCTATAGAAGTGTGTCTACGTCCATCATCTGCCCCAAATAGTTTGGGGTGCAGTATCTTCACTATGACTGCCACTACTACTCCACATATTGTTTCAGGGAAAGTAGATGCCTTCTCCAATGTTATGTGATTTCTTGCTTCTGAATTGTTTTCTAACTTTTCTTACCTTTTAGTATTCCTACCTCTGTCATTCTGAATGTGAAAATTCTTTCCACTTTCTAAGCCCTAGTTTAAATCATGCCTTCTTGATGATTTTAGTTATGATAATAATTTAAAAAGAGAAATAAAGAGCATGGCCTTTAGTTGCAAACAGACTTGGATTAAATCCTGGATACACCACTTTACATGCTGTTTGATCATTGACAAAATACTTAAAACTGTGGCACTGCTTTAAAGGAAAAAAAAAGTTCTGTATGTTCAGAATAAAGATAACCCTACCTTGTGCGTTGAAGTGAAGAAGGTTCATGCTTCGAATATTTTTTAGTGTTTATACAGAAATATTCTTTCTTAATAGTATTTCTGTCATTTCAGTTCACTTTCAGTGGGAATAGAAGTAAAAAAAAAAAAATGACCTAAGTTTGCAATCTTGATCCAACTCCTCTGTCAGGTATTAATTTTGTATGCGGGAAAACAATAAACTCTAAAAATATTCCAATGATTAAAAATAAATTAAAAATGTAGTCTTTGCTTATGTGAAGAAACCAGCTAAGTGGAACACCTCACTTTCCATTGATGATCAATGTAATGAGGCATTTCTGTGCCATGTAAAAAACAAAACAAAACAAAACAAAAAACAAAAAAAACTTCCTGTAGGAAATTCTTTTTGTGAATTAAATGTACATTCTTTAATTTTCCATAATTTGTTTTTTCCCCTGTTTTGCTGCCCTAAGAAGAAAAATGTGGGGCACCTGGGTGGCGCAGAGGGTTATGGCTCTGCCTTCAGCTTGGGTCATAGTCTCAGAGTTCTGGGATTGAGCCCCGCATGGGCTCTCTGCTCGGTGGGGAGCCTGCTCCCCCCCAGCCCGCCGCCTGCCTCTCTGCTTCCTTGTGATCTCTCTCTCTCTGTCAAATAAATAAATAAAATCTTTAAAAAAAAAGAAAAGAAAGAAAAGAGTGATGTTCTACAGGATGTGTAGTAACATGTTAAATATGTGTCTCTCTTCCATGGGTATTAGGGTCAATCTTTAAGTTAAATATCCAATATTTATTGTGCCTCAGTTGAGAAGGCAGTAAATAACAAAACACAAGTTCTAACCCACTATTTGAAATCCGAACTTTGAGAACTATAGTGGCTAAAATAATTTGCAAACCTTTGGCAAATAGGATTAAAGAATAAACCATATTAAAGCATTTGATGTGTACTGTAACTAAGCATGCCATATCTTGAGATAATGCTGTATCCTCTGCATTCCACTAATGCAAATGCATATCGGGCATTACTGTCCAGTCCCAGGTGTATGAAGATAGCTAAGAATAAATGAGCATTTACTTGTTATTTACCTATAGTGCACTCACAATTTGTTGTGTGTATATATATATCTCGTTGCCCTGTTTATATTTTATACAATGACTAAAGCATAAAATGACAGTTACTGTCTTCTCATGCTAAACCCTGCTCCTCCCCGCCATGCCTAACATCCTCTGCACTGTATTGTAGGGTTGGAAGTCTAGAAACTACAGTTGGGTTCTGGGCTTGGGTCTTAGTAACAGAATCAGAGAAAGAGAAAATATGAGCTCCAATTGCATCTGGGTCTTGGAGTAAGGAATTGATTCCACTTTCTCACTTTTCTTTCTCTAGCCCTGAGAGGTGGTGGTAGTGACTTCCTCTGTTTTCTGATCTCTGGATAGCACCACTCTTTTCTATATTTCCCTATAACCCTTTCCAACAATTTGTAAATACGTTTCTATACTTAATTTTCTTCTGTTTGGAATTCTTAGAGTGGTTTCTATCTTCCTGACAGGACCTTGGCTGATACAGGTAATATATACATTAATTATACTAATTGAATGAGGAAATGAACTAGGACCAAGTTCTGAAACTCTGCAGTGAAATCTTTGGAGAACAGATTAATGCTTTCCCAACAGCTTTCATCCCAACTTTCCTCTTCAGGAATAACTTGACTGCTTTGTTGTAGATCTTAGTCCTAGAGACCTGGTAGTGTAGGAGATAGGCAGCCTCTCTTATTCCTACTGTCTAATTACACCTCTTCTGACTGATGGCTAGAGCACGTCAGCTCTCAAAGATTGACTTTTGTTACTGCCTGAGGACTGCTTACTTCTGTGCCTAAAGACAATGTGGTCTTTACATGGATCTCATATTATCCAAAAGCTTGAAGGATGTGGACAAAAGTGATGTGCCCTTTGAGGTAGTATCTTTGCTAAAAGCAGGATTGGTTTCAGATAAGATGTCATATTTTTCATGTGCAGCATTGCCTGCGTGATCCACTTGTCACATTACTTCTTCTACTGTGTGTCATATTATGTTAGGTCATGCCATCAGAGTTAACAATGAGACATGCTATTGCCAGAGCATCAGCATATAGATTGCCACAGATTCAAAAGGCTTTGGTTTTTCTACAGTCGTGGGAGACACATGAGCTGGATCTTATACCACTAAGTTCTATAGCCACCACACAAAATATATCTTTTTATTTTTATTTTTTCCAAAGGAAAAATAGTCAATAGACTTGAAGAAGTCATGAGGTGACATTCTGGAGAAAACAATCCCAGCATATATTGAATTCTGAACTCCAATGCTTCCGCAAGACAGTGCCTCTTTACATTCAGCTCTGGACTCCCAGCAACGGCAGTCATTTTGGATAAATTGTGCCTTGACACTTTACCACCAGCCAAATTCACAGGAGCATCTTTATAGATTCCAAAAGGCTTACATTTAGGAAGATAAGACAGTCTGGGTCTTGCCACTTTGATTCATATTTAGAACCAGTACAGATTTCTCTTTCAGTTGCCTGCGGAAGACACATTCTCCAAATCGATGTCTGAAATTGCTAAATAAATTCCAAAGAATAGATTTTTTTTTTCCTGACCTCATTTGAATGTCTAGACATTTGTGGATTATTGAATCTAAACCATCTGAAACATCAAGGCAATGTTCCCCAAACCAAATTTAACCTGTAGATTAAGAATGCAATCAAGAAATTACAAAATCGAGCTTCAGTGCCAGGCTTCTTGGGGGAGAACTGGGAAGTGGAAGCAAAGAAACATCGTTTAAAAACCTTCCAACCAAATGCCAAAACAGGAAACACAGACAATCAGAGAGCAATCAGTGACCAATTTATTGGTGCTGATATTGGGGCAAGAAAGGTTGGAGGGGGCAGAGTTCAGAGAAGGGTAAGGTAATTGGGAAAATTGCTAATTACACCTATTCAGATAATACACACATTTACCTGGAAACATGGTTCATGGTTACAGGGTGTTTGTCAGTTTTCCTTTATTTGAAATTCAAACTGTTTTCAAGCTGTTTTTTTCTATTAGCAATTGCTATTAGATGGTATTTTAAAGAAGAAATATATGACATTATGGTACATAGGAGGAGTCTGTATGAACATAGATGGAACTAGAGAAAGGTCTTCTTTCCCTCTGTCTCCTTACAAGGAGCAACTTCCTACAGGGACATCCAGTGAGAGTCACTTCTTGAATGGGTGAGGGTTCCAGCCAGTTGGGAAACTTCAGGAATGACTTCCTGTTTTTAACAAGTATCTCTAGTGATGAGGGGGAAAAATGCTATTTCCCTTCCAGCCCATATTTAACCATCATATTTGAGCATATGATTGCAGCTTCTCTGAAAGGACTTAGAATGAGCTGCCAGGCTGCACGGGATTGAATCGAAAGCCCCCTAACAGTTAAAGTGTCCATTAGCTCCTCTACACTTAGCATCCGTCAGAGAGAAGAAGGGCTGCGAGCCCCGGGCGAATTTCTAACTAGCCTAATGAGGACAGAGATTCTGGGAGCAGAAAAAGTTCATTTGCTGAATTTCCAGCAAGAAGTCACTTCAATATTACTTCTAGGAAACACTGACAGGCTTTGTTGGTAAGAAATCATTATGCTGAGAGAGAAATGGGATATTGTTATATGAGGTTTTTAAAGAAAATTCATTTTGATAGATGTCTAACTGTGCATTCAATTAAATTTCCTTCTCTTTCTTAAAAAAATAGATGTCAGGTAATTGTACTCAAGTTCTGTAAGCTGAAAAGTGTTATCATTTCCTTCCAGTTATTAAAATTTCTTTATCAATATGTGTTCTTTCTTGTCTTTATCCTTTAACTATGGGGGGCCCTCAGTGAAAATACGTGGAGTTCTCCCCTCCTCTCCTGTGGATATGTGTGTGCCTTTCAGAAGGATTAGTAAGGACTGTTTTTTTTTTGGTTTTTTGGTTTTTGGTTGTGTGTGTGTGTGTGTGTGTGTGAGAAAAATGTAAATTAATAGGTTCTATGCCCCTGAAAATTCTTCTTAAAAACAGTGGGCATAGCCATTTGCTAGACATAAAGTCTGTTTAGTTATGTACTCACAAATCATCATTGTTTATTGTGATGCCCCATTATTTCCTAGCTATGTATCCTGCTATTTTGGGATGATCCTTTTAAAGCTTCTAAAAATGATAAACCAACTACTATTTAAAGCACTTATCCCTTTCAACCCATCCTCTCACTACCACCAAATTGAAGATTCTAAAATATGCCTTTGCCAGTAATAGACTCCTGTCCCTAAATCATCTAGCCCTCCATGCGGTTATACATCCAACCAGGTTCTTCACCTGATTATCTAGTTTCCAATAATGGCACTCTCTTATTCCTAAACAACCAGTTCCTGGAGTCATATTCATTTGCCTTTCCATTTTTCTTTACATTCATTAGAGCCACTCACTATATTCTAAATCTACATTCCAAGTCATGCAGAATTCTACCTTCATGAGACTCATCTCGTTCACCCACTCTTCACCCTGTCCATTGCCATCGAATTAATTAGACTTTTATTATATTTTGCTTTGGCTCTTTTAACAGCTCACTAATTGGTTTCTCTAATACCTACTTGCTTTATTCTAGATAATTCACATATGACAGCCATACTGATTTTGTGAAAATAAACTTCAACCGCATTACTACCTCCAACAAAACCTCTATGACTCTCTCCCTGTCTACAGGATTTTACACCCATCTTAGCATTTAGTACTGTGCAAAACATGGTGGACATCTACATTTCAGAATTTACTTCATTTTTTTCATCAATATACAGTTAACCTCCCACAAAATATAATTAGACACTGTCCCTATCATGTTTCACACTCTTTTATCTTTGTATCACCACTCATATTCTCTGCATGTGAAGTATCTTCTCTCTACTCTGTCTCTCATGAAAACCTTAATCTGTATTTAGATTTCTTTTCAAATTCCAACTACTCTGTGAAGTCTTTCCTGATATACAAGCCAAGCATGATTCTCACTTCTCTGAGAAATAGTGCTTAATAATACTTTGTTGGCATGTCAAGGAGAGGAAAATGAAGAGGTCTTGGTTTCCATACCAGTGAGATTTCCAAACTTTTTTTTTTTCCAATTCTTGCCTTCTATGAACAAAAAGGTCTTTTGAGTAATAATGAAAAGCATTATGGAAAGTATTCCAGAATGTTTCAACCCATGGAAATGAGATTCCTAAAAGACCAAGAATACTAGAGAAAAAAACCAAGTCTGTTATCAGATAGAGTTGACCAGCCCATCTCTTTCCCAACTGTCAATATGGAGAATACTGGGTATTTGGAACTTTCATTTAGGAAAACACTGGGTGTTATACGTAAACAATGAATCTTGGAACACTACCTCAAAAACCAATGATGTACTGTATGGTGACCAACATAACTTAATTAAAAAAAAATAAAAAGGGAAAGCAATGGCCCCAGGTTTAAAATGTTTCAGGCAGGCTGCTTCTGGAGTCAACGTCAATTCATTTCTAATTCCTCCATATAGAAATAATAGCCCACCTACTAATCATGTTTTTGCTTTCATTTTCCTATTTGTCCAATCCCTTTTTAAAGATTTATAAGCAAACAGAAAACATGGGCTGCGATGGACTCATCTTGATGTCCTAAGTGTTTAGGACGAGATAGGAGAGATATGCATCTGATACATATTTACTGAATTGAAGACTCCACTATCGGGCTTCCCCTCACATACCTGACTCTAACCCCTACTAACCCTTAGGTAATTTAGAGTCTACTACATGTGTAATAGACACTGTAGCATTCCCTTTTTATTTTTTTACCATTTATGCACAAGTCTCAACACATTAATTCCTCAAGCTCAAGCACGGAATTTATTCTTATACTGTTACTCTACCATACTTCTCCAATCACGATGCCACATGCCTAGCCTAGCACAAAACAGAGATGGACAGATTCAAGAAAGCTTACTTCATGTTTGGATACAGTATGAAACAGTTTTTATATTTTTATATCTATTTTCATATTAACGGGTTAAAGAGAAAAGGAGAACAATTAAGGAGTTGCCTGTATACAAGAGATTGCTTTGAGAATTTCCAAATGGCTCCTTCCTGTAAGACAGGGAGGGAGATGGAGCCCCTATACCCCCACGGACATACTCAAAGATCAAGGTAAATATATTCTGAAACTTGAAGGGGTCATCAACTCTGAAAGCCATTAGTGGTCACTGCACTGCAAATCTCCATATTCTAACAAATGAGGAAGTAACTTAGTATCTGAAAATATCTCAAAGGAGGACCTTTTTCTCTAGATTCCACTGCAACCATGCACCTCCTTTTCCTATTGGTTCTCCCAGTGATCCTTTCAACCCAGAAATAACACAGTCTAAAGTCAGAGTGGTGTCAATTACTTCCTCCCTTCTTTGTCATTGGTACTTCATTTATCCACATTTTCTCTCCTCATTCTATCCACCAATAAGCACAATGTAAGTAACCTGTCATTGTTCCAACAACTAAGGGTGCTTTGTTTAATTGCCATTCCAGATTTTATCTTAAACTTAAGATAATTAAAAAAGTGAATTAAGTTGTAGAGAGAATTGCTTTCAGACACACTAGTCTATGGTTATAATGCCTTTGGTTTTCAGAAGGAAATACAGTCGGGGTGTGTGTGCACACCCCAAAATCAGTTCTGAAAAGCCATTCCTGGGGGTACAATGAGCTGCTTCATATCTTTGTAATAAGACTGGCTGGTCTGCTCTAATCCCTTTCAAGACTCATTCTACAAAGCAATTTGTTTAAAACCCAGAGAGATGTAGAGATCTGGTATATAGGTGACCACAAACCTCACATCACCAATATTACTCAGTATTTTAAAGAACTACTGCTTTTCATCTCTGACTTCATCCCTGCCATGGGCTGTTGCTGGAGTTGAAGAGAAGCTGTTCTTGGATGCATTTGGGGGATGTCTGTAACCTCGGTGTCTTGCTGATTCTTTGTTTCTGCCTATTTTCACCAACATGGTTCATGGTTTCTAAAAGTCCTCTCTGATATCAAGTGTTTGCAGCTAAGAAAGATCCCAATTATTTGGCTCTGACGCACAGTCAGGAGAATCCTGCCAACTTTTATTAAATCCTTCAGTCTTTCTTTCAGTCAATACGTTGAGCATCTTCTGAATGTTATTCTATGTTACAGATTTTAATCATCTTGATTAGATTATTGCTTCTGCTACAAAGCATAATATGGGTGTATATAATAGCACAGTAATAGCAATAGTCTTACAAATTTGTATAATTATTTCATAGGTTTTGACCTTCTCTAATATATATCAGCAATTTGCTCATCAAAACAATGATGTAAGATTAAGGAGATGCTACTTTCTTTCAAGTAAGTGGACAAGGGATCAGAAAAATAAAGAAACTTACTCTCGAAGCCATGGATAATAGTGACATATAAAATTTAATGACCAGAGACTTCATGAGACTTCAGCATAGTAAGAGTAAAAATGAAAAACAAAATCAGATTTAAAAATAAGCAAGGCTGACTTAAGAATGGCATCTACCAAATGCATCATGAACGAATCTCAAGTGATTAGCAATGTTGACACCATTATTATATAAGGAGGGAAGAAAAAAAATCTTGTAAAAATGTGGATTTTAGCAAAACATAAAAACACTAAGAGAAGGGAATTTCAGCTTTCGGTTGTAGCTAAACTCTAGATCTCAAAAGGCATAAGTTCATCCAGCACTTCATAGTTAAGTGACATTCTGTATTCATTAAAAGATCCATAGATTTCATTAGAGTATTTTCATTACTAGACACACTGACCAATTTCTTGACATCTTGACTAGTAACAAGAAAGGTGGTTTGTGTGTGTGTGTGTGTGTGTGTGTGTGTGTGTGTGTGTGTGAAAACGGAATATTCTAGGTCCCATTGTCAAAATATCAATAGCACTTTGAACTAGGGAAAATATGTAACATTGAGATCATGTGTTATAAAAAAATATATATATATAATGTATCTCAGTATTTCAGGAAACTGCTGTCTTCATCAGTCTGTGTCAGGGAATTAATTTTCAGTCATACATCCCTGCTGATACATCTGCAACCTGAGAAAGTCCAATTTCCTTCCTTCATATGTGTCTAATAGAGTATGAATAGTTCAAGTGTCTGAGCAAAATCAGAGGCCAAGCCACAGACCCATTTCCTCAGTAACAAGGAGGACAGTGACTTCAACCTGGTGTGGATAAAGGAGCTTGAATCTTCCTCTCCCCAGGAAAGGTTTCACACCTGGGTGAGGTGAAAATTGCAGTCAGAAAAGAAGGGCCCAGTGGAAATGGGATGGACTACAGGGCCCAGGATGACTTTCTGCCCACCCTTGCATCTCTGCACACTGCTCCGTGTTACCAGGGAGAACTCTGAGTTAATCTCTCTCCTTTCCCCCTGGCAGAGCCCCAAGGTTACCAACAGGTCCAAAGGTGCAAAACTTCCATTTAGTAATTTTAAAGAAAATAGAAAAGAGAGCAGATTGCAATTTATAAACCACCCCAAATTCCTTCCCAGCAAACCACCCGAGAAAGGGGGGAAGGAAACCTCATTTGAAGCATTCCTAATTACAGGCAGTGCACACTGAAGAGTCATCTTTAAAGTGGTTCTATTCTTAAGTCCTAAGTGAGCTTTGCTGTGTACTCTGCTCAGGGCCCATATACTCTACAATAGTGAGCATAAAAATGGTTAGTGTGCTCTCTTTATGAAAATTATCAAACAATGATAGAGTCCACATCCTAAAAGTGACTGTGTTTCCAGGATTCAGTATATCACCTCCTGCCAGAAGTCATTCAGATCCTTCCAACTGGCTGTGTACCCAGAAGGAGAGAACTGGGTGTGGCTGTTGAGAGCTGTGTCATCCAATGTCAGGGCACTTTAAAGTCCCAAAACCCCTGCCCTGACTCCTGTCTGAGCACAACCAAGGCACACTGTGTTACTCACTTTCTGAAATCAGCAAGACATGTGGAGGTCTAGAGATGGCAATGATGATGAATGCAGAACTCTGACCTGCCTGGGTGAGTCCCAGGGTAGTCCTGAGTCCCTGGGTGAGTCCCAGCATGGTCCTGAGTCCCTGGGCTACTTGGATCATCAGGTCATGTTGATAATGACTGTTAATCAATTAAGACAACTCTTCTGTGGGACTCCAGCCACAAGTACTTATGAAAAAACATTTGCCTCCCTTTGTCTGAGTAGTGCTCTTATACTGAGGTCCATTTGTAGTGTGCCTTCATCATCTGTGTAAGGGTATTTTCAAGGAAATCCGAGAGTGAAAATAAAAATAAAAAATAAGGAGTGAGCCGGGGTACAGATGTGTCTCACCACTTTGGTGTCATCCTCAGGAGATGAGGCTTACACTAGAGCTGTGAATACCAGCCAGGAGGCACACCTTTGCTTGACAGATCTCTTAGTCTGCACTTCGTGGACTTGCTGTGGTAAAGCGGGGGGGGCATTAGGAACCATAAGCATCAGGTATAAGGGATGATGGATCTCTTTCTGTCTTCTTCACTAGGACCTGCGACAATCATGTTATGGAAGGAAGCATGTGGCTCCCACATGGCTTTCTGTGACATGAAACACAGAAAAGAATAATAGTCTCTATCTTGTAGGAGGACATGCTCTATCCTGTATCACATATTGGTTGATTCTCTCAACACTTGAACATAATATATTGACTATTATCTTATCTTGTAGCTCATAGATGTCAGAAGACTTTCCAATAATTTCCTATTTTTTTTTTTTTTTTACTATATCTGACACATAATGTTACATTAGTTTCAGGTGTACAAGATGTGATTCCACAAGTTTGTATGTTATGCTGTGCTCACCACAAGCATGGTTATCACTACACAATGCTACCACAGTATCATTGATTATATCTCTCACACTGTACCTTTTATTTGTGTGACTTATTCATTCCATATTCTTTTTTGCATGTAAGTGACAGAACCAAGACTTGCTCCATTCCACAACTCATTCTCTTTAAAACCAGTAGGTTCTACTGCTCCCTAAATATCCATGGATGGTGACCAGGAGATGACAGGGAGATCTTAGGACTGCCACTCATGATCTGTCTTTAGACAGAACAGCTCTCCATGCCTTTCACTTGCCCACACACTTCTCTCTTTCTCTTTCTCTCTTTTGTTTATGTACTTGGTTCTTAGCAAGATTTTGTTAGAAGGAGGAGGCATGTAGGTAAAAAAAAAAAAAAAAAAAAATATATATATATATATATATATATATATTAAAAATAGAATAGAATAAAGTAGTTTGAAAGCCTCTGCAGTGCTTTAACAATGAAAGAAACATCTCTGCACATTTCCAACATCAATTTATAGTTTGCTAAATACATAATTATGCTAAGTTAGAAAACTACACAGAGTTATTTCTATCAACTGGGTTTAGCCATTGTTACTTAATCTTTATTGCCTTTATGTACAGTTCTCAGAGCCCCTTCGGGGATTGTTAAATATAGGTTTTAGGGCAGGGAGGGTACAATGTGCAATTACCATCAAATTCTGGTTCCCACATGGCAAGAAGAGTAATATGAACCCCTCCAGTAGCACCCCCCCCACACACAAATGTATTTCCCACCAGATACTGCCTAAATAAGCTTCCATATACTCTGCATGTGTGAACTGTAAAGATGAAAGAGTTTCAACAAAATAAAACACCAAGAGCTGGCGGGACTTCCCAGTCTAGGTGGGACAGCAGCACAGAAGCACAAGCCCCCTTTAAGAGGTGATATGATAAGCTGTGCAGGGTACCTGTGATGGGGAGCAGGGGAGAGAAGATCACTGTGGTCTGGAAAAGATGGCTTCAGTGCCCCCCAGTCATGAATGATCAGAGAAGAGAGTGATGTTCTTTATCAAAGGTGGAGGTAGGAAAGAGCTTGTTAAGCTCCTGGATCAGGAATTCAAGGATGCAAGGATTTCTCAGTCCCCATTCCTATAGTAATAGAGTAGATCTCCAAGGAATGCCATTCAGTGGCCCCAGGAAGCAGTATTAGCAACATATCTTAGATACATCAGATGCTCCCTATTTGCCAGGGCATATTCCAGGCCCTTACCATATGCTCATTCATTTAATCTTCACAACAACCTCCTAAGGTTGGAACATCACTGGCACCATTTTACAGATGAGTAAACTAAGGCACAGGGAAGTTTGGTAACTTGCCCAAGATCACTGTGTTCACTGCACCGCAGTAGTCAGCAAAGACGAGTTTATTTGAAGTTCTGTGGACATTCAGATTCATGAATCAAAACAAACTCAGGGTTCCATTCCTTAAGTTCTTCACTGTGGGAGCTCCAATGAAAACTTTTCATGAAGATATAAAGGGCTTTGTGAGGCAGTGGGAGAAAGTGTACATGTTATTGGAGCCCATGGAAAATGTTCTCTCATGCAGGGGGAGAAGGTGGCTTGCCCAGATCTTCTAGGTTCTCAACACAATACACAAACCAAGAAAACCCAAGGACAGACACCAGCTCATACGCTTTAAGCACAACCCAGGGAGAGTTTAACAAAAGATTTGGGGATAAGTTTTCTCATTCCCAGGGGAGCACTCACTCTATAAAAGAACAAATCAGGTGGGGATTTGCTAGGTTGTTGCCATGCATTTTAACTTACTGTGAAACAGGGTACCTTCCAGAGGTTTCTGCCACACTATGGGTAGAGTTTCTCTGTCCAGTTCTTCTAGCCTAGCTCCTGGGGAGGATTTGCTCACCCAACATCACACACACATACACACACACACACACACACACACACACACACACAGGATAGGAGTAGGATTTCAATCAACTCAAACACAGAACTCAACATGAAGTACTTGGAAATGATAATGTGGGACTAACCTTAATGATGTGGGAAACAGAGGCAGAAGAAAAATTATTAAATTTCCTTACCCACTGACAAGCCCTTGAAACAGGCAGGGTGACATCCCTCTAGGGACTCAACTACCTCCACCTTAAGGCTTTGCTAAGGACAAAGGGCAATCCTACCCTGACTGACCCCTACCCCCAACGAGGATCCTGTAAGTCTACTTTAACAATTCCTTTGGAAACTTCCTTTATCTCTAAACCCTCCAAGATACATGTTGACAATCATTCCCAAGCATATGGCCCACTGATATATATCTAAAGGGTCTCATGACAAAGGTTTATTACTGGTGATGAATAACCTTTTTCCCAACAATAGCTAGCCCCTCAAGGTCCTGGAAACCTTTCTTCCAAAATTCCTTAGAGACTTGTGTCATCTCTGACCCCCTCCCAACTTGCAAGTATATAATGGACCACTCCTCACGGCCCCAGGATGGCAGCTCTTTCTGCCCACAGGTCCTGTCCCTTGCTTTAATAAACCATCATTTTGCACCAAAGATGTCTCAAGAATTCTTTATTGGTCATCCGCTCCTGACCTCACCCCACCGAACCTCACTTATGTTCTAAAACTTCATCATTACCAAACACCAGACAGTGGCCAGTTTCAGAAAAAAGCACTTTGATTTGTGATGTTTGCAATGATATTTTAAGTGCATTTGTAACCCTACCTTTCCAACATACAATCCTCTCTTCCCTGCCCTAATAAAAAAGACAGATATGCAAATTTGGCAGCAAATTAATTAAAGTTCATTTTTGTAATTATTTTGTGCCTGTTGATGTTGTTGGCTCTTATATACGAAATAGAAAGTGTTTATCCATCCAGTCACTCTTTCAATTTATGACTATATTTTTACTTTTGTAGAACTTTCAACTTATTGGAAAATAAAGCATTGGCAGATAAAATATTCAGAGTATTATTAAATAAATTTTATTAAATTGACTTCTTCCCTTGCCAAACACCCTGTTCCTTTTGAACAAGCTGAGCAATTTGTAAGAGAACATCTGCCTCTTGACCTCTGTGTGTTATTCCCACTGAGGTACCAGTCACACAATGAGCAGAAAAATACAGATATAAATCTGTTAATCTTACCATATGAGTTGGTTATATGAGCCAGTTACTGGCTTGTGGAACTACAAGAAAGAATATCAGAAAAGAGGAGAAATTTGTAGAGAGTATCCTTTTTAGATAAATGTCTGATAATATGATTTTCTTTGTAGGACTTGTGGGAAATTGAGACATTAAAAAAAATAAAAACATATATTTCATACTCAAGGAGCTTGTGAGTTCAACAGGTATGTGTGTAACAACCTTAAATTTCAGACAACAGCAGGGCTATTGTATGTTTACTTAAAATTATTTTCATTCCATCATATCTGTTTTATTTCCATCATATCTGTATCTGTGTTCTCCAAAGTGTATATAAAGACAGTGCCTGATCTTGCATATTTTTGTATCCTCCATGACCTGATCATAGTATGTCCTCAAAAATTTTTCACAAAATGAAACAGAATCTGTCTCTTCATAAGTATGCTTCTCTAAAAGAGAAACTTGAAAGGCTACCTGCTATTATTACACTCTGAACAAGATCAGGAATTGCAAATATATGATACATCATTTCTACTTAAGTGTAATATAAGTAGCTATACTTTTTTCTGATTTTTCAGAGGAAAAAACTTGCTTATCCTAAACTGATTTGTCATTCAAATACCAACCAACCAGCTTGTTTTCTTTTTCGTGAATGTACTATTGTATAAAGACATTGTAAAAAGATATGATCCCAGGCTCAAATATTGGTCATACAGAGATGAATTAGACATAGTTGCCAGCCTCGTTCTATTTGAAAAGACAAGCCTAAAATATGTCAACAGATAATTAGCTATAAAGATCATGGGAGATCAGTGTGAAAATAGAAGACAGAAATGTAAAAACCACTGGGGAGAAAGGGTTCCTGGGACTTGAGGTACCCTAGTACCAACACCTGATATCAGCAGCTGGAGCCAAAAGTCAGGGAAAAAAGGAACATGAGTCTTTCTGGTCCAAGAGAAATCAATGGCTACTTGAAAACTCTTTTTCTTTCTTCCTTTTTTATATATTTTTTAAAAACAAACTATTAATGGCAGTTGTGGAAAACAGAACACTCTGTGTTCGTTTGTCACCGACAGGAGTTGCTAATTAGAGCGATTAGTTTCACAGTGCTAATGCATGCCGTAATAATTCTTACTAAAGAATAAATGCAATAAAAAATATTTTCTGAATCTCAGCAACACCCAGATTCTGTTTGTATAGGGAAATGATTAAAGGAGCTATAAAAACATGTATGTCCAACAAATTTGGTATTAGACATGATCAGAAAATGATACAATAACCTTCCCTGCATGTGAATTATCTCTTCTATTTCATATCACTTAATCACTGACGGTGACCAAACGTAATACTATGTGGGTCGATTGTTGTATCTCAGGATAATCATCTATTATTTGGGGCTACTAATAGCCTAGCTAATAAGACCTACGGGAATATTGTATTAAGAGGATGAGCAAACCACAACCACGGTTACTCTGGTTCAAATTAAAATGCTGGGTTTTTTGTTGTTTATCATTATGTGTGTTGAATATTGTGTCTTTACCTAAGGGATTATGTGAGGTTTGTAATATTTATAAAGAGAACAGCTACTCATCTCAGGGCCATTTCAAGCGTATGTATTATTTATTTCCTGATCTACCCCCTCCAATGTTCAATATCTTTTAAGAACTGTGATTAATAAAACATTCCAATTTGAACAGTGTGGGTTCTATTCACAAAACATGGTTATTCAGCCCATTTCTATGCAGACATCACCAGGGAGAGTACTTATCACCCAAAAAAAAAAAAAAATGCACAATCAACATCAGATATTTTGAATTAATGATTTTAGGGGGAGGTTCATTAAACTCTTTGCTTCATCCCTAAGTGGGACTTCTCAATTAAGTATGAAGAGATTGGGAAAGAGAAGGGACGTGCACATTAAAAAATGGTGTGTCAAGTTCAGTTAAAGCTGTGCTAAAGCCTTTCATTCAAGATCTGTCAAGAAATCATTATCTTTTCTTTTTCTTTTTTCTAAGTTTTTTTTTTTTTTATAACTGAGGCTTAATGTATTATTAATAGAAGAAGAGGGATAAGGAACACCAGACCGTTATTGTGCAGTGCACCAGCAGTTTTAGGTTTGGGTACAAGCACTAAGAGGTATTTCTTCCATCTTTAATAAACGTAGGTGCTGGGGGATGGGGTCTGTGCTTATGCGAGCAAAGCAAAGCAGGTGAGAGGCACTGCCCTGCATGGCAGTGTATCCTTAGAGCAATTTACTGGGTCCTCATATCACAAGGTCCATGGTACCGAATCTATAAAAATATTTAGGGTTGCTATGTTTCAGGCATCAAATAGCATTTTACATTCTGTTTAAGGACAGAGCTGAAATGAAGCAAGAGAATCCATCAGCAAGTGATTATCAAACACATACCTTGTGTCCTCTGCTGTTCTGCTTCAGAAAAGAGGAAATGAACCCTGTCCTCAAGACCACTGCCATCTGGTTGGATAACAGCAGTGATGTTGAAGTCATCAGTCTTGTCAGAGATTAAAGCTCAAGATAAAACAAAAACAAACCAAAAAAAACACCAGAAAACAAAAACAAAAAACAAAACCAAACTCTTGGTGCACCTGGGTGGCTCAGTTGGTTAAGAATCTACCTTTGGCTCAGGTCATGGTCTAAGGGTCGTGGGATGGAGTCCATGTCAGGCTCCCTGCTCAGCGGGGAGTCTGCTTCTCCCCCTTCCTCTGCCCTTCCGCACTTGTGCTCTCTTTCTCTCATAAATAAAATGTTAACAAAACAAAACAAAAAAACTCTTGTTTTCCTTCTTTGCTGACCTCAAAAGCTCTTTATGGATATGCGGAGGCTGGGATAAGAACCCCTTTCTCCCCCACCCAAAGCTTACTGATTAGAATCTTAAAAGAATTTGGATTCCTTTTATCCAGTCACCCAAAAAATGCTTAAATGATTATTTTCTCTAGTCCGTCAATATCAAATTCCTTTAACCTGCTTCTATTTACATATTCCTCTGTTCTAAATATTGAACAAAGGAAGCCCTCAGGTATTTTGTAACCAAATGTTTTACCTAAAAATGCTACCGTAATAATAGTTTTTTTTTAAAGTAAGGACTTAATATTTGCAAGAAGCATTTTAAAAGTGCTTTCCATGAATATCTCATTGTATATACATAATAGTGTGAATTACTGTAAGTAATACATGTTGTTATTATAATAATTTTGATATATGAATACAATGAGTACCTTGACCAAGTTCTCATTGCCAGTCAATAGTGGAGGCAGGGATCAAACCCAATGCTCAGCCCCACTGCTCTGCTTCTCTAATGGCCTAGCAGCTGTTTTGCAGATTCCCTTGAAATACTCAAATAGAAACTCAGTTAAAAATAACTTTCTTTGTTCAGCCATTATGGAAAACCATATAGAGATTCCTCAAAAAAATTAAACATATAACGACCATGTGCTCCATCAATCCCACTTCTCCAAAGGATATGAAAACAGAATATCAGAGATATCTCTGTACATATTTATTGCAGCATTAGTCACAATAACCATGATTGAAGACAACTTAAATGTCCATCAGGGGATGAATGGATAAAAGAAGCTGCACATACAATGGAATATTACTCAGCCACAAGAAAGAAGGAAATCCTACCATTTGCAACAATATAGATACACCTTGAGAGATTATGCTAAGTGAAATAAACCGGAGAGCAGACAAGTGGTCGCTAGAAGCTCGGGGAGAGGGGAATTAGGGAGAGGCTGGTTAGAGGGTCCAAACTGTCACCTATAAAATGAATAAGGTCAGAGGAGCTAGTGTATAACCTGGTGACTATAGTTGGTAACACTGTATTGCATAATTGACATTTTAGGAGGCTAGAACTTAAACTTTTTTTTTTTGTAAGATTTTATATATTTACTTGACACAGAGAGAAAGAGAGAGCGAGAGATCACAAGCAGGCAGAGCAGCAGGCAGAGAGAGGGAAGCAGACTCCCCGCCGAGCAGACAGCCCAATGCTGGGCTCGATCCCAGGACCCTGAAATCACGACCGGAGCCGAAGGCAAAGGCCAAACCTGAGCCACCCAGGCACCTCGAAATTAAATGTTCTTAAAAAAAAAAAAAGATAAATATGTGAGGTGATGAGTGTGTGAGGAAACTTTTCACAGTGTTTATATATATCAACTCCTCATGATATGCATTTTAAATATCTTATGATTTTATATGTCAATTCTACCTCAAGAAGGCTGAAAAACTACTGTTGCATCTTTACCATAAGATGGTAAATACATAAATACTACTTACTGGCAAAATTAAATATTCAATATAGACATATTTTACACACAAACAAAAGTCTGCCGGATTGTTGTAGACGCTATGTCACAGCTCTAAAAAGGGGAACTGGCCTGAGGCAAAGTTAGCACTAACAAGGTTATCTAGTTTTTATTATTTTAGAGATGGTCCTCCTCAGCATCCATTTTGCGAAATGACTTTAATTCAAAAATTCTACTTATTTCCTGCATTCAGCCAGAGAGCATCTTCTCTGGTCCTGAGGATTTAACACAGGATGGTGAACAAGAACATCAGCTTCTGGCAGAAATGAATGTGGCTGGAGAGCTGTGTTGAAATCAATCACAGGCACAGCTGGGACTCCTTGGAGCTGTCAGGAAGTGGAATGGAGTCTGTGTTGCTTTGGAGAGCTTCTGACCTGGAGGCCAGGACCCAGCAGCAAGAGTCTGTTAGGGCTAACCCACAGCAGAGTGGTTTGATCCCCAGTCACCTCAGCATTCCTAGAGAAGGTCTTGATCACTCTCACTGAACAAGGCTACACTGGCATGAGATCTAGTGTAAAACATGCACATAAATGTCTGTCAACCTTTCCCACTTGGTCAAGTTTGCATCACCCTGTCACAAGGACACATGAATGAGACTGGACAGGAGGGAGCCTATCTGCCTACCCCTTCACATTAGAGGTTCTTTTGCTTTCACTGGTTTTGTCAGTTCAGCCAGCACTTCTGACCTGCCATGGAACATGGCCCATATGGCACAGGGGGATTATGTGAGCAGAATAGGCAGAAGAAAAATATCCAAGTCTACAACTTTAGATTGCTTTTGTTTTCAGTTAACCAGATTCAAAATAAAATAAATGGAAATTTCCAGTGTTCTTTTCCCATAAGACACTGAAGAGTCTCGAAGTAGGTGGGAACCCAAGTCAAAATCTACAGACCATGCTGCAGCCTTGAGTTATATTTTTACCCAAGGCTAATTCTATTAATGAGATGTTTTCAAGAAGATATTATTTCTTCTACATCTTCTCTTACCAAGTTCCAAGGAACTGTCCCACCTAACTCTGGTTCCTGCTCCCACTTAATTTACTTCTGAGGCAAAATTCCGGGCAAAGTAACTTCTGAGTCTCTGGAATATATTAAAAAGACACATCCATTCATTCATCAAGTATCTGAAAATCAGCTACAGGTTGGCCAAGACCAGTTTCAGATTCTGCCCCACTCCCCCCGACCCCCACCATCTTCGTCCTAGAGAAGCAGGAGTGGCTGGAAAAACAGTTAAAAACAAAACAAAGCAAGCAAACAAACAAACAAAAAAAATGAAACAGGCATTTCTGGAAACCATGCATCTTTCTTTTTAACTTTTCTATACAACTCCATAATAATAGCCTCTTGGACTAAAAGTTAAATCATTTTCTTATTTACAAAGACAGCTTTACTAGGGAAAAGAGCAATATATTATAATACTCAAGAATTTATAATAACAAATGCCAAGTCTTGGTGTATGTGTGTGATTGCACTTTACACCTGAGACAGGACTGTTGCCTTGTGTAGATAGTAAATAGGATTTGTGGGTTTTCTTAGGAGGGCAGACCGATCTGAGAGTTGGGGAAGAATAACCAATATCGTTGGAAATATATAGCCTTGATGGGGATGGACCGTAAGACCCTCAGCTGATGGACCCAGGCAAGGCTGAAGTTCAAGTCAAACTTCAGAAACTTTGCTAAGACCACTCTATACAGGCTTGCCTGTTTCCTACTGAGCCACTCAACACTATCTTTCTAGGCCCCACTTGGTGTGACATTTTCACACCAATGCCTTCCCTGACCTTAATGTAGAAGAGGGTTTCCTTTTTGAATTCCCAGGGTATTGTGTTTATACCCCCTTATAGCCTTTATCATATGTAAATATTTACATGTATCTGTCCCTGGCTCTACTGATAGTAAATTATTTGATGGCAGGAACTGTTTTATATTTCCCCCAAGTATCAAGCATATAGCCTTATCCATTGCATATGCTCAAACAACACTTGCCAGATAAATAAATGATCTGGGCAGTTTAACTTATTTCAGTAAAAATTAATAAGCATAGAGTACCTAATTTTAAGACCAAATCTGCAGTTACAGAAAAATTAGTTTCACAGAGGCAAAGATCTCAACCATATTACTTCTTTAAATAAGATTTCACTTTAAAAGAACAAGTGGCACTCCATTTAGCATTACATGTCCCACCTAACAAAGACTATGTCACAAGATATTGAAAATTATGATGAAAGCCTAATCTAAGAGGTTATTCATTTTCACTGAACAGGCTCAAGAAAATACAAAATTACTGTACATGAGGTTGTTTAATTTAGTGTTGGGGGTGAGCAAGATGAAAAAAATATGACTACCAGGTCTCTAGCTGGGAGCCTGAGTGAATAATTCCCATGCTGGGAATCTTGGAAAGTATCATTCACTGGGTCAAGGAACATAAAAATAAAATCATTTTAGGGGGTAGATGGTAAGTTAAATTTAAGATATGTTAATCTTAAAGTTCTTGGGAAATATCCAGTTAGAGATGTTCGCCAGAAACTCTGTATGCAAGTGTGAAGCTCAGAAGGCATGGTTTGAAATGCTGATGTTGGTGTCATCACCATGTAGGTGGTACTTAAAATCACAAGAGTGGGTGAAATCCCTGGGAAGTTTACAATGTGTGGATCTGTGGGTTGCAGACTAAACCCTTGGGATGTTAACACTCTAAGGCTTGGGCAAGAAAGCAGGGGCTGATGACAAAGGGAATGATCAAGAACATTAAATAATTTAGTTGGATAAAGTGGTCATTGCATTTACTAATTAGAGAGTCACTAAGGTCTTAGCCAAGGGGCAGCCTGAGTGGAATGATGAAGGAAGAAGCCAATTGTTTTGGGTTGTTAAATGAAGGTGAGGTGAACAAATGAATACAGCAAATGGTATACTAAGAAGACTATCTAGAACACACAAGCTATACTGAATAACTTTGAGAGGACGAGGTTACAGAGAGAATAGCCTGGGCAGCAGTGACAGCAATGTTGGTTGTGCCTTCTAGTCGACAAGGCTTGGTGTGTTGGTGGCGTAAACTGTAGCACTTAGTGCCCGGTGTGGTGTCTGGTGTTGGTGTCCTCATATATCAGGTATGCAGATGATCTGAGCGTGTTCTTGGCTTTATATCCTTGATCTTGGCTATCCGCTCACTTGTCTTTACTACTTAAATCATCCAGAGTCAGTTTATTTTGTTTGCAAATGAGTATGCCTACGGATGGTTTGGTCTTCAGCATCTAGACCAACGGAAGATAAGTGAGTGATAAATTTAGGATTTGAGAAGTCCAGATTCAAACTCAGATATCTAAGTAATCTATAAGTAAATATGTGTTCTCACCAGTCTGGTTTCTTTCATTCATTCATTTCATGGCTTTTCAACTACCTGAGTAAGCAACCAACTAATGAACTAACCAACCAATTACAGTTATCCATAGTTTATTGATCCTTCTCTTGCTTAGTGATGTGAGGATGTGGGGGTGTAACAGATTAAAGCTCCCATTATCCAGGAATTCATAGGACAGCAAGGATAGTCTAGTGAAAACCGTGAGAATAAAGTGTGAGCTGCAGTATGTCTACTCAGCATGAGCCTTCCCATGGCAGTAAGCGTTTCAGGGCTTCATGTCCACTCATTTCCCTAGGAGCGCTTCAGGATTTTAAAAAAGCTAAAGCCACTGAGAGTTGGGGAAGAATAACCAATATTCTTGACCCCTCTCCCATGCAACTCAGGGGGAATAGAACAGCAAATGAAGTCTCACAGCAACTAAAGTCTCAAGGAAACTTAGTTGGGGACCCTATTATTATAGGGTCTCCAGATGCCACATGGGTATCTTCAGAAAAGCCCCTTACCTTCCTAGCACTGACACCAACATTAAGACTTTTCAACTAACTAAAATGTCTCAACGTAATTACTGAGAACTTTCAGAACACTAGTTCTGCTCTATTTTCAGTGATGTCTAATAGACTGATTACATACTCCCAACAATGATATGCTCACACTCATTTGATAAGAATAAACTAGACAATTCAATTTGATAAGAATAAACAAGCAAACAATTTATAACATCTTAGTGATAGCAGAATAGTTTATTTCTCTCTCTTAAAATCTGCTGCAAGCTAAGACGACTCTTCTCCATCCAGTGACCCACACTATTCTATTTTTGACACTCTCATTTCAACATCTGGCCTTCAAGATTTCCAGAGTAGAGGGAAGAGAACATTGGCGGCTACGCATTGTCTCATAAATGCCTTGGCTTAGAAGTGATATTTCCCGGCGCCTGGGAGGCTTAAAGCCTCTGCCTTCGGCTCCGGTCATGATCCCAGGGTTCTGGGATAGAGCCCCATATCAGGCTCTCTGCTAAACAGGGGAGCCTGCTTCCTCCTCTCTCTCTCTCTGCCTGCCTCTCTGCCTACTTGTGATCTCTATCTGTCAAATAAATAAATAAAATCTCAAAAAAAAAAAAAAGGGATAATTTCACTTCTGCTTGTGTTTTATTGGATAAAACTAGTCATCTGTCCCTGCTATCTGCAAAGGGGCCTGGGAAATATGGAGGAGCTCATGAAATATTGGATTTACCTTACTGCCTCTTCCATAGTATTTTTTTTGGGGGGGGGGCGGATAGGGTGGGGGCTAAGACTTAAAAAGTTTAGAAAAGATAGATCAGCATTTATTTGCACATGCATTCAACTATTCATCCATTCTTTTTATAAGTACTAAATACCTGATTCTGTATGGGATGCTAAAGATAAAAATAATTAATAGGTCTCAAGCTGTTTAATGTCTAATATACGATTGAAATGATATATAGAGACAAGAGACTGATCTATCATCTATTTATTTTATAATCTTAGGGAGTAGTAAAACAACAGCTGCTTGATAAATGCTTGTCTAATTATACCCCCTTCAGATTCTTGCTCAAATATTCCCTTCTCCATGAAGCATCCCTGATCATCCTCTTTACTACTGTACAGGACTCAAGCATTCCTTGCATTTGTTATAAGTTGTCTTCTCCAGAGCACTTATTACAATCTATGCTACCTATTTGTCTATCATCTCTTTCCCCACAATACACTGTACACTCAAAGGGGGCAAAGATCTTTGTTTTTGATAAAGGGTTGTTTCAAATCTTCCACAATAATGCCTAGAATACAGTAGGCTCAATATATATTTATTGAACTATATGACTGAAGAAAATGATCAAAGCATAAAGAAGTAGAACTGATGAGTGATGAGATTTTAGGTAAGAGCATTACTTTGAAAGGCACAGAGGACCAGGGAAGGTTTGATGGTAAACTGGGTAGCAGATGGGCAAGTGTGCATAGAGGTTTTCCAGCAAGAGCCCATGATGCATGCTGTCACCATCAAGATGAGCGAGTAAGTGGCTGGGTGAGAGCTGGGTGAATAAATGTGGGCAGAGGAAAATTATTCCGAACCCTCAGTGACTACATGCTTTGCCTATGAGCTCTGAAGTGTGATGTGGAAGTCTTGTATTAGAGTCAGTCATAAAGTGTCAAGAGATTCCTTATGATAGAGGGATAGTGGAATGCTGGAAAGGTGTGTGCTGCAGACAAGTGTTGCAGAAACTCATCAGAGTGCATAAACTCGAGGTTGGGAGGCAGGTTACAGAGGTGGTAGCTGTTATTTTTGTTTATTTCTATGTTTTTGAGAGAATTCAGCTGAATAAGTGAAGCAGAACAAGAACACACTAATAGGTTGGTTGGAAATGATAGAAACCTAAGTATCCCTCAAGGGTCAGTACAAATATCTCCTCCTTTCCTGAACATTTCATTCTCTCCCTCAGGCACATGTAGCATCCTCTGTACATTTCTATTTGGGGTATAGGTGAATTTGCCAAAAGTGATTAACGGAATGCCCAGTGTGAAAAGTGATTGATCTGTTGAAAATATAAATACATTGACTGTAATCTGTGACAGGAATTAACATAGTACTAATGAGTTTTTAACAAATTGTCCTGCTTTTTGTGACCCAGCGCCCAAAACATACTTGGTGATCAATTAAGAGCTCACCAGCTGAAATTTGAATCTCAAATTTGTAGGCAAAAATATCTTTATCACTGTCTTCTTTGAAAGTCATTTTCCTAAATCAGAAGCCTAAGCAGCAGCATTCCATAAGATGATAACATACATTGAAAAGCACCAAGTGGTATGTTCATTTTTTGTTTCTGATTTATTTGTTCATAAACAGTAGATATGCAATAACTGGTTTTATTTTTACACTAGAATTCTGTGCCCTTTGTGTAAGATGTAGAAGTTAATTGGCAGCTAACTCACTTTGATGACAACTTTGGTGTGCTTGAGGGACATATTTTTGTAAATTGCCACATTTTTGATAGATTTTACCATGACTGGTTTACTTATAGATTGTTATTACGCTCCAGTAGGATTCACTGCCTCTGCTCTGCACAGATGATGGGGTAGAAACTCATGCTCTCTTACTTCTTAGCAACAATGATAATAACAATGTATATGCAGTGTGTGTTTTCACAGCACAGCAAAGAAAGAAGAAACCCAAGAGAGCCCACACTGCCATCGGAGCATTTACTGTGAAACTAGAACAAAGTACTATAATTTCAAAGATGCTGTTAAAGGCATCTTGCCTTACAGAGAGTCACTGAAGAACACATCCATTAGACATGAACTTTTGTTAGATCTGGGAGCAGGCTTCTCTCTGACAGAGGTCAATAATGTTGTTTTCAGGCTGCTTTCCGCCTGAAAGCAGTTACCACAGGTTTGCTAAATCCCAAGGAACTGTACTCCCAGTGGTTACATGGATCCCGATTCTGAAAGAACACAGAACTGGCTCTCATTTCCAATCTCATGCTTAGTGGAGATTTAGAAGAATCATTCCCCTTCCTTCTTGGAGCCTCTGTTTTCTCATCTTTACAAAGAGAGATCTATGATGATGTGAAATTCAGGCTTCCAATCAAATTCCTCTTTGATGATGATGAAGTCTCAGGTAGCCTGTGTGATGAGGAAGGGGATGCTGAAAAAGTATATCTCAAGATGTGAATGGTACAGTACGGGGCAATTTGGCCTTCCTCAGAAATGTGTGCAACCCTAATCATGCAGGGCATTCTAACTTCACAAGAGGAGGTAGTAGGATTGGCAGAACAGAAGAACAAGGAATTGAAGAACAAGGATTGGCTCCTTGTTCTTAGCCTCCCTTGTGCAGAAAGTAACCCTGGACAGGTGGTCTTTCGACTTACAGTAACTCCTTATTTAGCAATTACTGTCAAAGAGTAAACTGTCATTATAATAAATAGTATTTTTACTATTAAAGTTTGCTCTATAAAGCTTAATTAAGGAACAGTTATTTTATTTGAAAATCCTAACCAACAAATAAATCGCCCATCTATCTGCCTTCTTAAGAAAGGACAAAAGACATGGTTTAATCTTTCACAGTAACGAGTGGTCATTATTATGATAATCATCACCATAGTGGGGTGGTGATATAGTGGGGTGGTGTTATAGTCACCAGTCATCCCACCCCTGGACCAGGTATTCTTATTCCAGGATCCATCAAAGACCCAAGGAACCCACCTATGCTCCCCAACTTGTTGGTAAGTCCATAGTGTATCTATGCTTACATATATATGTGCATGAGAAAGAAGTCCACATTTTCCTTACACTGTCCAAGATGTCCACTTCCAAATTGTTATACTGAACTATGCTAAGAAGCCCACATAGCAATATGCATATGACTGAAGACATGCTTTTAACAAATGCTGTCACCTTCATCACCTAGCACTGTGTGGCCACAAAATGTATGGAAAATAGACTGTGTTTTAAAAACACATGGACTTGGAACTACTCTAGCAGCGCTCTTCTTTAGTGACTGAAAGGATTTTTCTGATAAACGGGACAACTGAATTGCATGCTGGTTCACTAACAAAAATCCACATGTTAACTTTTTGAGTTCTTATTTCTCCTTTACAACCCCCTGGCATTTCCCATGCTGTGTATTGCTGCTTTGGATATCATTAGTTACCTTTATTAGACATCCTTTCAAGTAACCTAAACTGTATGTACTTCCTTAGGTAGAGGCACAATGTAATATCTGGATGTGATATTTGAGGTTTCTTTTTTTTTTTTAATTTTTTTAAAGAGTTTATTTACTCATTTTGAGAGAGAAAGAGAGAGCATGTGTGCTGGTGTGTAAGCAGGGGGAGCGGCAGAGGGAGAGAGATGATTTCAAGCAGACTCCATGTGGAGCACAGAGCCCAGTGTTGGACTCATTCTCACGATTCTGAGATCATGACCCAAGAGGCTTCATTTTTTAAAAAATATAATTATATTGTAACTGGAAAGAATACTGGCAATTAGCAATGTAAAATGCAAAAGTAATTAATAGCCATAAGCATGTGTCAGACCCATAAAAGTCCAGTCCCCACCCTTAGTCACTCTTAACCACCTGCCAGATCCTCAATCTTGGTTATTATATTCCTCTAAATTCCAAAACTGCAAGCACGGCACTTACTTACAGTATGATTTATTACACCAAACCCAGGCTCTGCTGAGCCCCTCTGGTTTATTATTAATAAGGTACCTGTGAGGTCACCATCAAATCTCAACAAGATACAAGGTTCCAGAGTGCTAGCAATGAAAGAAAATCTTGGAAGAGGAATTCTCTTCCAGATTTGAGCCCAGGGCATTTGGCAAAATTAAACAAAAAATGTACATCAGCAGTTTTGTGTGTGGAGTAGAGTATCACGTTTTGCAATTTTTAAAACCCAGATGAAAAATTATATCGCTGTGTATGAGAACCATTTAGATAATCAGCTACCTGCTTTCCAGTGGGACTTCAGGAATTCATTCTTGTTATGGAGAACAAATGTGGTTGCAAATTAATGGAATCCTTCTCCTTGGAACTGGGGGAAGTTAGACAAGATTGGAAACTGAATATCTACCTGGAGTTAAGGAAGGACCTAGATTACTGGGAGGATGCAAGTCATTGCAATGTTTTAAACAAAGGAATGGGCAATTTAAGTGATGCCCTAGTCATGTGTGGCTGAATTTCAAGAAGTACACCTAGCTTAAAATTATCCTGAAATTTATTTAGCAGCTATTATGGGGGTCCAGTATTATGTTTTTTAATAAGGGGGAAATGTCTTATCCACAGATCTTGTTGTCCATAAGCTTATGGTCCATTTGGAAAAATCAAACAGAATATTTAGGGAACATAATTAATTATTGGTCTACATCTCACATTAAGTATCTGAGGAGGGTGGGTACATTCAAGGCAGGTTTTCTGGAAAAGATGAGGCTTGAACGCTACCTGGAGATTAAGCATTAGGGGACAATGGGGGGTGAGTAAACAAAGGGCAGGAATGGCAGTGAAGAAGTTGAGGATGGAAAGGAGAGAGAACTGTGAAAGCAAAATACTTCCAACATCTGTGAGTTATTTGAAGTCATGGACTATCATTAATACATGAGCTGTGACATCCTGCTCAATGACTGGTACAAACTGAGGCTAAATATACATGACTAATGGACAAATTGGTGGATAAATGATTAAATGAAAGGAGAGCCGGACTTCTTTCATCTTGATTTGTCTACCACATCACCCCTTCCTTAGATGTCCGCTGTGATGTGAGTGTGACTTCCCGATCCATGGTTTGCTATCAAGTACCACGTCCCAAACCCAGAAAATCTGAGATTAAATTCTAGTGCTTCTGCTTACCAGCTGGGTAACCTTAGGTTATTCATTCATTCATTCATTCATTCATTCATTTATTTATTTATTTATAAATGAGAGAGAGTGAGTGGGAAGGGAAGGTGGGGGAAAATATCTCAAGCAGACCCCATGCTGAGCACTGAGCCTGACACTGGTGTTGATCTCAGGACCCTGAGCTCACGACCTGAGCCAAAACCAGGAGTCAGATGCTTAATCAAGTGAACCACCCAGGTGCCCTCTTGGGTAATTCATTTTAACTCTAAGCCTCATTTTTTTCTCATCTCTAAAACAGAGAAAATACCATTCATCTTTCCTTTTCTATTAGGAAGACTGAATAAGAAACAATTGGTAAAGTGCTCACTCTAGTGCTTGAGACATTATAATTTGATATTAAATTTAGGTATACTAGGAAGAAAACGCTACCCGGAAAAAAAAATGAAATGTCTATCCACAGTGAGTGTTATTAATAAATGTAAATTATTTTGAACTACAGATTCTTGTTTATGGGAATAACTGATTTTAGATTCTGAGATATGCAGGAGGACCAATTCTGAATTGTAAGCTCCTGAGATACCAGTCGACATTGTCAAAACACATGGAGCAAAGAGGAACACAATCTAAGTATACTTTCTTAAGTATTCTCCCTTCTCCCTACACTTCTTTTTAGCAAACAAATGCCCTGCTGTTTTCTGGAATTGTTGGCTTTATCACTGGAAATAATTTGCAGCATGAAAGCTATTTGAGTCAGAGTCAGATATCTACTTATGTTGGAGAAGAAGAGCTTTGTTGAAGTCTGGAGTATTTCACTTAATAGAAAACTAGGAATGATCTAGATTCATTGGCAAGCACATTGGCTGAGAGAGTTTCTTAAGAGTATTATTTTATGCCTGGAGTTAATTGTGTACAATTCCCACACTTCACTGGCTTATTAACCCCTGAAAGCAAGATACTATTTCTTACTTACCTTAGTGACATCACATCACTGAAATAATGGCTTTGTAGATCAAGCAAACTCTTCTTTCTTCCTCCCTTCCCCTCTTTAAGCCTTACCACTTTCCTTTCTTTTCATTTCATTATGTACGGAGTCTTGCTTCACCATACGATTGTTCGGTTTACTGAAATCTTTGGATATATTTACTGTCTTTCTAGATAAAAAGAATGAGGGCTTCTGGGTCTGTAGAGAAGTCTGCTGTGATTATTTCTGGATACACTTGCCACCATTGCGTGTAATGTTAGGAATTTGGGAGCCATAGCAGGAATTCAGTTATAGAGTCTTGGTGATTACAAAAAAAGATTCTAGCTTTATAATAGGTTGGAGGAAGTGGATGAAAAGAGAGATATCACTGAGATCATCATGAAAATTAACAAAGGCCCTTTGTCAGGAAAGAGGAGAAACAAAGAAGCAGCAGAGGGAGAGATGAGCCTTCTAAAACCTCAGAAGTTCTCAGTCTCATGTCCATTGTCCTTCCCTTCAAAATTCATATACCATCCCTAGAACAGAACCATGTGGGTATTACATTAGTTAGGGCTCTCCAGAGAAACAGATTTAATAAAAGAGAGAGACTGATTGAGGCTGATTGATTCAGCATCCTGGAGACCTAGAAACAGCAAGTGTTTCAGTTCATTTTCAAAGGCAGGAAAGAAATGATGTCCCAGCTAAAGGCAGTAAGTCAGGAGGAATGTCCTCTCGCTTGTGGGAGGTTCAGCTGTTCTATTTCCTGTTCTACTCAGGACTTGGACTAACTGGATGAGGCCAACCTACGTTGGGAGAACAATCTGCTTTACTCAGTCTATAGATTCAAAGATTAACCTCATCCAGAAACATCCTCACACATACAACCAGAAGAACGCTTCAACAGATGTCTCAGTATGCTATGATCCAGTCAAGTCGACACAAAAAATTAACCGTCACAGGTATAAACAGGCGTGAATGTCAACAGTCAGTAGTAGATCACATGAGTGCTTTGACAGTGGAAGGAGAAGAAATTTAACTCCTTCAGAGTGTGCTTTGTGCCAGTATCTGGAGTGAGGTTTGCCTTAGCTCACCATGTGCATGGGGAAAGAAGCCCACTGAAGACTTGATGTTTGTGAAATATGCCTTCCCTACAACCCGCTTTTTATTCCACCTATTCCTGAATGTAAGCTTGGATATGGGGCTGTAGGTAAACACTCAACTTTTCATTCCGTATTAATCTTTTGCTGCCCACTCAGTGCCTATTGTGAGCCTTAGGTGGAAATGACAAGACCTACCTCAGCAGTGGCTCATTAGAGGCCGGAGAGAAATGGCCATAAAGAGTTATTTTAATGTTCAGTTTGGGGGTTAAAATCTATAAAGCTCCAAATATTATCTGCTTACAGGTTTTCTTCTTCTGCTGAACAGAACTGGCTCATGTTGGCTCATGAAGGCTGAAATCTAGCTGATTATTTTGTTATCAGACTCACTTCTTTGCCAAAGCTTTTATTCACTACTAGCAAAACAAAATATGAAACAGTATCTTCCTGAAGCCACTTAAATCTTTCCCATTGAAAGAAACATAGGAGGCTAACACAGATGGTAGGAAGACAAACTATGGTTGAACAAGTTAGAGGTTTGGTCCTCATGTTGCTGCCTAATTGATTTGACTGATTTCTGAATTTGCCAGATTAGCATGCTGCTTTCTTCCAGTGCAGTCCTTTCCACTAAAAAAAAAAAAAAAAAAAAAAAAAAAAAAAAAAAAAAAGTCCTTTGTCCCATCTATCAAAGACCTTGCTCAACACTGCACTGTGATGACAGGACAACACAGGTCCTGTCTTTCCTGCTAAAGCTGAGCACAAGAGGGAAACTAAAAGTTAAAGCCAAGAACTGTGTGGAGAGGTTCTCACATGGGAAAGGGCTTTCATCCCAATTTAGCTTAATGGGATGAAGTAGACTTTCAATATTTTGAAACACAGATTGACAAATTGATACGAAAAGAAAACAAGACCTTTGTAGCATAGGACCTCAATGATCTAAGAGACATTTTCTCAAAGTCAAAGATGATCACATTATTCTGCAAAACCTTGGTGTATAAATGAGACCTGTGCTGAGGTCTGCAGAGCATACGCACAAAGATGTGAAGACTAGAAGCACAGAAGTATGAAAACTCCATTCAGGCAGTATGAAATGAAGAAAACAAAAATTATTTTAACTACTCCCAGCTAGCCCTAGCTCCTTCTTAAAAAAAATCCATTTCTGCTTTTATTCATTTAAAAAAATTGCATATCGTCTGTTTGCATGCTACTCACTCCCATTTACTCTTCTAAATGTAAGACCACAAGTTCAGGAAAGTTGTCTTATTCATGTTTATATTTTCAAAATCTAGACCAGTACATGATATAAAGGCTTCCAGGAAACATATTTGGATTAGTTGACCAAAAACATGCAAAAACTAGGAAATATTTGCACTTGCAATCAAGGAGAAACCAAGTGAAAACATATTCAGCTTGAGAAAGAAAAGGGTTAATTGACCCAAGAGTCCCGCAAAAAAGAAAGGGTAGTCCACAGGGGTAAATGAATAAGGTCATTTAATGTTATCCCACCTGTACTCTTAGGCTCCAAGTGGCAGGGTTGAAAGTCAAGATTTGATGGGGAAATGTTTAACTGGTAACTTATGGAAATTAGTAAGAGGCTTGTAAATGAAGCATCAGGGGATGGTTCTCACTCACATGTAACTTTTACCATGCATGGCATGTAAACTGAAGAGTATTACATTTCTCTGGTGGCATCCAACAGTACTTGAAGCAAAGGACACATGGAAGAAAGTCTCTTCAACTGGAAAAAGTAGCTCACTGCTTCTACCTTACATAAAGCAGGAATGCTAATCCAGCAAAAACAAACAAACAAACAAACAAACAAAACACAGTGTTGTTGCTAGTTTTAAATTTAGGATATAGTCTTGAATAATATAAGCTAAAGTGAACAAAATGGGCATGAGAAATTGAAGCTCTAGCAAAGAACATGAGCGAGTGCTGGTAAATACAGGGATATGGAATTATAGTTACAATTGGATGGGATTTTTTCATACAGGAGAAGGGACCTCTTCCCCCAGGGGAAGGAGTTAAATATAGCCCTAAATAAGCAATAGGGGTTTTTGTTTGTTTCAAGTTTTTAAATTCTAGTTAGTTAACATGTAGGTTAATACTGGTTTCAGAAGAATTCAGTGATTCATCACTTACATGTGTAAGTGTAAGTGCTCATAAGTGCCCTCTGTAATACCCATCATCCATTTAACCCATCCCCTGCTCACCTCCCCTTCAGCAACCCTCAGTTTGTTTTCTGTAGTTAACAGTCTGTTATGGCTTGCCTGTTTTTTTTTTCCCTTTCTGTATATTCATCTATTTTCTTAAATTCCACATATGAGTGAGATTATATGGTATTTGTCTTTCTCTGACTTATTTCGCTTCACATAATACACTCTAGCTCTACCCATGTCATTGCAAATGACAAGATTTCATTCTTTTTGATAGCTGAGTAATATTCCTCTGTGTGTGTGTGTGTGTGTGTCTGTGCGCGCGTGCACGTGCGCGCGCACTACCACATCTTCTTTACCCATTCTTCAGTCAGTAAGTGTTTGGGCTCTTTCCATAATTTGGCTGTTGTTAATAATAGTGCTATAAACATCAGGGTGCCTGTGCCTCTTTATATCAGTATTTTTTATGTCCTTTGAATAATAGTAGTAATAAGCAATAATTTTAATCTTGGTGGAAGAGTGGACATTTTTAGAGAAATTGTTCATGAAGTCTCCAAAATTCTTCAAGAAATAAAAGGCAAATTTGTTTGCTGAGAATTAAATTATGTTACTTGGATAACAGGTTTATGAGAAGACCTAAATTTTAAGAGTAACTAAGAAGAATAAGAGCAACCCTTCCCAGAAAGAAAACTGAACTAACTGCTCAGAGTTACCAAGACTCTTGCAATAGTGGACGTGGATCTAGTTGTCATCTACAGGCGTGGTGGGGTTTTCTTCAGAAGTTACCAGTCACCTAGGCATGCAAATAGAGAGTGCATCATGGCATACCCCAAGCCTGGGCTGCAAGGAGACAGGTGGCAGAGAGCAAGATGACTGATGCTTTTACTAAGAGAGGAGTTCAGATGCATCACCCCACTCAGTTGGTGGCACAGCTATTACTCTGACCCTGTCTCTTTGCACCTGTCATAAGTACAGAGTAATTTACCTAAAGTAGAGCCATCCTTTATATTGTTTAGGCCCCTCACCAACAATAGGAGAAAATTCATACCCTTTTCTATGGATGCTATGTGACATGTCCCTTCACAATATGGACACAATCTTCTTCTTCAACCTTACCTCTTAATAAATGCCTCTTTGCCTAATCTTGCTTCATGCTTTGTGGATTCTTTTCCAAATGGGGACCAAATTCTGCTTTCTCTATTAGGATACAAGGACTTCCAACTATAACTACTAGAATGGTTCAGTCCTCAGTGGGTTTCCACAATCTGTTCCCTCTTCTTAAAATACTCTTCCCCCCATATGTGGACTCAAAAGCATTGTTTTCCACACTTACCATATATCACTCTGTCAAGTTTCACTTCCTCATTTCAAAGAGCTTTGATGTATGCAAAGTGAACCACTCTTTCCTTTATACAAATTTTATAACTTCCCCATATTTCCAAACTTACTTGATTATAAGTATGCATTTAAATGTTTCTCCTACTAGATTGTGATCACATTAATAATAATGACTTCCTAGCAC